>NC_053392.1:156145295-156475651 GCF_905171765.1 Bufo bufo | reverse complement strand
ACCAGGCCTACAGTAGCGTCCTGGTTGCCATGGTTACCGATTAAACTGGGACTCCGATCGGAACTCTCCACTGCCACCAATGATCAGAGCGGGGGGGGGGGGGAGGGGAGGCCGCACACTGGCCACCAATGATATTACAATAGAGAGGGGGGGGCGACGGAGGCCGCACACTGGCCACCAATTATATTACAATAAAGGGAGGGAGGGGGGGCCGATGGAATGCCGCACACTGGCCACCAATGATATTACAATAGAGGGAGGGAGGGGAGGCCGGGGGAGGCCGTACACTGGCCACCAATGATATTACAATAGAGGGGGGCGCACACTGGCCACCAATGATATTACAATAAAGGGAGGGAAGGGGGCCAACGGAGGCCGCACACTGGCCCACCAATGATATTACAATAAAGGGAGGAAGGGGGGCGACGGAGGCCGCACACTGGCCACCAATGATATTAAAATAGAGGGGGGGCCGGGGGGGTCGCACACTGGCCACCAATGATATTCAAATTGGGGGGGAGGGGGGTCTGCCCCCTGCTGCCTAACAGCCCCTGATCTCTTACAGGGGGCTATGATACGCACAATTAACCCCTTCAGGTGTGGCACCTGAAGGGTTAATTGTGCTGATCACAGCCCCCTGTAAAAGATCGGGTGCTGCCAGGCAGCAGGGGGCAGTCATGTACACAGTTCGTAGTATATTCTAACTAGAAGCGTCCCCATTACTATGGGAACGCCTCTGTGTTAGAATATACTGTCGGATCTGAGTTTCACGATGTAAACTCAAATCCGATGGTATATTCCTAACATAGAGCTTTCCCATGGTGATGGGACGCTTCAAGTTAAAATATACCATCGGATTGGAGAAAACTCCGATCCTATGGTATATTAACTCCTGACTTTACATTGAAAGTCAATGGGGGACGGATCCGTTTGAAATTGCACCATATTGTGTCAACGTCAAACGGATCCGTCCCCATTGACTTGCATTGTAATTCAGACGGATCTGTTTGGCTCCGCACGGCCAGGCGGACACCAAAACAACTTTTTTTTCAAGGAATCAAGGAAAACCCACGGACGAAAAAACGGTCACGGATCAAGGACCAACGGAACCCCGTTTTGCGGACCGTGTGCATGAGGCCTTATACTGCAGCATCATTTCACTACTTTGTTAGTTACATTTTATGGTGAAATTAACAAATTTTTGGGTGTATAGTACCACTGCTATATCTAGTAGGACAGGTTAAAAAAATAATAATTGTCAGTTATATATTCTGGTGAAATTCACCAATTTTTGGGTGTGATGTACCATTCCTATACCTAGTAGACCGAAAAAATTAATAAAATTGTCAGTTACATTTTTTGTCGAAATTCACCAATTTTTGGGTGTAATATACCCCTCCTTTACCTAGTTGAGAGCTTAATAAATTTCAATAATTTTTCTGTTACATTCTTGGGTTGACATTTTACAATTTTAGACGTGAATAAACACCTGCTATGCATAGGTGACATGGAATAAAATTTTATAAATTATTCTGTAATTAATGCGCACCACATCCTTACATTCAATGCTTAAACTTTGAAAAGTTGTCACACTTTTATGCTTTAATAATTTCTCCCATATTTCAACTCTAATTTTAAATTTGAAAAAATGAATCCTCCCTTGGATGTGGTCTCTCTTTCTCACGCTCCCTCTCTGGCCTGGAACCCTGATTCCCCGCCACCCGTGATCACCATGGTAGGCACATAAGAGAACATCGAAAGTTGATAGAGCAGATATCAAATTGGATCGTGAACATCACGGGGACGTGCGACATGGTGGGGCAGTAAGTGTGCACACGCCTACACGAACTGACTGACAGGTGTCAGCCCCTGCAACTTTTGGGTCTCCAAATTGGGCACATGACCTGAGCTTGCCCTTTACCCCTTGGAGGTGCTGGCCTGCCCTGCAGCCAGTGTATTGTCTGAACGTGTGTTTAGCATGACTGGAGGGGGTTATCACAGGTTATATTTCCCAATGTTTTGGGGTGTACCCTAATTTTAAAAATAAAATTTAAAACCAAAAACCAGTGTAGGCTACCTCCTCCTCCACTGCCGCGTCCACCTACACCGCCACATCCACCGCACCCTCAACCTCCTACTCCTTACGGACCTGGTCCTCCTCGATCAAGATTATTATTTTTTATTTTTACGTATTTTATGTTATTTAAAGTCATTTCCTTATCCACATTTGTTTGCAGAGCACTTGCCAAATCCTTAACCACATTTTGACGCCATTTGCAGCCCTCTAGCCCTTTCCATGACATTTTTACAGCCATCTTAGTGCTCAAAAGTTCGGGTCCCCATTGACGTCAATGGGGTTCGGGGTCGGGGACAAGTTCGGGTCAAGTTCGGGTCCCGAACTCGAACTTTTTTCCGAAGTTCGGTGGAACCCGTCGAACCCCGAACATCCAGGTGTACGCTCAACTCTAATTGTGAGTAGAGATGAGCAAAGTTTTCCAAAAATCGATATGGGCGCTTCACTGAATTTTTCCTTAATTGTATTCATCACATCACGAAGTGCGTTAAATAAGCTCTATCCCCGCCTGCAGTTAAACTTTAGGGAGAATGTACAGTATCCTGGTGTACATGACTGTGCAGTGCCACTGCCCCAATTACTCTTTACTGAAACAAACATGGAGGCAGCGCCAATAAAGTAGTGGAGAAAAAAAAAGTTATTTTAATCAATGTTATGTCAGTGCAATCATATGTGTTTGAATACTTTCTGTTAGATGGAATGACTGTCCGTCACTCTTAGGCCTCATGCACACGACCGTTGTGTGCATCCGTGGCCGTTGTGCCGTTTCTCCGCTTTTTTTCGCGGACCCATTGACTTTCAATGGGTCTGTGGAAAATCGGAAAATGCACCGTTTGGCAGCCGCATCCGTGAGCCGTGTTTCCTGGCCGTGAAAAAAATATGACCTGTCCTATTTTTTTCACGGCCAACGGTTCACGGACCCATTCAAGTCAATGAGTCCGTGAAAGAACACGGATGCACACAAGATTGGCATCCGTGTCCGTGATCCGTGGCCGTGGGTTAGTTTTTATACAGACGGATCCGAAGATCCGTCTGCATAAAAGCTTTTTCAGAGATGAGTTTTCACTTCGTGAAAACTCAAATCCGACAGTATATTCTAACACAGAGGCGTTCCCATGGTGATGGGGACGCTTCAGGTTAGAATATACTAACAGAACTGTGTACATGACTGCCCCCTGCTGCGTGGCAGGTGCTGCCACGCAGCAGGGGCATCCCCCCCCTGTAGTTAACACATTGGTGGCCAGTGCGGCCGGCCCCCCCCTCCCCTGTAGTTAACTCATTGGTGGCCAGTGGGCCCCCCCTCCCTCCCCTGTAGTTTAACTCGTTGGTGGCCAGTGGGCCTTCTCCCCTCCCTCCCCCTCCTAATTAAAATCTCCCCCCTATCATTGGTGGCAGCAGAGTGTACCGATCGGAGTCCCAGTTTAATCGCTGGGCTCCGATCGGTAACCATGGCAACCAGGACGCTACTGCAGTCCCGGTTGCCATGGTTACTTAGCAATTTGTAGAACCATTATACTTACCTGCGAGCTGCGATCTCTGCGTCCGGCCGGGAGCTCCTCCTACTGGTAAGTGACATGACCTGTTAGGAGGGGGAGGGAGGGGAGAAGGCCCACTGGCCACCAACGAGTTAACTACAGGGGAGGGAGGGGGGCCCACTGGCCACCAATGAGTTAACTACAGGGGAGGGGGGCCCACTGGCCACCAATGAGTTAACTACAGGGGAGGGGGGGCCCACTGGCCACCAATGTGTTAACTACAGGGGAGGGGGGCCCACTGGCCACCAATGAGTTAACTACAGGGGAGGGGGGGGCCGGCCACCAATGTGTTAACTACAGGGGGGGGCAGCAGGGGGCAGTCATGTACACAGTTCTTTTAGTATATTCTAACCTGAAGCGTCCCCATCACCATGGGAACGCCTCTGTGTTAGAATATACTGTCGGATTTGAGTTTCACGATGTAACTCAAATCCGACAGTATATTCTAACATAGAGGCGTTCCCATGGTGATGGGGACGCTTCAAGTTAAAATATACCATCGGATTGGAGAAAACTCCGATCCGATGGTATATTAACTCCTGACTTTACATTGAAAGTCAACGGGGGACGGATCTGTTTGAAATTGCACCATATTGTGTCAACGTCAAACGGATCCGTTCCCATTGACTTGCATTGTAATTCAGGACGGATCCGTTTGGCTCCGCACGGCCAGGCGGACACCAAAACGACTTTTTTTTTCATGTCCGTGGATCCTCCAAAAATCAAGGAAGACCCACGAACGAAAAAACGGTCACGGATCACGGAAAAACGGAACCCCGTTTTGCGGACCGCAAAAAAATACGGTTGTGTGCATGAGGCCTTAGGCTTAGTTCCTACTTCACTTATTTGGTCAATTATTGTCAGCCCAAAGCAGGTGCAGGTCAAATCCAAAGAACAGGCGCAGATCTATTCATGATACATAGGACTTGGCTCTTGAATTTGCCTCACAATAAAGCCTCTTGCACACGGCCGTGGTGCGGCCGTTCCGTGCATTGGGGACCACAATTTGTGGTCCCCAATGCACGAGCCCCATCCGTGCGGCAGCCGCAATGGATCCAGACCCATTTAACTTGAATAAGAGCAAGTTCTATTTTTCTGTGGAGGCATGGACAGTTACTCCACAGAAGCGCTCCCTAGTGGTTCTGTGCCTCCGTTCCGCACCGCAGCTCCAGATTACGGACCCATTCAAGTGTATGGGTCCACATCTGTGATGCATGGAGCACACGGCCGATGCCCACATATTGCGGATTCGCTATTTGCGGGCCACAATACAGACTACAGCCAGCAACGGCCGTGTGCATGAGGCCTGAGTTATGGAAATAACCGACCAAATATGAACTCAGCCCTAAAGGTCAATGTTAGCATCAGGCCTAATTTATCAGCGTGAACTTAACCGTGCAGTAAACAAAAAAAAAAGTAGTGGCCCCATGAAAGTGGGGAGGGTGTCAGCAGTAAGGCTACGTTCACCTCTGCTGTTGACTTTTAAATCATAATCAAATCAAGATGCAAAATACTGACCATGTGATGGAGGTCTTCTGGATGCTCAAATTTTTCTGTTTTTCTGACAGATCAGAAACATAGTAACATAGTATATAAGGCCAAAAAAGACATTTGTCCATCCAGTTCGTCCTGTTATCCTGCAGGTTAATCCAGAGAAAGGAAAAAAAAACTGTGAGGTAGAAGCCAATTTTCCCCACTTAAGGGGGGAAAAATTCCTTCCCAACTCCAATGAGGCAATCATAATAACTCCCTGGATCAACGACCCTCTCTAGTAGCTATAGCCTGTAATATTATTACACTCCAGAAATACATCCAGGCCCCTCTTGAATTCTTTTATTGTACTCACGATCATCACCTCCAAAATTTGACCTGGTCCATAAAATAAAAAATGGTTTGGTCCTGAAGGGGTTAAAATATACAGATTCAGAAAAAATTTATCACTAGTTGTCCAACTACTATGCGATTATTTCCCTCCTTATCACCCCACAGAGCTTTCAACTGTCTGGAGATGCACTGACAAGGATATAATGTAAACCTCTGTATACCAGGTGTATTGTAAGGCTACTTTCACACTTGCGGCAGAGTGATCCGTCAAGCAGTTCCGTCGCAAAACGTATGCCAACTGATGGCATTTTTCAGGCTAATCAGGATTCTGATCAGTCTGAAAAATGCCTGATCAGTCAGAAAAATGCATTGAAATGTCGGATCCGTCTTTCCGGTGTCATCTGGAAAAACGGATCCGGCATTTATTGTATTCACCTTTTTTTCGGTCTGCGCTCCGACATTCCGGTATTTTGAATACCTAATACACTCCTATGGAAAAAAGTGCAGATCCGGCATTCAGGCAAGTCTTCAGTTTTTTTTGCCGGAGATAAAACCGTAGCATGCTGCGGTTTTATCTTTTTCCTGATCAGTCAAAAAGACTGAACTGAAAAGATCCTGATGCTTCTTGAACGGATTGCTCTCCATTCAGAATGCATGGGGATAAAACTGATCAGTTATTTTCCGGTATAGAGCCCCTAGGCCGGAACTCTATGCCAGAAAAGAAAAACGCAAGTGTGAAAGTACCCTAAGACTTACGGTATACTGTATGCTGCAATGTGTTCCCAAAAGTCAACCACCCCAAAATATATAAAATTTCAACTGTGTGCAGATGCACCCACACACAGATTTTGGTCTGCTATGTCCCATTATCTGTGAAAAAGATTTTACTGCGCTATCCTGCATATTGCAAAACACGTATATGCTATGGTGTGCTCCCAAACTTCAACCTTCCAAAATATATTAAATTTCATTTGTGTGCAACTGTGTGTAGATGCAACCACACACAGATATTTTTCATGCTTTGTTCAGTGAAAAATATTTTCCTCCGCTACCCTGTGTATTGTAAGACAGGTATATGCTGCGGTGTTTTCCCAAATGTCAACCCCACAAAAATATTAAAGTTCAACCGTGATTTTGGCCTGCTACTGTATGTCAATGTGATCCCTGAAAAATATTTTCCTCCGCTACCCTGTGTATTGTAAGACACATATATGCTGTTTTTAATAACTTTAGCAAAACAAATTTAATTTGAATGTGTGGAGATACACACACACACCCAAATTTCAACCTAGTATGTCATATTGTCACTCACAAGTATTATCCTCCGCTACCCTGCATATTGTAAGACACACATATGCTGTTTTCCTAAAGTTGAACAAAAAAATAATAAAGAAAAATGTATCAATAAATTTGACACAGAGTTCGGACTAGTATTTCAGGTGTGTTCGCTGATATTTCAAATGCTACATCTATTCTCTGAATGGTCAAACAACATGTTATACAGCTTTGCGCTTATTCAACCACCTCCCACCCCCCAAAAAATGTATTTCTCTTACAATGTACTTGCAGGTAGCTGCTTTTGAGATTTGCAGCAGCTGTAGTTGTGCTTGGAGGCAAACCCAGCCACAGCTCCTCACTTCTCACTCCCTGACTGACAGCTTTCCCTGCCTGTCTTATTCTACACAATTCTTCTTCTTTCTATCCTTTCCTTTTCAATGTCCCTGGTAGTAGAATACAAGCTTGATTGTGACTTTTAACTGTCACCGACTCCCTAAGATCGTTTTTCTGGTAGACATTGTAAGATACAACCACAATCATTCACAGCCCAACACAGAATGACATTCTGCTCATTCTGCAGGGGCACCAACCTGTATCCTGCAGCACTGATTGGCTCATCCAGGCTTTCTGTTGGCCAGTGAGCCAATCATGGCAAGTAAATCACTGCAAAGGTGCACTACAATATATGCAAATGAAAATACAAGGCTAAACCCTCAAGCTAGATTTTAAAATGAGACTTTAGTCAATATATTCCGTTCAAGAACATATTGGAGCCGCGCACCCCGTCAAGGTATCTCAGTTGGCACAGGACCTATTGATAAATCTACCTATAGTGTATGAACACTGTCTGATCAGGTGCACCAGAATGTTACCAAAGATAAAAAAATGGCACATTCCATACATATAGAGACAAATCACTGAAAAAAGTGGCCTAAATGGGAGGAAATACTCAGAACCCCAAATACTGTTGAGTATTTATGACCGGGGGAGCCAAACCTCCACATGTAATCCGCTGCAAACGGCAATCCCTAGCAAAAAATCCACACAATGGAGGATGCCGGCAGCGGACCACATGTGCCACAAAGAATCCTGCACAAGATGGAATCATGTGTGGATTAGACAATGAGAATAAATAAATCACTGCAAAGGCGCACTACAATATATGGAAATGAAAATACAAGGCTTGTGACGGCTGTATGTGAGCAACAATAGTATACACAGTAAAAGAGCTACTGACCGGACCCAAACTAGGGAGGATAAAGGGTGACCCCTGTCCGACCCTCAAAGCTCTCCCTATGCTGCTAAAGCACATGCCCGGATCCAAATGGCGGAACGAGGCATGCCCACGTGCCTAAGACTGATGACCACTGTAACCCCTACAATAGTGGAAGGGGCACAGCCACCGGTGCCCTACTCAGTATATGGAGGGAACCGTGGCCACCTCAGATCCAGTCAGAAAATAATCAGGCACACAACAATGTCTGTACACTTAGCTGAAGGTGTTGCAGCCGCAGAGAAGACGGATCCAAGGACAGCTGGCAATATCCGGAGTGCTTGCTGCAGCAGAACACAGGTCCAGTGAACTGATAGCTACAAGTGAAGATACTAAAGCAAGAGATACAACTGAAATGAGAACTATAATCCACGCCCTACAATAGGAGGAGGGGTGATATAAAGAGAGGGAAATCAAACGCATGAGGAACAGCTGGGAGGAAGGAAACCAAAAGTAAACAGAGCAGTGAGAACTCCTCCCAGCTCTAGTAGTGACATCATCACAGGGGTGGAGAAACAGAGCTGTGAGAACGTCCCAAAGCTCTGGTAGTGACAAGGCTAAACCCTCACACAAGATGTTAAAATGAGACTTTAGCCAATATATTCCGTTCAAGAACATATCGTAGCCGGCGCACCCCGTCAAGGTATCTCATTTGGCACGGGACCTACTGCTAAACCTACATATACTGTGTGAACACTATCTGATAGGTGCTAAGGTCCAACTCACAGCCAAGCTTCTACCTCCAAAGTGAGATCACAAATACAATGGGAAGAGGGAGGAGGCTGTGAGCCACACCTATAACAGGCTAGTGTGACACAGGCTATCAGGTGCACCAGAATGTTACCAATGATAAAAAAAATATTGGCTAAAGTCTCATTTTAACATCTAGCGTGAGGGTTTAGCCTTGTATTTTCATTTGCATATATTGTAGTGCACCTTTGCATTGATTTATTTATTCTCAATCTCTAATCCACACATGATTCCTTCTTGTGTAAGATTCTTTGTGGCACATATGGTCCACTGCCGACATCCTCTATTGTATGTATTTTTTTCTGGGGATTACCGTTTGCAGAGGATCACAAGTGGAGGTTTTGCTCCCCCCGGTCATAAATATGCTACAGTATTTGGGTTTCTGAGCATTTCCTCTCATTTAGGCCACTTTATTCAGTGATTTGCCAATCATGGCAAGCCCTTCCCCTACTTCCTCAAAGGGTGTCCCTCTTCTTCCTCCTTAGTGCTTTTTTCCACCGACATGTGTTGTAAAATGTACAGTTTAACTGGATTCATAAGAAACTAGCATGAAAAGGTTTGGGTTCTTCTGCCGGACAGAATTTTTAATGAACCCGGTTCATTACGAACTGGTTTCCTCATCTCTAGTTTTAATATGGGCAAACGAGCCTCTAGGAGCAGCAGGTGCATTGCTGTTACTCCTAGAGGCTCTGCTTTCTCTGTAACTGCCATGCTTTCTGCACTTTCATTGACAGGGCCAAGCAGTGAAAGCATCATTATGCCTGGCCATGTCAATCAGAGTGGAGAGGTCGCAGAAGTTGCAGAGAGAGCTGACCTTCTAGGAGTAACGGCAACACATTGGTGGCACTATTTAAGTATCTGTGAGGACATTGGTGTTTTCATTATCTTGAATCCACAAAATATTTCCACAGCAATACTGCACCTAACAAATCAGACCAGGAAACATCCTGAGATTCTCTCTTCATCTGCAATGACCGTTAAGTACACTGCTCAAAAAAATAAAGGGAACACTTAAACAACACAATGTAACTCCAAGTCAATCACACTTCTGTGAAATCAAACTGTCCACTTAGGAAGCAACACTGAGTGACAATCAATTTCACATGCTGTTGTGCAAATGGGATAGACAACAGGTGGAAATTATAGGCAATTAGCAAGACACCCCCAATAAAGGAGTGGTTCTGCAGGTGGTGACCACAGATCACTTCTCAGTTCCTATGCTTCCTGGCTGATGTTTTGGTCACTTTTGAATGCTGGCGGTGCTTTCACTCTAGTGGTATCATGAGACGGAGTCTACAACCCACACAAGTGGCTCAGGTAGTGCAGCTTATCCAGGATGGCACATCAATGCGAGCTGTGGCAAGAAGGTTTGCTGTGTCTGTCAGCGTAGTGTCCAGAGAATGGAGGCGCTACCAGGAGACAGGCCAGTACATCAGGAGACGTGGAGGAGGCCGTAGGAGGGCAACAACCCAGCAGCAGGACCGCTAACTCTGCCTTTGTGCAAGGAGGAACAGGAGGAGCACTGCCAGAGCCCTGCAAAATGACCTCCAGCAGGCCACAAATGTGCATGTGTCTGCTCAAACGGTCAGAAACAGACTCCATGAGGGTGATATGAGGGCCCGACGTCCACAGGTGGGGGTTGTGCTTACAGTCCAACACCGTGCAGGATGTTTTGCATTTGCCAGAGAACACCAAGATTGGCAAATTCGCCACTGGCGCCCTGTGCTCTTCACAGATGAAAGCAGGTTCACACTGAGCACATGTGACAGACGTGACAGAGTCTTGAGACGCCGTGGAGAACGTTATGCTGCCTGCAACATCCTCCAGCATGACCAGTTTGGCATTGGGTCAGTAATGGTGTGGGGTGGCATTTCTTTGGACGGCCGCACAGCGCTCCATGTGCTCGCCAGAGGTAGCCTGACTGCCATTAGGTACCGAGATGAGATCCTCAGACCCCTTGTGAGACCATATGCTGGTGCGGTTGGCCCTGGGTTCCTCCTAATGCAAGACAATGCTAGACCTCATGTGGCTGGAGTGTGTCAGCAGTTCCTGCAAGACGAAGGCATTGATGCTATGGACTGGCCCGCCCGTTCCCCAGAGATCCCTCAGGAGACCGTCCACCACCTCGTCAGGAGCATGCACAGGCATTGTAGGGAGGTCATACAGGCACGTGGAGGCCACACACACTACTGAGCCTCATTTTGACTTGTTTTAAGGACATTACATCAAAGTTGGATCAGCCTGTAGTGTGTTTTTCCACTTTAATTTTGAGGGTGACTCCAAATCCAGACCTCCATGGGTTGAAAAATTTGATTTCCATTTTTTTATTTTTGTGTGATTTTGTTGTCAGCACATTCAACTATGTAAAGAACAAAGTATTTCAGAAGAATATTTAATTAATTCAGATCTAGGATGTGTTATTTTTGTGTTCCCTTTATTTTTTTGAGCAGTGTATGAAGGGGAATGCAGTGATTGATCACGAACTTGACTATTTTTGGAGGGCATTGTTGTGATTATTAAAAGTGATCACAGGATGGAAAGGGGAGAAGCAAGGATGGAAGAAGGTAGGGAGTGAAGGGAGGGAGAGAGGGAGGGAGGAAAGAAGCAAGGAACTCTGCTGTGATCACTGTTAGAGATAATAAGTTAAACCAGTTGTTAATGTAGAAAATAGTTTTTCTATAACTACTATGGTGCTGTTGGGAGCGGGCCTTTAGTGACACGCAAGACTAAGTTCACGTATGTGGTGGAGGTGCACTTTTTAAGAAGTTGCTAATAATGTGAAAACATCCTATTGAAATGCTAGCATGTTCCCCTCCCTCTTTATTTTGCTGTATACATGTTTTTTTACAGAACCAGAAAATCACAACATTATGGGACATAGTGTCATCTAACCCTTAATGTGAACCTCTCACATTGAACATGGTGTCTGAGCTGCAGGAGGAGGGGAGTAAAGTGATATATAGTTTTTGATAAAAGATTCAGTATAACTTGTAAGTTATTAATTTAAATGCCTGCTCATTCTGGGCTATGAAGTCAAGGGGGGGGGGGGGGGGCCTATCAGTGATTGACAGCCTTCCCTTTATGACTGTGTATACACAGCTGTCAATCACTAAGAGGACCACCACCTTCAAAGAATGAGCAAGAATGTAAATGAATGAAATACGTGTTATAATTAATCTATTCTCACAAACCTCTACTTTATATCAATTTTTCCTCCTCATGCTCAATCATGACTGGAGATTACATTGCATTTTCATGGTGGCAGGTTCCCCTGTAATGCACCATGTTTCTATAACAGCAGTTCAGAAACAGTTAATATAAAATGTGTTGTTTTATAAGCTTGAAAACATTTCAAGGTAAAGCTTAGTCTTCTCACTATGAATGCATCTTAGCTCTATGATAATCATACACAGCCAGCAGTAGTACAGCATTTTATAGAAGTAATATCATGTTTTACTATTTCTCATCACTGAACAGTGAGGCAATAACATTGCAAAATGTGATATTTTGGGTTGAAGTGTTTTTCATTAGATTTGCCCTTACAACCTGATTTAAGTAAAATACAAAATAGAATATGAGATAACATGCTGCTCTAGAGCAAATGTTCACCGCTTGGTTAATAAAAACAGGCTTTAACTTTCTTCTACTTTTGGGACTGGATACATTTCACATCAAATTCGAAGTACAATAACATGAGTAAATGTGGACCAACATTAACATTTTGGATGAAGTATCTAATTGGCCACCATGATCATGGTTAGAGATGAGCGAATCGAAGCTGACAAAGTGTAATTCGATCCGCATTTCAGGAAAAATTCTATTCGCAACGAATGCAAATTTCCTTGTGCTTCGTGGTAACGAATCGCAATTTTTCTTAAAACGGCTGCTGCACGTGTGAGGACATGGAGAAAGGAAGTATGGGAAGGCGGGATCACCCAGACTGACATGCATGATGCAGCCAATCAGTAGCCAGCCAGCTTTGTGATGTCACAGCCCTATAAATACAGCGGCCATCTTAGATTCAGACATTTTCCGGTGTTCTGAGTGCAGGGACAGATGTGAGAAGGCGCTAGGGACAGCAATAGGAAAAACCTCATTGTGAAAAAATAAAAAAACAATTTATAAGTGCAGGGAAAGGATAGGGAGGAATCATTTCACAGCATCTTAGGGCAAGGAGAGACATCAGAAGGAGCTAGGGACAATGCTAGAAAAGCGATTTACAAGTGCAGGGAAAGGATAGAGAGGAATCCTTTCACAGCATCTTAATGCAGGGAGAGACGTCAGAAGGTGCTAGGGACACTGCTAAAAAAGCGATTTACAAGTGCAGGGAAAGATTATTTGAGGATCCAAATAGTCATTATACAGTTCTGTCATTCCAGTAATTTGTTCTTGTTATTGGGGTGCAAGTGCTATGTTGAAAGCGTTTAGTGGCCTATTTCAGTACAAAAATAAAAATATATTCTCAGTTCACGTCTAAAGTTATATGTGTTGAAAGCGTTTAATGGCCTATACAGAAAGAAAAACATATACGCACTTCACTGTTGCAGTTATTTGTGGCAAAAGAGTCTAGTGGTCTACTTCAGTACAGAAAGAAAAATATATTCTCAGTTTACGTCAGTGGTTTTATGTATTGAAAGGGTTTAGTGGCCTATTTCAATACAAAAAGGAAAAATATATTCTCAGTTCACTTCTGCGGTTATATGTGTTGAAAACATGGCTGGGAGTCAGCAGGGTGGCAGCAGTCTGAGGTCGGGAGCCAAACGTGCCCGGGGTAGACCACCTGCTTCACAGCAGCCTACCTGCCCGGGAAGTAGTGGTGCCAATGCTCACGGAAGCAGCGGCGGTAGCAGTCGGTCAGTGTGGACCGTTGTGGAGAAAATCACCTACTCGGCTGTGTGTCAGTTTTTTGTTAAAGCGAACCTTTCACCTCATTTTCACCTTATAAACTAGCAACAGTACCTTATAGATTATCTTGAGTGTGTTGTTATCATGTTAGTGCCGCTTTCCTGGGCTCTTTATACTTCAAAAAATCGTCTTATAAACTTCACATTCTGTGCTCCAACAGTCATGCAACCAGTCAAGGGGGTAGCCCTTCCATCTCCTCTGGCCGTACCGCCCCTGCCCTAACCCCTCCTCTATGCTCCTTAACTGACAGCCGGCTCAGTCGCCGGGACGGTGCTTCTGAAACCTGCGCATGCGCCGTCCTCCTGATTCGCCGTGCGATCCCGTGTTTCTTGCTGACAAAAGCGCGATCATGTAAGAGAATCGCGCATGCGCATTACGCAATGCCGGCCTGTCTGCTCTCCTGTCTGCTCTCCCTCCCTAATGTGCGGCAAGTCTACAGTGATCACGTGGGGCACTTTGAGCATGAAGATAGTGGAGCGCGCGCGTATTAGGGAGGGAGAGCAGACAGGCCGGCATTGCGTAATGCGCATGCGCGATTCTCTTACATGATCGCGCTTTTGTCAGCAAGAAACATGGGATCGCGCGGCGAATCAGGAGGACGGCGCATGCGCAGGTTTCAGAAGCGCCGTCCCGGCGACTGAGCCGGCTGTCAGTTAAGGAGCATAGAGGAGGGGTTAGGGCAGGGGCGGTACGGCCAGAGGAGATGGAAGGGCTACCCCCTTGACTGGTTGCATGACTGTTGGAGCACAGAATGTGAAGTTTATAAGACGATTTTTTGAAGTATAAAGAGCCCAGGAAAGCGGCACTAACATGATAACAACACACTCAAGATAATCTATAAGGTACTGTTGCTAGTTTATAAGGTGAAAATGAGGTGAAAGGTTCGCTTTAAGCTGCCAGAGGAGGTCAACATGGCCATATGTAGAATATGTGGGAAGAAGGTGAAGGGTGGCCAGGGTGCCAATGTTAACACCACAGCCCTGTGTCAACATATGCTGCGTCACCATATGTGGAATCCTGATGCTGCTGCTGCTACTGCCATCTCCACACTATGTCACCTTGCCACTCTGTGGTATCCTCCTGATGTTGCTGCTGCCGCCACCTCCAGACTCGATCATTGTGCCACTCTGTGGCCTCCTCCTAAAGTTGCTGCTGCCGCCACCTCCACCCTCTGTCATTGGGCCACTCTGTGGTCTCCTCATGCTGCTGCCAACTCCAGACTGTGTCATTATGCCACTCGGTGGCCTTCTTATACTGCTGCCACCTCCAGACTCAGTCATTGTGCCACTCGGTGGCCTCCTCCTGATGCTGCTGCTGCCACCACCTTCACACTCTGTTATTGGGCCACTCTGTCATCTCCTCTTGCTGCCGCTGCATCCACTTTTTGTTGTGGTGCCACTCTGTGGCCTCCTTATGCTGCTGCCACCTCCACAATCTCTAGTCTTCATGCTACTCTGGCCTCCTCATGCTGCTGACACCTCCATATTTTGTCTTCGTGCCACTCTGTGGCATCCTCATGCTGCTGCCACCTCCACAATCTCTCGCTGTCGTGCTACTCTGTGGCCTCCTCATACTGCTGCCAACTCCAGACTCTGTCATTGGGCCACTCTATGCTCTCCTCATGCTGCCTCCACCTCACCTATGTCATAGGTCCACTCTGTGGACTTCTCATGCTGTTCTTACCCTCCCAACTCCATGACTGGGCCACTATTTTGCCTGGACTGGCTGACATCATCATTTATTTGACCTTTCTTCTGATCTGTCAGAAGGAAGGAAAAATGAGACACACAACGGATTCTGTCTCTGTAGCAGCTTTAAGGCCTGTATGGTCCCATCAGAATTTACTTATGATTTGGTATCCAAAAGCAGGAGTGGATCTAAAACAGACATGAAAATATTCCATTCACGTGTCATCTCTGTTTTAGAGGCACTCTTGTTTTTTTTGGCACTAGCAATACTGATTGATTATTGAGCAAATGCTGACTGAGTGAAGGCATATGCTCCACAGACAGGATCCGTTTTTTGTGGGTCATTGTTCTGACGGATCAGATGGCAAATTTATCAGTGATGTCAACACAAACTTACTTACCCTCTCCACTCTATCTGGGGGGCTCTTCGTGTATTTGTGTTTAATAGAATAGGTTCTGTAGACATCTATGTGGCATCAGCTGGTGACGGTGTAAAATGAGTGTGCTTCTTTATGGCGCTAACATTGACCTGCAAGGCTGAGTTCATACTTGAGTTATTTGGTCAGTTTTGGCCCTGTGACTGCACTAAGTGAAGTGTGCACTGATTCTAAGAGCGACGCCTGTCATCTGCATGTCATACGGACCCACAGTATTATTTCACTACCAAAGCAGACTCCCTATGCGTGTTACTAAAATGCATAGTGTTCTACACCCCTATAAAGGCTTTCAGCAGGCAGAAAATAGCAGTTTTTTAACGTTATTTGCCGTGAATATATTAGAATCGGGTAAATCGGCAAAATCTAATTTTCTTAAAATTTGCTCATCTCTAATCATGGTAACAGTTGGACTAGATGATATATGGCTTGAATGTAACTCAATGGCCAACACTTAATAGGGTATAAATGACTAGAGATGGACGTACATTGGCGAAACCGTGCGTTCGCGGCGGGCCCCATTCACTTTAATGGCTTGAAAATCCTTCAGGTCATATTTGAAGCCACCAAATATTTACTAGAAGTGCACAAATAGTCCCACAACATGGACAATGACATACCAGAGGGAGATCAATAGCAAAAATTCCTACGAAAAATACATATTTTAATCAGGGGACATTTTTATGAATATTAAAGGGAAATTCTAAAAAA
Organism: Bufo bufo; assembly: GCF_905171765.1. Taxonomy (NCBI): domain Eukaryota; kingdom Metazoa; phylum Chordata; class Amphibia; order Anura; family Bufonidae; genus Bufo; species Bufo bufo. Next base: position 156,459,179 of record NC_053392.1, on the reverse strand, counting down.
ATTGCCCTGCTGGAGCCTACAAAAATTTTATTTTAGGCTACGGGAGTACAGGACCCTAAAATTAGGCATTCACCTGACAAAAATAGAACAAGTGATTATGTGGCTGGAGGTATATATGATGGTCAGTGGATAACAATTTTACTGTAGGCCAGTACAGGCCAAAAAATCAGGGATTCACCTGACAGAAAAGAACAAGTGATTATGTGGCTGGAGGTATATTAGACAGTCAGTAGATAACAATTTTACTGTAGGCCAGTACAGGCCACAAAAATTAGGCATTCACCTGAAAGAAAAGAACAAGTGATTATATAGCTGGAGATACAGTCAGGTCCATAAATATTGGGACATCAACACAATTCAAACATTTTTGGCTCTATACACCACCACAATGGATTTGAAATGAAACGAACAAGATGTGCTTTAACTGCAGACTGTCAACATTAATTTGAGGGTATTTACATCCAAATCAGGTGAACGGTGTAGGAATTACAACAGTTTGCATATGTGCCTCCCACTTGTTAAGGGACCAAAAGTAATGGGACATAATAATAATCATAAATCAAACTTTCACTTTTTAATACTTGGTTGCAAATCCTTTGCAGTCAATTACAGCCTGAAGTCTGGACACATAGACATCACCAGACGCTGGGTTTCATCCCTCGTGATGCTCTGCCAGGCATCTACTGCAACTGTCTTCAGTTCCTGCTTGTTATTGGTAGTGATGAGCGGCAGGGGTCATATTCGAATTCGCAATATTTCGCGAATATTCAGTAGAATATTCGTTGAATATTCGAAAATTGGCATGAGTAAATTCAATTACACGTGGTCGTCACAGGCGTTGAATTCTTCCAAGATCCATGCCTCCTAAATTTTTTGAAATGTGAGGTAGTCCACACTGTCATGAGCTAGGCGAGTGAGCTTATCGGTCACGATCCCCTCTGCTATGCTGAACGTCCTTTCGGACAGGACACTTGATGATAGGCAACACCAATTGAACGGTGTAGGCAACACCAGGTGAACGGTGAACGGTGAACGGTGTAGGCAACACCAGGTGAACGGTGTAGGAATTACAACAGTTTGCATATGTGCCTCCCACTTGTTAAGGGACCAAAAGTAATGGGACATAATAATAATCATAAATCAAACTTTCACTTTTTAATACTTGGTTGCAAATCCTTTGCAGTCAATTGCAGCCTGAAGTCTGGACACATAGACATCACCAGACGCTGGGTTTCATCCCTCGTGATGCTCTGCCAGGCATCTACTGCAACTGTCTTCAGTTCCTGCTTGTTATTGGTAGTGATGAGCGGCAGGGGTCATATTCGAATTCGCAATATTTCGCGAATATTCAGTAGAATATTCGTTGAATATTCGAAAATTGGCATGAGTAAATTCAATTACACGTGGTCGTCACAGGCGTTGAATTCTTCCAAGATCCATGCCTCCTAAATTTTTTGAAATGTGAGGTAGTCCACACTGTCATGAGCTAGGCGAGTGAGATCCCCTCTGCTATGCTGAACGTCCTTTCGGACAGGACACTTGATGATAGGCAACACCAATTGAACGGTGTAGGCAACACCAGGTGAACGGTGAACGGTGAACGGTGTAGGCAACACCAGGTGAACGGTGTAGGAATTACAACAGTTTGCATATGTGCCTCCCACTTGTTAAGGGACCAAAAGTAATGGGACATAATAATAATCATAAATCAAACTTTCACTTTTTAATACTTGGTTGCAAATCCTTTGCAGTCAATTACAGCCTGAAGTCTGGACACATAGACATCACCAGACGCTGGGTTTCATCCCTGGTGATGCTCTGCCAGGCATCTACTGCAACTGTCTTCAGTTCCTGCTTGTTATTGGTAGTGATGAGCGGCAGGGGTCATATTCGAATTCGCAATATTTCGCGAATATTCAGTAGAATATTCGTTGAATATTCGAAAATTGGCATGAGTAAATTCAATTACACGTGGTCGTCACAGGCGTTGAATTCTTCCAAGATCCATGCCTCCTAAATTTTTTGAAATGTGAGGTAGTCCACACTGTCATGAGCTAGGCGAGTGAGCTTATCGGTCACGATCCCCTCTGCTATGCTGAACGTCCTTTCGGACAGGACACTTGATGATAGGCAACACCAATTGAAAAAACTAGCCCATAAGGGTAGTATCTGAGAGGTTAGAATTAAACCATAAACTCCTATAAATACTCAACACAGCAGCAAAGAATATAAAATATTAAATTTTTATTGTTACAGAAACAACATACTAATAAAAAAAAAAACATTTATGCGTGGCAATACAGACACAGGAATGAATAAGACTATTATAGCATGTTATACGGTAAATGCAGTAACTCCTAATAACTCCTAAGAATTGCCAAGGGAATAAAGCTCCATTACAACATGATAAAGTGCTAAGTGCATTGAGACAGAAGTAAACATAGGATAAATAACTGCCCAATGTATACAGACCAGAATAGTCCGTACCCCTACGCACATTTCGCTGTCGCTTCCTCAGGGGATAGAGATGGACTGTGCTCCTTAGCCTTATAAACCCATTTAATTCGATAAACGTTGGACACATGTGAAAAAGTAAATGCACGCCGGATAACTCGTAATGGATACCGGAGGTTGTGTGGTTGCTCAGGGACGCTGACAGCGTCACTTCCGGTATCAATTAAATACACCCCCCGATATAAAGGTAAACCAGTTATAAACTCTAATGACTGCATAAGAATAATTAATACTAATCGATACTTCTCATCACGTCATCCAGGAAACCGCGGCCATTCTAGGATAGAAATACAAGGGGAAAGGAGAAGTCGCGGGCGTCCAGCCGGAGAGCGCATGCGCCGCACAGTATGTATGACATGCGCACCACCGCTGACCGCCCGCAGAAGCTCCGTCCCACGTCACATGATCGGGCCAGCCAGGTCCTGAATGAAACGATGTTACATAGAATGAAACAACCCCTAAAAAGTAACATAATCATAAAACACCAAGAGGTGAATATTTAAGCTAATAAGAAGCATATATTGAATATAGTGCATGAATGAATCATATAAAAATATTGTGTATATATGGAACAAAAGATATTAACTATATATACTGCTCAAAAAAATAAAGGGAACACTTAAACAACACAATGTAACTCCAAGTCAATCACACTTCTGTGAAATCAAACTGTCCACTTAGGAAGCAACACTGAGTGACAATCAATTTTACATGCTGTTGTGCAAATGAGGGGGGAGTCGCAGAGAGCGACGAGGACGAGGAGAGCGACGAGAAGAAAGCAAAGCTGTTAAATATTTTTTTCTCCAATTTATTCACTGAAGAAAATAAACTGTCAGATGAAATGCTGAATGTTGAAATAAATTCCCCATTAAAAGTGTCCTGTCTGACCCAGGAAGAAGTACAACAGCGACTTAAAACATAAAAGGTTAGTATATAAAATGAGAATGCTCGGACTGGGAGAAAACGTCTGTATGTGGGTAAGTAACTGGCTCAATGATAGAAAACAGAGGGTGGTTATTAACGGTACATACTCAGATTGGGTCACTGTCACTAGTGGAGTACCTCAGGGGTCAGTATTGGGCCCTATTCTCTTCAATATATTTATTAATGATCTTGTAGAAGGCTTGCATAGTAAAATATCAATTTTCGCAGATGACACTAAACTGTGTAAAGTAATTAACACTGAAGAGGGCAGTATACTGCTACAGAGGGATCTGGATAGATTGGAGGCTTGGGCAGATAAGTGGCAGATGAGGTTTAACACTGACAAATGTAAAGTTATGCACATGGGAAGGAATAATGCAAGTCACCCGTACATACTAAATGATAAAACACTCGGTAACACTGACATGGAAAAGGATCTAGGAATTTTAATAAACAGCAAACTAAGCTGCAAAAAACAGTGTCAGGCAGCTGCTGCCAAGGCCAAAAAGATAATGGGTTGCATCAAAAGGGGCATAGATGCCCGAGATAAGAACATATTCTTACTACTTTACAAATCATTAGTCAGACCACACATGGAGTACTGTGTACAGTACTGGGCTCCAGTGAACAAGGCAGACATAGCAGAGCTGGAGAGGGTCCAGAGGAGGGCAACTAAAGTAATAACTGGAATGGGGCAACTACAGTACCCTGAAAGATTATCAAAATTAGGGTTATTCACGTTAGAAAAAAGACGACTGAGGGGAGATCTAATTACTATGTATAAATATATCAGGGGTCAGTACAGAGATCTATACCTTCATCTATTTATCCCCAGGACTGTGACTGTGAAGAGGGGACGTCCTCTGCGTTTGGAGGAAAGAAGGTTTGTACACAAACATAGAAAAGGATTCTTTACGGTAAGAGCAGTGAGACTATGGAACTCTCTGCCTGAGGAGGTGGTGATGGTGAGTACAATAAAGGAATTCAAGAGGGGCCTGGATGTATTTCTGGAGTGTAATAATATCACAGGCTATAGCTACTAGAGAGGGGTCGTTGATCCAGGGAGATATTCTGATTGCCTGATTGGAGTCGGGAAGGAATTTTTTATTCCCCTAAAGTGAGGAAAATTGGCTTCTACCTCACAGTTTTTTTTTTGCCTTCCTCTGGATCAACTTGCAGGATGACAGGCCGAACTGGATGGACAAATGTCTTTTTTCGGCCTTATGTACTATGTTACTATGTTACATGTGAAAAAGTAAATGCACGCCGGATAACTCGTAATGGATACCGGAGGTAGTGTGGGTTGCTCTGGGACGCTGACAGCGTCACTTCCGGTATCAATTAAATACACCCCCCGATATAAAGGTAAACCAGTTATAAACTCTAATGACTGCATAAGAATAATTAATACTAGTCGATACTTCTCATCACGTCATCCAGGAAACCGCGGCCATTCTAGGATAGAAATACAAGGGGAAAGGAGAAGTCGCGGGCGTCCAGCCGGAGAGCGCATGCGCCGCACAGTATGTGTGACATGCGCACCACCGCTGACCGCCAGCAGAAGCTCCGTCCCACGTCACATGATCGGGCCAGCCAGGTCCTGAATGAAACGATGTTACATAGAATGAAACAACCCCTTAAAAAGTAACATAATCATAAAACACCAAGAGGTGAATATTTAAGCTAATAAGAAGCATATATTGAATATAGTGCATGAATGAATCATATAAAAATATTGTGTATATATGGAACAAAAGATATTAACTATATACACTGCTCAAAAAAATAAAGGGAACACTTAAACAACACAATGTAACTCCAAGTCAATCACACTTCTGTGAAATCAAACTGTCCACTTAGGAAGCAACACTGAGTGACAATCAATTTCACATGCTGTTGTGCAAATGGGATAGACAACAGGTGGAAATTATAGGCAATTGGTTCTGCCGGTGGTGACCACAGACCACTTCTCAGTTCCTATGCTTCCTGGCTGATGTTTTGGTCACTTTTGAATGCTGGCGGTGCTTTCACTCTAGTGGTAGCATGAGACGGAGTCTACAACCCACACAAGTGGCTCAGGTAGTGCAGCTTATCCAGGATGGCACATCAATGTGAGCTGTGGCAAGAAGGTTTGCTGTGTCTGTCAGCATAGTGTCCAGAGCATGGAGGCGCTACCAGGAGACAGGCCAGTACATCAGGTGATGTGGAGGAGGCCGTAGGAGGGCAACAACCCAGCAGCAGGACCGCTACCTCCGCCTTTGTGCAAGGAGGAACACTAGGAGCACTGCCAGGGCCCTGCAAAATGACCTCCAGCAGGCCACAAATGTGCATGTGTCTGATTAAACGGTCAGAAACAGACTCTATGAGGGTGATATGAGGGCCCGACGTCTACAGGTGGGGGTTGTGCATACAGCCCAACACCGTGCAGGATGTTTGGCATTTGCCAGAGAACACCAAGATTGGCAAATTCGCCACTGGCGCCCTGTGCTCTTCACAGATGAAAGCAGGTTCACACTGAGCACATGTGACAGACGTGAAAGAGTCTGGAGACGCCGTGGAGAACGTTCTTCTGCCTGCAACATCCTCCAGCATGACTGGTTTTGCAATGGGGTGGCATTTCTTTGGAGGGCCGCACAGCCCTTCATGTGCTCGCCAGAGGTAGCTTGACTGCCATTAGGTACAGAGATGAGATCCTCAGACCCCTTGTGAGACCATATGCTGGTGCGGTTGGCCCTGGGTTCCTCCTAATGCAAGACAATGCTAGACCTCATGTGGCTGGAGTGTGTCAGCAGTTCCTGCAAGATGAAGGCATTGATGCTATGGACTGGCCCGCCCGTTCCCCAGACCTGAATCCAATTGAGCACATCTGGGACATCATGTCTCGCTCTATCCACCAACGTCACGTTGCACCACAGACTGTCCAGGAGTTGGCAGATGCTTTAGTCCAGGTCTGGGAGGAGATCCCTCAGGAGACCATCAGCCACCTCATCAGGAGAATGCACAGGCGTTGTAGGGAGGTCATACAGGCACGTGGAGGCCACACACACTACTGAGCCTAATTTTGACTTGTTTTAAGGACATTACATCAAAGTTGGATCAGCCTGTAGTGTGTTTTTCCACTTTAATTTTGAGTGTGACTCCAAATCCAGATCTCCATGGGTTAAAAAATTAGATTTCCATTTTTTTATTTTTGTGTGATTTTGTTGTCAGCACGTTCAAATATGTAAAGAACAAAGTATTTCAGAAGAATATTAAATTAATTCAGATCTAGGATGTGTTATTTTTGTGTTCCCTTTATTTTTTTGAGCAGTGTATATATATATATATATATATATATATATATATATAGATCCCTAAAAATTCAGGCAGCACTCCCTTAGTGTCACGAGGGTGTCAAGAGCCACGTCTGACTCCGTTATACCCGGGGTCAGGAAGTCGCAGCTGGTGGCTGCGCGCTCTATGTATAAAGATAGTGCTGTTTCTTAATGTTAGCTTTCTGGGTTTGCCTTGCAACCCTTTTTGGCTCACTCAGGGATCCGTAGCTTCTTCTCCTCAGCTGTTTCTTGTCCAGCACTCCCAACCTCCTTATATTCCCCTCTCCCACTTCTCTGGTTGCCAGATATAGAGCTTCCTGCCTGGACTTCTATAATGACCCACTGGAGCTGAGTAGCTGTGATCCCTGGTTATTGTTCCAGAGCTTTACCCTCCGGATCCCTGTTGGGCTTTTGGTGTCTGCTGTTGTCGCCCACCTGGGATTATATGTTTGTCTGTATTGTCTGTCCTCTCCTTGGTGTTTTCCTTTAGTGTCAGTGGTGCGGACTAGTGATCCCACCGCCCTGTTCACTACGTAGGGCTCATCTTAGGGAAAGCCAGGGTTTAGGCACGTGATCGGCGTAAGGGTGAGGAACCCGTCTAGGGACGTCAGGGCAGTCAGGTGCCAGCCTCAAGGTGAGTCAGGGGTCCCCACCTTTCCCTCTCCCTTGGACAGGGCCTTCCCATTTCCCTCCCTTTGCATGACGCCGGTCATGACATTATATCTGGCCCTTATTTTGTGTAGGTAGAAAAAAATAAATAAATAAATAATACTTTTTTATTTTTCTGCCTATTTAGAATCCAGTATGGATCCAATTGCTGCTTTGACAAAACAACTTCAAGGTCTGTCTTTGGAGGTAGCTGGATTGAAGGCGTCGGTCCTCCAGCAACAGCAACAATTGCAACAGACCGCAAGCCCAGCGGTTTCTACTGGTAACCAGGTTGTTGCGGAACCCAAGGTTGTTCTCCCTGACAGATTTTCTGGGGAAAGGGACAAATTTGTGACGTTCCCTGAGGCCTGTAAGTTTTATTTTAAGCTGCGCCCTTACTCCTCTGGTAATGAAGAACAGCGGGTGGGGATTGTTATTTCCCTGCTTCAGGGGGACCCACAATCCTGGGCGTTCTCTTTACCCACTGATTCCCAGGCTCTCCAGTCAGTGGATACATTTTTTGGGGCTTTGGGTCTCATATATGATGACCCTGACCGAGTCGTTCTGGCTGAATCAAAATTACGGAGACTCCTACAGGGAGAGCGGCCAGCAGAGGAGTATTGCTCTGACTTCCGTAGGTGGGCTACGGATACCCAGTGGAATGACCCGGCTCTCAGGAGTCAGTTCTGCTCTGGGTTATCCGAAAGGATTAAGGATGCGCTTGCGCTGTATGAGACTCCCTTTTCCCTTGATGCTGTTATGTCCCTTTCTATCAGAATAGATAGACGTCTGAGGGACAGATTGAAAAATCCTGAGCAATTGGTAACCCCTCCCAAGCAGCAGTTAGTCTGTACGGACTTAGACGAGCCTATGCAGCTAGGAGGAACTACTCGTCAGGTCCGTCCTCCTGAGGCTCGCCGTAGGCATGGGGTTTGTTTTTTCTGTGGGGGGAGGGGTCATTTCATTAATGTCTGTCCTTCCTTTCTCAAAAACAAGAGATCGTCGGAAAACTACTAACCCCAGGCTGTGTGGAGGATGTCAGCCGGGGGGTATACGTTTCCTCCATACGAACATCTCAATTTGTGTTGCCAGCGGTTGTTGTTTTTGGTGTTAAGACGGAGACTATTTCTTTCTTTCTAGACAGTGGAGCAGGAGTAAATTTGATAGATGCCCATTTTGCCCACACTATGGGTTTGTTTCTCTGTACGCTACAGAGACCTATTCCCATATTCGCTATTGATTCTGCTCCTCTGTCTCAGAGAAACCTCACTCACATTGTCCATAACTTACACCTTCGGGTAGTGGACCACCATAACGAGTGTCTTTCATGTTATGTTCTGGAGGGGCTTCCCACTTCTCTGGTATTGGGTCTTCCCTGGTTGGTAGCGCACAATCCAGTGGTGGATTGGCAGGCCAGTGAGATATTGGAGTGGAGTGAGCATTGCAGAGAAAATTGCTTAAATAGCAATTGCTTAGTCGCCTCCATAGCTACTCTACCTAAATTTGTTTCGGACTTTGAGGACGTTTTTTCTGAAAAGGGTTGCCAGAAGTTACCACCTCACCGTCCTTATGATTGCCCGGTTAATCTGATTCCCGGTGCAAAATTACCCAAGACCAGGTTATATAATCTTTTGGGTCCGGAGAGACAAGCCATGAAAGATTATATCTCCGAGAGCTTGGCTAAGGGACACATCAGACCCTCTTCTTCACCCGTGGCTGCAGGGTTTTTCTTTGTTAAAAAGAAAGATGGGGGCCTGCATCCTTGCCTAGATTTCCGCGAACAAAACCGGGTAACCATCCGAGACCCTTACCCTCTTCCTCATATTCCTGACCTGTTTAATCAGATTGCGGGTGCTAGGTGGTTCTCCAAACTTGATCTTAGGGGGGCCTACAATCTGATTCGTATCAAGGAAGGGGATGAGTGGAAGACAGCTTTTAACACCCCTGAGGGGCATTATGAAAATCTAGTCATGCCTTTCGGTCTGACCAATGCTCCTGCTGTCTTCCAACATTTCGTTAATGACATTTTTAGTCATCTTATTGGCAGGTTTGTGGTGATATACCTAGATGATATTTTAATTTATTTGTCTGATCTGAAAACACATGAGGTGCATGTCAGACAGGTACTGCAGGTCCTACGGACGAATAAATTATATGCAAAAATTGAAAAGTGTGTCTTTACCGTTCAGGAAATACAGTTCCTAGGTTATTTATTATCTGCTTCAGGTTTCCGTATGGATCCTAGGAAGGTCCAGGCAATTTTAGATTGGGATCTTCCTGAGAACCTCAAAGCACTGCAACGGTTCTTGGGCTTCGCAAATTTCTACAGAAAGTTCATTAAAAATTATTCGGTGATTGTCAAACCCCTTACTGACATGACTAGGAAGGGGACTGATTTTTCTAAATGGTCTGACGCCGCTAAAATTGCTTTTTCCTCTCTAAAAGAGAGGTTTACCTCGGCACCTGTACTAATCCAACCTGATGTCTCCCAGCCTTTTATTGTTGAAGTAGATGCGTCAGAGGTGGGAGTGGGGGCTGTACTGTCTCAGGGTCCGTCTCCTGGCAAATGGCGTCCTTGTGCTTTATTTTCTAAAAAACTATCTGCAGCGGAGAAGAACTATGATATTGGCAATAGGGAACTATTAGCTATTAAACTAGCGTTTGAAGAATAGTGTCACTTTTTAGAGGGGGCAATCCACCCCGTCACAGTGATTACAGACCACAAAAACCTTCTGTACCTAGAATCAGCTAAGCGTCTCTCCCCTAGACAAGCTAGGTGGTAGTTATTTTTTACCAGGTTTAACTTTGTTATTACCTATCGTCCTGGGGCAAAAAATACCAAGGCAGATGCATTATCTCGTTGTTTCCCTGGAGGGGGTAATGTGAGTGATCCGGTACCCATTCTACAAAGAGGAGTGGTTGTCTCTGCGGTACACTCTGTTTTGGATGAGAAGGTGTTAGAGGCCCAGGGGGACGCCCCGGTCTCTTGCCCCTCAGAGAAATTGTTTGTACCGTTAAACCTGCTCGAATTATTAAAGGAACACCCGGGTAGTAAAGCAACCTTGGAACTATTGTCTCGTCGTTTTTGGTGGCCAAGGTTGCGTCAGGATGTAATGGATTTTGTGTCTACTTGTTCTACTTGTGTACGCGCGAAAGTCTCTCATACACGTCCTGCAGGGTCTTTATTGCCACTTGTCATTCCCAATAGGCCATGGACACATCTGTCAATGGATTTTATTACTGACTTACCTTTGTCTGCGGGTAAAACAGTTATCTTGGTAGTAGTAGACAGGTTTAGCAAGATGGTACACTTCATTGCGTTACCCGCACTACCTAATGCTAAGACTCTTGCTCAGGTATTCATCAGTGAAATCGTGAAGCTTCACGGGGTCCCTTCCGATGTTGTTTCGGATTGGGGAACCCAGTTTATTTCTAAGTTTTGGAAAGCTTTTTGTTCCCGTTTGGGGGTACACTTGTCCTTTTCCTCAGCTTTCCACCCTCAGTCGAATGGACAGACTGAGCGTACCAACCAAAACCTTGAGACATATCTAAGGTGTTTTGTGTCTGAAAACCAAGAGGTGTGGTCATCATATTTACCGTTAGCCGAGTTTGCCATAAATAATCGCCGTCAGGAATCCACTGGCAAGTCACCATTTCTTGGTGCATATGGTTTTCATCCCCAATTCTGTACTTTCAAAGAGGGGGGGTCTTCTGGGGTTCCCGAAGAGGAACTGTTTTCGTCATCTCTTTCATCTGTATGGCAGAAAGTGCAAGCTAATTTGAAAAATATGGGAGGTAAATATAAATGCATGGCTGATAAGAAACGGTCGTGTGAATGACTATGTGTGATTATCTACTAGGAATATTAAATTAAAGGTTCCCTCTTGGAAACTGGGTCCTAGGTTCATTGGTCCTTACAAAATAGTAGCCATCATTAACCCCGTGGCTTTTCGCCTGGAGCTACCTCAGGCTTTTAAAATTCATAATGTCTTCCATGAGTCTTTACTCAAAAAGTATGTTCCACCTCTAGAACCATCACCACTGCCACCCCCTCCTGTTATTGTGGATGGTAATCTAGAGTTTCAAATTTCCCAAATTGTTGATTCTCGTCGGGTCCGCCGCTCTCTTCAATATCTGGTGCATTGGAGGGGTTACGGTCCCGAGGAAAGAATGTGGGTTCCAGCGTCTGAGGTAAACGCTGACAGGTTAGTTCGGGCTTTTTATGCCTCTCATCCTGAGAGACCTAGTCCTGAGTGTCCGGAGGCCCCTCGTGGAAAGGGGGGTACTGTCACGAGGGTGTCAAGAGCCACGTCTGACTCCGTTATACCCGGGGTCAGGAAGTCGCAGCGGGTGGCTGCGCGCTCTATGTATAAAGATAGTGCTGTTTCTTAATGGTAGCTTTCTGGGTTTGCCTTGCAACCCTTTTTGGCTCACTCAGGGATCCGTAGCTTCTTCTCCTCAGCTGTTTCTTGTCCAGCACTCCCAACCTCCTTATATTCCCCTCTCCCACTTCTCTGGTTGCCAGATATAGAGCTTCCTGCCTGGACTTCTATACTGACCCACTGGAGCTGAGTAGCTGTGATCCCTGGTTGTTGTTCCAGAGCGTTACCCTCCGGATCCCTGTTGGGCTTTTGGTGTCTGCTGTTGTCGCCCACCTGGGATTATATGTTTGTCTGTATTGTCTGTCCTCTCCTTGGTGTTTTCCTTTAGTGTCAGTGGTGCGGACTAGTGATCCCACCGCCCTGTTCACTACGTAGGGCTCATCTTAGGGAAACCCAGGGTTTAGGCACGTGATCGGCGTAAGGGTGAGGAACCCGTCTAGGGACGTCAGGGCAGTCAGGTGCCAGCCTCAAGGTGAGTCAGGGGTCACCACCTTTCCCTCTCCCTTGAACAGGGCCTTCCCATTTCCCTCCCTTTGCGTGACGCTGGTCATGACACTTAGACAGTGAAGAGTTGGGTGCCAGCGGTGATCCCTCGATTCAGGATGATGAACAAACAATAAAAACACTTACTTGGCTTGAAAAAGGTTCTGAGAGAGAACCGAAACGTTGCTACATGACATGTGTGAATAAATAGCAAATTTTTTTCATCTTTAAAGGAGTGCTGCGGATTTTTTATTGTTTATATATATATATATATATATATATATATATTTATATATATATATATATATATATATATATATATATATATAGGCTATCATGGTCAAAAATGTGAAAATATCACAAATCAAATTAAAAACCAGTGAGCCGTGACGTAAGTGACAGTGCGACGTGTGTGAAAGTGCTCAGTGCAAACATGCAAAACAAAGTGACAAAACAAATCATTGCAACAGTACAACAAGTGAAAATTTAGATAAATGATTCCATATATTTTAACCATGTTAACGATGTTATAGGCTGTGGTCATGTAAATAAACAGATCACAGGTGTAACTGGTATCCTATGAACAGGGTGCATTTTTGAAGACTGTGTAATATATTCTGAAGAGCTCAAACACAATGGATCCTTAACGTTCCTCAATCTGAAAGTGAGAAGTGGAAGAGAAGAGGAAACTAGTAAATAAAATATAATATTATTAGACTACATAAACAGATCAATAAAGACAAAATAAGACAAAAAACTGTTAAAATTATGTAAAAGAAAGGAATACCAGGGGATATATTAAACAGGCATTGCACAAGACTACTCTAAGATTTTCAGGAATGGAGCAAAACTGATATCCTCATTGAAGCCAAGTGGAGTGACTGTATTTAGCCTAAAAATCCACTTGGCTTCCTTCCCTCTGAGCCAATAACCTTTTCCAATTGCCACCTCTCCCTCCAATGAAAACTCTATCTATGCCCCTTACCTTCAATATTGATCCATCTATTTGGATGTGCTCATACAGCTTATACATAATTTTAACTGCTTTTCTCTCTTTTAGGTTCTTGATCTGTTTATGTAGTCTAATAATATTATATTTTATTTACTTGTTTCCACTCCTCATTTTCAGATTGAGGAACGTTAAGGATCCATTGTGTTTGAGCTCTTTAGAATACATTGCACAGTCTTCAAAAACACACCCTGTTCATAGGATACTAGTTACACCTCTGATCTGTTTATTTACATGACCACAGCCTATAACGTCGTTAACATGGTCAAAATATATGGAAACATATATCTTAATTTTCACTTGTTCTACTGTTGCAATGATTTAATTTGTCACCTTGTTTTTGCATGTTTGCACTGAGCACTTTCACATACGTCGCACTGTCACTTACTTGCGCACTGGTTTTTGATTGTGGTATTTTCACACTAGCACTTTTTCCCATGATAGGCTATATATATAGTTAATATCTTTGTTCCATATATACACTATTTTTATATGACTTCTTTCATATGACTCATTCATACACTATATTCAATATATGCTTAAATATTCACCTCTTGGTGTTTTTTGATTATGTTACTTTTTCAGGGGTTGTTTTCATTCTATGTAACATTGTTTCATTCAGGACCTGGCTGGCCCGATCATGTGACGCGGGGCGGAGCTTCCACGGGCGGTCAGTGGTGGTGCGCACGTCACACATACTGTGCGGCGCATGCGCTCTCCGGCTGGGGTCCCGCGACTTCTCCTTTCCCCTTGTACTTCTATCCTAGAATAACCGCGGTTTCCTGGATGATGTGATGAGAAGTATCGACTAGTATTAATTATTCTTATACAGTCATTAGATTTTAAAACTGGTTTACCTTTATATCGGGGGGTGATACCTGAAGTGATGCTGTAAGCGTCCCTTAGCAACCCACACTACCCCCAGTATCCATTACGAGTTATCCAGCATGCATTTACTTTTTCACATGTGTCCAACGTTTGCCCAATTAAATGGGTTTATAAGGCTAAGGAGCACAGTCCATCTCTATCCCCTGAGGAAGCGACAGCAAAATGCCCGTCAGGGTCAGGACTATTCTGGTCTGTATACATCGGGCAGTTAATTCTCCTATGTTTACTTCTGTCTCAATGCACTTAGCACTTTACAATGTTATAATGGAGCTTTATTCCCTTGTCACTTCTTAGGAGTTATTAGGAGTTACTGCATTTGCCGTATAACATGCTATTATAGTCTTATTCATTCCTGTGTCTGTATTGCCAAGCACATATGTGTTTTTTTATTAGTATGTTGTTTCTGTAATAAATAAAGATTTTCGATTTTATATTCTATGCTGCTGTGTTGAGTATTTATAGGGGTTTTTGACAATGGGCAAGCCAAGAGTTCCATGACAAATTGTGCCAGTTCTTGCCACAGGTCAAGCCTGCACACGCAGTAGTCCAGGGGTTCCTTGCTTCTCAGAGCGTCCACATCGGCCGTTAACCCGATGTCCACCTGTTGGTCTATGCGTTCGCTGAGGCTTGATCCGGAGGGCGGCTGTCAATGGGTTGGCTGCAAGAATGATCTCATATCCGAAGTGACCAACACATCTTCAAACCGCTGTCACACCGGTGACAGGTTTTAGAAGGTCTGAAAGATTATCTGCATATTAGTCATCTGACAGCCTCTTTTGGTTTTGGTTTCACCTTGTCTGTGTGTTGCTTGTATGTCCACACCTCCTGTTCAGGTGTGGATCATGTGACCTTCACCTCCCCCTATTTAGTGTGACTCTACCCATCACTCCTTGCTCTGGATAGCTTCTTTTGGTTTTTGGAAGAGCTGGAGTGTGGTTCTAGTTGAAGTCCTGTCCATCCCTCATCCATCAGCCTCAGAAGTTAAGTGTTCCGTTTGTTGTATTTTGTATTCCCCCCCCACCTTTGTTGTTTATTAGGCCTCAGCGAGACGCTGGTTCCTTCACCAGGGAAGGAGCAGGTAGTCTCTGCCCTGTCATTAATATTAGGGCATCTGAGGGCCAACAGGGTTTTCTAGGTTCCTGTGTATGAGCATCTCTACCATCGAGAGGTGCCCATATGGATAGGAGTTAGGGCCAGGAGCAGGGTTTTAAAGGTGAGGCCTAGTGTCTTTTCCCTTCCTTCTTGTTGTCTTTTGGTGTTCTCCCCTACTACATCCGTGACAACCGCCCTCTTCTTGCAGGCACTGTAGGATTGGTACCCGCACCTGTCTCGCTGTGGGTGGAAATTCATCATGCCTGCGCCCGCAACAGCAGAATGCAGCATCTCTCACAGCAAAGCCTGGAAATGCTGCATTCTGACGGCCCTCTGTGATGCTGGTGACATGTCCGCCATTTTGTGTTTGTACCGGGGGTCTAAGTACGTTGCCCACTGTACTGGTCCTTGCCCTTTATGCTTTTTATACAAGGGTCCCTTTTCAAACACTGGAGCATGAAGGCCCCCATTTGCACTAAATTGGAAGTGGTGGAGCACCCTGGCTCCTTCTCATCGCCCAGGAGAATGTCGTCCTCGGTCCACTCCCCCCAGCCACGGACAACACCAGGGTTCTCAGAAAAGTTTAAAGTCCCCCTCAAAGCCTGCTCTTCTTACTCCTCCTCCTCCCTCCAGCCACCATCCTCCTCGGACTCCTCTTCACACTCCTGCTGACTTGTCTCAGATGGAGTAGCCCCCCTGGGAATTCATTCAGCATTGCGACTTCCTCACCTTCCAGCTCCTGCTCCTCGACAGCTTGATCAATGACACAATGCAATGCATGCCCCAGAAAGAAGGCATAAGGTACTATGTCACTGATGGTGCCCTGGCTGCGACTGGCCAGTTTGGTGATCTCATCAAATGGCCACAGAAGTCTGCATCCATCGCGCATGAGCAGCCACTGGAGTGATGAAAAGAAACCAAGCTCCCCAGAACCTGCCCTGCTGCAGAGTTCGTACAGGTATTCGTTAACGGCACAGTGCTGCTGAAGAAGCCTATCAAGAATATACAAGATGGATTTCCAGGGCGTCGGGCTGTCACAAATCAGACGTCTGATGGGCAGGTGGTGTCGCCGCTGAAATTCAGCAAGGCGAGCCATGGCCGTGTAAGATCTTCTAAAATGGCCAGAGATTTTCCGGGAGGAGGAGAAGAAAAGGCAGGCCTGCATGCAATCCATGGTGGTAACACCAAATCAACACAGGTGCCACAGGTTACATGCTTGAAAGCCGTCAGAAGGTTCACCAAGTGGGCAGTAAAAGTTATGTACCTTCCATGCCCATGTTTGATAGACATATATCTGTGGTCAGATGTTTCTTGGCACCGACACTGTGTGCCAGAGATATATTCACTTGTCTCTGAACGTGGCCATATAGCTCTGGGATGCCCTTCTGGGAGAAATATTTCCTTATATTGAACTTCTATTGCGGTGTGCCAATGGCCACAAATTTTCTAAAGGCCTCCGAGTCCACTTCTTTATATGGCAGTAGTGGGCAGGCTAGCAGAGTCGACAAGCCAGCAGTCAGCTGTTGGGCAAGAGGGTTATCCGTCGTCATCAACTTTTTATGCTCGAAAATTTGGGCCACGGAAGCCTGCCTTCTGCCAGATAAACGCGACGACAGCACTTTGGAATGTGGAGTGGAGGACGAATGGGAGGAGAGAGGAGAAGGAGAAGAGGTAGGATGTGGAGCTCCAGGAGTGTGGCTTTGTGGGTTCTGACGGTGTTGCTCCCACTGGGCTCGGTGATGGGAGGCCAGGTGACTTCTTAAGGCGGTCATCCCTAGGTGAGTGTTGAGCTTACCGTAACTTATGCGTTTACAGCACAGGCTGCAGATGGCAACACTATTGTCAGCAGCTGACACGTAAAAAAAAAAACACACTGCGGAGCCATGAGCCGGTGTCCTGGGAGCGCAATATGTGACCGTGCATGGTGGATGGCTCGCTTCAGATACATTTGCAGTCTGCTTTTCACCTCCGGTGCACTGCGAGTTCTGCCTGCTTCTCCTCCTTCTCTGCTGCTCCGTCTCTCCCTCAGAACTCCCATCCTCTCTCTCACTTGTGGGCACCCACATGATGTCCATTGACACGTCATCATCATCACCTTCACCACCACAGACATTAGAGGTCTCGGAGTAGGCAGCAACAGCAGGGACCACCCTCCTTGGGCTGATCTGGGTGTGTAGTCAGACCGCTGGGTGGCGGCCGTTGCTACCTCCTTTTCCTCATCCGATGCCAAGAATTGCTGCGCATCGGTAAGGTCTGGGAATAGATGGGAAAATAATTCCTCTGACTCGAGTGGAGGGGCTATGGTGGTGGTGTCTTTGGGGGTGCACACAGCAGAGAGTGAGGAGGGTGCAGATACAGAGGATGAGGAGGGTGCAGAAGCGGAAGGCTGAGTGAGCAACTCAGCTAATTCTGGTGCATCCTTTGGCGTAATTGCACGCACCTTCTCCAACTTCCCACTTAGGCTCCGGCATGGTGCACCTGCCCGACCCCTACGACCCCTGCGGAATGGCCTGCATCTTCCTCTGCTTGTCATTTTTTTAAATAACCCCGTGCCAAAGTCCTTGGAGAAGAGCAGTATTTGTGGAAACAGGTATATAGCAGGCCTCAATCAGTATTTGGTGGAAGCTCGTATATCAAACCCTTTAATCAGAATTTTGTGGAAGCAGGTGTATCTCAGGCCTCAATAAATATTTGGTGGAATCAGGTATATCACACCTCTCAATTTGTATTTTGCAGAAGCAGAAATATAGAACCCCTTAATCAATATTTGGTGGGAGCAGGTATATCGCACCCCTCAATCTGTATTTTGTGGAAACAGGTATATCAAACCCCTTTATCAGTATTTTGCTGAAGCAGATATATTGCACCCCTTTGGGGAAGCAGGTGTATTAAAGGCCTCAATCAGTATTTTGTGAAAGCACGTATATCACAACCCTCAATCAGTATTTTGTGAAAGCAGGTATATCAAACCCCTTAATCAGTATTTTGTGTTAGCAGGTATATCGCAGGCCTCAATCAATATTTGGTGAAAGCAGGTATATCGCACCCCTCAATCAGTATTTTGCGGAAGCAGGTAAATTGCACCCATCATTAAGTATTTGTGGAAGCAGGTATATAGAACCTTTTAATCAATATTTGGTGGAAGCAGGTATATCAAACCCCTTAATCAGTATTTTGTGGAAGCAGGTGTTTTGCAGGCCTTAATCAATATTTAATGAAGGCAGGCATATCAAATTCTTTAATCAGTATTTTGTGGAAGCAGGTATATAAAACTCCAAAATCAATATTTGGCGGAAGCAGGTATATTGCAACACTTAATCTGGATTTTGTGGAAAGAGGTATTTCCCCTGTCGTCCTCGGCAGCACATGAAGGGTTAACAGAGTCCTATTCTCGCCCCAGGACCGCCCACCTAGATAAAAACAAGATAATTAATTAATTAGCAATCCTATAGGTCCCTATAAAGCACTCCCTCTGGCAAACCTCCAATGTGTTTTTTTCATGTCCTTATTCTGGACAGGTTCCATAGCCCACCTCATCTGGGAGCCCTCATGCCTGGGGGGTGTCCCAGGCTTAGGCTCAGAGTCCAGCTAGCCATGTGGAGTTTTTCCTTTCCTGTGCCGGGTTCGGGTGTGCAGCGGGGCCTGCAATATGCCGCACCAGCGCTTCTTCTCACTGGGCGGCAATGGCGGCGCCTGCAAGTCTCAGTGGAACGCATCGTGGAACGCAGAGTCGGTTGCGTCCGACGTCATCAGCGGGCGCCCGCCCCCCAGGATTCTGGCGGCGAATTCAAATTATCTCCTGTATTTAAGGTGGTATAGTCCATGCTCTTACTGCTCTTGTGCCTTGGCAGTCGAGCTCTATTATTTCTAAGGTACCCCTGATCCAGGCTCTGGTCATGACTGATTACAGCTAGTTTGTCCTGGCTTTATATTATGTGGTATCTTAGATCTTTATATATTTAATCTGTTCCTCTTTCCAGATGTCCAGCCATTCCAGTAAAGGAGGAAAAAGATCCAGGAAGCACAGGCACAGACTGATGCCAATCCTGCGACCAGCCTCTCCCTGATGACCACCAGGACGATTATTGTGGAAGCTGTGAATTAGAGGTGTTTTCCCATTCCCTGGAATCCTCACCCAGACGTGTGAAGAGACATAAGAAGAAGCAGCCCTTATGTATTACGTGTATTAAACCGCTGCCTAAGGGTTATACATCTAACATTTGCGCAGCCTGTACTCAGCCGGAGGTTGTCTCTGAAGATAATACAAAAAAATTAATCTCCTTACTCGAATCCTTTCTGTCTCAATCTAAGAGACAGAAGACGCATAAGAGGAAACGGGCTGATCCTAGCCCTTCTACGTCTCCTGAGAAGTCTTCTCGCTCGGAAGGGGAGGTGTCCTCTGGTTCTAGCTCAGATCTAGAACCAGCCACAGAGGAGAACTTTTTGTTCAGGAAGGAGGATATTAACCGTCTCATCAAGGATGTGAAGCATATAATTGAATCCAAGACGGAGACGCGTACCGACCAAGATGAGGGGAGCCTGTTTTACTTTCCTAAAAAGAAAGCGCGGGTCTTTCCCAGTCATCCGGTGCTTGAATCCATCATCCAGAAGGAATGGAAACATCCATTAAGGAAGATGGATTCAGGAAGAAGAGCTAGGGCTATGTACAGAATAGACCCTGTTGAATGTGAGAAATGGGAGGCACCTTCCAAGGTCGATCCTGCAGTGGCCAGACTAGCGAAGAGGTCCTTTTTTCCGTCTGACGACTCTACGTTGTTAAAGGATCCCATGGATAAGAAGGCAGTTAATCTCCTAAAGCGGCTTCATTCTTATATAGCCTCCCTGAAGAAGGCATCCATGGCCGCAGTGCCTGTAGCAGTGCCTGTAGCCCGTGCCCTGAGAGTATGGTTGAGTCAACTAGGAAGGGATATTGAGGATGGCGTTGATAGAGAAGATTTGCTTCAGCAACTTCCTTCTTTGAAGATCGCGGCGGAGTTCCTATGTGACTTTCCCGTGGATACCCTGAAAGGCTTAGCCAAAAATATGGCTCTCTCCAACTCTATCAGGAGGTCAATCTGGTTGAAATTGTGGTCGGGTGATGTCCCCTCCAAGAACAACCTTTGTTCTCTTCCATTTGAACCAGGGTGTCTGTTCGGCTCTCAGCTAGACACTCTATTGGAAACCAATAAGGAAGATAAAGCACTGGAATTTCCTCTTTCCAGGCGCATATTTCAAACCAGAAGCTTTCGGCCCTTTAGAAGACAGCGCTTTCAAAGATCCGATTTTCGCGGGCGTTCGGACAGGAGAGGATCTGACCGAAGGTATTTTGCCAGAACATCGGATAAGGGTAGGAAGAAACCAGAGGAAAAACCCACCAAAGAGGACTTCTGACGCCAGAAGCAAAGGGGTAGGAAGTCGGCTTACTCGATTCTACGCAGCATGGCAGGGAATTTCCTCAGACAGTTGGGCCTTGAGGATCGTAAGAGAAGGGTACTCACTGGAGTTTATCCGCCGTCCAAGAGACCGTTTTCTCTTAAATCAAAGAGAAGACCCTCGGGTCATAGACCTCGTGAGAGAATTTATTCAAAAGGGTGCTCTGGAACCTGTACCAAAACATCAAGAAGGAACAGGAGTGTATTCCAGAGTGTTTCCAGTCCCCAAGCCAGAGGGAAAGTGGCGCCTAATCATAGACCTCCACTACGTGAATCAATTTATCACAAAAGTTCATTTCAAGATGGAAAACATAAGGTCTATCAAGGCTCTGCTTCAAGAAGGTCACTTCTTAGCATCCATCGACTTGAGAGATGCTTATCTGCATGTCCCAATAGAGAACGCGTCCAGAAGATTTCTGAGGATTGCAATCGCCATGGGAGGAAAAGTAAAACACCTCCAATTCAAAGCCCTGCCCTTCGGCCTCTCATCAGCACCCAGAATTTTTACAAAATTAGCCGTAATTGCTGTTGCAAGTTTACGCCTACAAGCCTTACAGGTGTTTCCGTACCTGGACGACTGGCTTGTAGTGGCACCCACCAGGGACTTACTAAATTCTCATCTCCTGAAAGTCATCAAGTTGCTTCAGTCTCTGGGCTTCTTGATCAATTGGGACAAATCCGACATCCAGCCAGCAACATCCAAAACGTTTCTAGGCTTCAGGATAGACACTTGCACCATGACCCTGTATCTCCCGACCTCCAGGATAAGCTCTGTCACATCAGCAATAAAGATCTTAATTGCGGGCCAAAGACCTACAGTCCACAGGGTGATGAACACCCTGGGTCATATGACATCAGTAATAGATGCAGTTCCATGGGCTCAGGCCCACATACGGGAATTACAGCAGGACTTGCTTCAGGTCTGGAAGTACAACCACAATCTTTCAGCCCGTGTCAGGTTGAGACCTTCCACAATCACGGAGCTGAAATGGTGGTTAAGAGGAAGGAATTTATCCAGGGGCAGATCCTTCCAGCTAACACCTACGGTGACTGTTACGACGGATGCCTCTTCCCGGGGCTGGGGAGCCCATCTCGGAAACAGTTGGGTTCAAGGTTCTTGGTCCTGCACAGAATGACAGCTGTCCTCGAACTTCAGAGAGTTGAAGGCAATCAAGCTGGCATTAAAACACTTTCGGACAGATTTGGAGAACCAATCAGTCCTAATTAAGATGGACAATCTCCCTGCAGTTTTTTACATAAACAAGCAGGGAGGCACCCGGAGCCTTCTACTCCTTGCATTATGCAGGAAGATCTTTGCATGGGCAGAGAGGCACTTACAGAATCTAAGGGCGGTACACATCAAAGGTTCGTTGAATACTCAGGCGGATCTTCTGAGTCGGAGGAAGATCAGACAAACCAAGTGGGAGCTGAACCAGAAATACTTCCTGCAGATTACAGCCATATGGGGTACTCCGTCTGTAGATCTGATGGCCTCCAGAGAGAACAGCAAACTTCCCAAGTTCTGTTCTCTGAACGGATTCCAGAATCCAGCAGCAGTAGACGCCTTTTCTATAACTTGGAAGGACCAGTATGTTTATATCTTTCCTCCGATGCCCCTCATCTTAAGAGTCCTGCAGAAGATCCTATTAGAGAAACCTCAAGCGATATTGATTGCTCCTTTTTGGCTACGCAGGCCATGGTTCCCACTTCTACTCCAGTTATCCAGAGGAGTCTACTGGAAGCTTCCATCTTATCCCGACTTACTAGTTCAGAACGGCCTGTTTCATCAACATCTGAACAAACTTTATCTCACAGCTTGGAGACTGAGAGGTCCAGATTAGAAGGAAAAGGACTGTCTGTCCCTGTCATCAATACTCTACTCTCCTCCCGGAAAACTTCTACAAATATCAAGTATGAAAAGATATGGAGGAAATTTTCATCCTGGATCTCAGAGAATGAATGTTCAGATATTACAGTCCCTGTTATCCTCCAGTTCCTGCAAGATGGATTCCAGAAGGTTCGAAAGTGCACATGACAGCCATTAATGCCATGACAGAGAGCAGATTCGGACATCATCCCTTAATTATTCATTTCTTCAAGGCCATTAAGAAACTTAGACCGGTGGTGAGACACCCTATGCCTGTTTGGGATCTGTCATTAGTCCTCAGAAGATTGACTGAACCCCCCTTTGAGCCCTTAGTAGACGCAGAACTTAATTGGCTCTCCTGCAAAGTTCTCTTTCTTATTGCCATCACTTCGGCTAAGAGACTCGTGGAATTGCAAGCACTATCGGTTAAGACGCCGTATTTAAGAATCCTGCCAAATGGAGTTCTGCTGCGCACTCTACCTTCCTTTGTGCCAAAAGTTCCTTCTTCTGCTAACGTCAACCGAGAAGCGTTTCTACCAGTCTTTTTCCCAGACCCCTCAGATGAAGAACAAGCTCGCTGGCACACCTTGGATGTCAAGAGGGCAGTTGAGATCTACCTTCGAAGGACGGAGAATTTTAGACTAGATGAAAATCTGTTTTTGCCATACTCCGATCCTAATAAAGGTCACAAGGCATCTAAGAGTTCCCTGGCAAGATGGATCAAGACTATCATCTTGGAGGCATACACTATAGAGGGCATCTCTCCTCCTTCTCCGATTAGAGCCCCCCTTCATGAAGCACTACCGGCTGGACACAAGAAAATAAGAGCTCAGCCTTTGGCACTGCGGTGTTGAGTGCAGCAGTTCAGTAGTTCCCTCCCTTTAGTATCTATGCATATCCCTTCATGTGCTGCCGAGGACGACAGGGGAAAGTGAAAATTATTACCTGGAATTTTGCTTTCCATGAGTCCGAAGGCAGCACATACATACCCTCCCTAATAAATTCTTTTGTTTTGCATTTTGCCTGAATCTATTTTTTATACACATTGGAGGTTTGCCAGAGGGAGTGCTTTATAGGGACCTATAGGATTGCTAATTAATTAATTATCTTGTTTTTATCTAGGTGGGCGGTCCTGGGGCGAGAAAAGGACTCTGTTAACCCTTCATGTGCTGCCTTCGGACTCATGGAAAGCAAAATTCCAGGTAATAATTTTCACTATCAAACCCCTTATTCAGTTTTTTGTGGAAGCAGGTATATTGTACCCATCAATCAGTATTTTGTGGAAGTTGGTGTATCGCAGGCCTCAATCAATATTTGGTGGAAGCAGGTATATCAAATTCCTTAATCAGTATTTTGTGGTAGCAGGTATATAGAACCCCTTAATCAATATTTGGTGGAAGAAGGTATATCGCACCCCTCAATCTATATTTTGTGTAATCAGGTATATCAAACCCCTAATCAGCATTTTGTGGAAGCAGATATATCGCACCCCTTAATCAATAATTTGTGGAAACAGGTATATAGAACCACTTAAGAAATATTTTGTGGAAGCAGGTATGTAAAACCCCTTAATCATTATTTGTTGGAAGCAGGTATATTGCACCCCTCAATCAGTATTTTGAGGAAGTAGGTATAATAAACTGCTTAATCATTATTTTGTGGAAGCAGGTATATCTAAGGCCTCAATCAGTATTTGGTGGAAGCTGGTATATCGCAACCCTCAATCAGTATTTTGTGGAAGTAGATGTATTGCAGGCCTCAATCATATTTGATATAATACTTTAGTAATACTTGTATAATACTTGTATAATAATACTTGTATAATACTTTAGTTTAAATGTCAGTTCTTGTTCCTCTGTCCATGGCATCTAGGATTGCTCCAAACAACATTTCATTGTATTGTACATTGTATTACATTGTATTGTACAGTGACAATAAAGGCATCTTATCTTATCTTATTTTGAAGGAAGCAGGTATATCAAATTCCTTAATCAGTATTTTGTGGGAGCAGGTATTTTGAACCCCTTAATCAATATTTGGGAAAAAAAGGTATATCGTACCCCTCAATCTATATTTTGTGGAAGCAGGTATATCAAACCCCTAATCAGCATTTTGTGGAAGCATGTATATCGCACCCCTCAATCAATAATTTGTGAAAACAGGTATATAGAACCCCTTAAGCAATATTTTGTGGAAGCAGGAATATTGTATCCCTCAATCAGTATTGTATGGAAGCAGATATATAAAAACCACTTAATCAGTATTTTGTGGAAGCAGGTATATCGCACCCCTCAATCAGTATTTTGTGAAAGCATGTATATAGAACCCCTTAATCAATATTTGGTGGAAGCAGGTATATCACACCCCTCAATCAGTATTTTGCGGAAGCAGGTATATCGCAGGCCTCGATCAATATTTGTTGGAAGCAAGTATATCGCACCCCTCAATCAGTATTTTGAGGAAGTAGGTATATCAAACCGCTTAATCATTATTTTGTGGAAGCAGGTATATCGTAGGCCTCAATCAGTATTTGGTGGAAGCTGGAATATCGCAACCCTCAATCAGTATTTTGTGAAAGCAGGTGTATCACAGGCCTCAATCAATATTTGGTGGAAGCAGGTATATCGCACCCCTCAATCTGTATTTTGAGGAAACAGGTATTTTAAACCCCTTAATCAGTATTTTGCTGAAGTAGATATATTGCACCCCTCAATCATTATTTTCTGGAAGCAGGTGCATTAAAGGCCTCAAGCAGTAATTTGTGAAAGCACGTATATTGCAACCATTAATCAGTATTTTGTGGAAGCAGGTATATCAAACCCCTAAGTCAGTATTTTGTGTTAGCAGGTGTATTGCAGGCATCAATCAAAATTTGATGGAATCAGGAATATCGCACCTCTAAATTTTTATTTTGTAGAAGCACAAATAAAGAACCCCTTAATCAATATTTGTTGGAAGCAGGTATATCGCACCCCTCAATCTGTATTTTGTGGCAACAGGTATATCAAACCCCTTAATCAGTATTTTGCGGAAGCAGATATATTGCACCCCTCAATTATTATTTTGTGGAAGCAGGTGTATTAAAGGCCTCAATCAGTATTTTGTGAAAGCACTTATATCGCAACCCTCAATCAGTATTTTGTGGAAGCTGGTATATCAAACCCTTTAATCAGTATTTTGTGTTAGCAGGTGTATCGCAGGCCTCAATCAATATTTGGGGAAGGCAGGTATATCGCACCCCTCAATCAGTATTTTGCGGAAGCAGGTAAATTGCACCCCTCAATAAGTATTTTGTGGAAGCAGGTATATAGAACCTTTTATAGAATCAATAATTGGTGGAAGCAGGTATATCGCACCCCTCAGTCAATATATGGAGGAAGCAGGTATATCAAACCCCTTAATCATTTTTTTGTAGAAGTAGGTGTATTACAGGCATTAATCAATATTTTATGAAAGCAGGCATATCAAATTCCTTAATCAGTATTTTGTGGAAGCAGCTATATAAAACTCCTTAATCAATATTTAATTGAAACACGTATATCGCAACACTCAATCTGGATTTTGTGGAAGCAGGTATATCAAACCCCTTATTCCGTTTTTTGTGGAAGCAGGTATATTGCACCCATCAATCAGTATTTTGTGGAAGCAGGTAAATCAAATTCCTTAATCAGTATTTTGTGGGTGCAGGTATATAGAACCCTTTAATCAATATTTGGTGGAAGAAGGTATATCGCACCCCTCAATCTATATTTTGTGGAAGTAGGTATATCAAACCCCTAATCAGCATTTTGTGGAAGCAGCTATATAGAACTCCTTAAGCAATATTTTGTGGAAGCAGGTATATCGCACCCCTCAATCAGTATTGTGTGGAAGCAGGTATATAAAAAACACTTAATCAGTATTTTGTGGAAGCAGGCATATCGCACCCCTCAATTAGTATTTTGTGGAAGCAGGTATGTAAAACCCTTTAATCAATATTTGGTGGAAGCAGGTATATCGCAGGCCTTAATCAATATTTGTTGGAAGCAGGTATATTGCACCCCTCAATCAGTATTTTGAGGAAGTAGGTATATCAAACTGCTTAATCATTATTTTGGGGAAGCAGGTATATCGCAGGCCTCAATCAGTATTTGGTTGAAGCTGGTATATCGCACCCCTCAATCTGTATTTTGTGGAAGCAGGTATATAGAACACCTTAATCAATATTTGGTGGAAGCAGGTATATTGCACCTCTCGATCAGTATTTTGTGGAAGCAGGTATATCGCAGGCCTCAATCAATATTTGATGGAAGCAGGTATATCGCACCGCTGAATCAGTATTTTGAGGAAGTAGGTATATCAAACCGCTTAAACAGTATTTTGCGGAAGTATTTATATCGCACTCCTCAATCAGTATTTTGTGGAAGCAGGTATATCGCAGGCCTCAATCGGTATTTGGTGGAAGCAGGTATATCGCAATCCTCAATCAGTATTTTGTGGAAGAGGTATATCAAACTCCTTAATCAGTAATTTGCGGAAGCAGGTGTATTGCAGGCCTCATTCAATATTTGGTGGAAGCAGGTATATCGCACCCCTCAATCAGTATTTTGTGGAAGCAGGTATATAGAACCTCCTAATCAATATTTGGTGGAAGCAGGTGTATATTTTGCAGCCCTCAGTCTGTATTATGTGGAAGCAGGTATATCAAACCCCTTAATCAGTATTTTGCAGAAGCAGGTATATCGTAGGCCTCAATCAATATTTGGTGGAAACAGGAATATCAATCCCCTTAATCAGTATTTTGTGGAAGCAGGTGAATCGCAGGCCTCAAAGAATATTTGGTGGAAGCAGGTATATCAGTCCCCTTAATCAGTATTTTGTGGAAGCAGGTACAGTATTTCACACCCCTCAATCAGTATTTTGTAGAAGCAAGTGTATCGCGAAAAAAAAAAGCTCTACCCCGATATTAAGCGCTATTTTGCAGGGTTTTTGGAGTTGGCCTAAAATATAACCCCCACTCCAAAACTAAGCCCTAGATACAATCGTATTTTATTTTATATAAAGGGAAGGTGGGGGAAATGTGCGGGCTGCAGCAGCTTAGGAGCGCTCACTAATGGCTCCTGAGCTGCCATGAAACTGTGGGCGAGCGGGCATTGCAGGCTTCAGTAAATTTGCCTTCACTAAATGCCAAATTATACAGGCAGTCCGCGCTTCACTTCACTTTCATGTTGGGTGAGCTAGCGGCTTCTCTGTATGCCCTGTACTGCCGCCAGCTCGCACGTTCTTACTTACATGAAGGAGGCAGCAGGAGGATCTCCTTCTCCTCTCTGCTGCCTGGAGGAGCTCACTACATCTATCCCGTGCCGTCTCTGCTCTCCCTGGTACCATAGATTGCTACCTAGGACCCTTGGGTAAGGACAGCTCAGGGGCAATATACAGTACGAGAATGAAAAATGTGTGGCAAATATGATTATAACCCCCCTCATCCATAGGAATGCACCCATGTACTGCAGTATATAGGTGCATTCCTATGGATGAGGGGGGTTATAGTCATATTTAATATAAACACTGTACAGGAACTGTTCTGTAATTGGCATGTGTCTATATAAAATATGTTCATGGAGCCAAAATAAGCCTTAGCCCAATAAGAAGCCCTAACTTTTTTTTCAGAAAAAAAAAAAAAAAGACCCTGTCTTATGTTTGGAGAAACACGGTAGAACCACTTAATCAATAGTTGGTGGAAGAAGATATATCACACCCCTCAATCAATATTTTGTAGAAGCAGGCATATAGAACTCCTTAATCAGGATTTTGCAGAAGCAGGTATATTGCACCCCTCAATCAGTATTTTGTGGAAGCAGGTGTATCGCAGGCCTCAATCAGTATTTGGTGGAAGCAGGTATATAGAACCCCTTAATCAATATTTGGTGGAATCAGGTATATCGCACCCCTTAATCTGTATTTTGTGGAAGCAGATATATCAAACCCCTTAATCAGTATTTTGCGGAAGCAGGTATATTGTAGGCCTCAATCAATATTTGGTGGAAGCGGTATATCAAATACCTTAATCAGTATTTTGTGTAAGCAGGTGTATCACAGGCCTCAATCAGGGAGAAGTGCACACAGCCCAGGCACTGTTATCAGCTGCTGGGGAGGACCTGGCTTTAATAATTTACTTACAGTCCCTGGCTGTCTGTAATCCGACCTTGCACGCTGCGTGCTTCTGCGTCCTCTGTCCTTCAACACATAGGACCCTGCCTAGCAACCTGATTTTAAGCACAGGTAAAAATAGGCAGAACAGGAAACAAAAATGTGGAATTAAGGGGTAATTAAGTACACAGTGAAAGGTTGAAATAGGGCCATCAAGGAGATATTAATCACCACAATCCAATACTCCAAAAAAATATATATATGACAGTTATACTTTAATCAATATTTGGTGGAAGCAGGTATATTGCACCTCTCGATCAGTATTTTGTGGAAGCAGGAATATCGCAGGCCTCAATCGGTATTTGGTGGAAGCAGGTATATCACAACCCTCAATCAGTATTTTGTGGAAGAGGTATATCAAACCCCTTAATCAGTAATTTGCGGAAGCAGGTGTATCGCAGGCCTCATTCAATATTTGGTGGAAGCAGGTATATCGCACCCCTCAATCAGTTTTTTTGGGGGGCAACAGGTATTTCACACCCATTGCAAATAGTTGTTCCAATAGCACTTGTCCCTCTATATACCTGCGATATCGCAGCAGAACCGCACACAACTGCCGCACAATACAAATGCACTATATACTTTCTATGTTAGAAAGTATATTATACTGTAGGTATATCACACCGCTCAATCAGTTTTTTTGGGGGGCAACAGGTATATCGCACCAGTTGCAATTAGTTATTCCAATAGCGTTTGTCCCTCTATATAGCTGCGGTATTGCAGCAGAACCATACACAACTGCACACCCCTCAGTATATCACACCTATCGATAGCACGCCTATACCTGTCCTTAAAAGAACTTTTGTGGCCCTATTATCTAGCATTTGATGTCTCTGACAGTCTGTCCTTGCTCAACAAAGTAACCTCTCTCTACACTGGCAAAGCACAGAATGTAAAATGGCTGCCAGATCAGGTTCTGTTATAGGGTGGGGGTGATTCCATGAGCTGAAACGTCTCAATTGGCTGTCCTGTCCCACCTGATGGGTGTGTCATGGGTCAAAGTTTGGCGCAATGCAAAAGAATATGGCGCTTGCGAACATCGCCATATGTTCGCATGTTTGGCGAATCGCGAACGTGCAACGTTCGCCACAAAACGAACCACAAAGCCATTTCTATAAGTGACATCAAAATTAAAATGCTATTTTTTTATTTTATTTATTATTATTAGTTTCTGTTTGCAGCCTATTTAAAATTATTGGATCACATATATAATCAATAGTATGCAGGTTACTAACCCCTAATTTTTCACTATCAAATAAAAAGAAGGGGATTGTTTAAAAGAGAAAAAAAATAAAAAGACTTTATTAAACATCAATTAGTCAAAGAAATTAGAGGTACATGGAAATAATGCCAGTCGCACCAGGATACAGGGATCCACACTCAATTATTCAGGGGTTGAGAGTAGCTTCCCAACTCTTAATCCCTATTACAAAATTGGAACACTAGTGCAATAATAGACGCAAGTGGCAATGGACAGGTGAAAATAAAAAGATCTGAAAGATCAAATCCACGGTCCAAAGTTACTTGCAGAATAAAAATAAATCTTGAATGAACCGTAGTTACTAAATAAGCAAGTGTCCGCTCCTCTCTAATTAATGGAGAGGGCTCGGGCTAATCCCACACAGTCACTGCTATGTATGCAGTTGGGACATGGCCCAAATGGTTCAAACAGAAAACATACTGCTTGCTAAGTAAAACTTGTTTGCCCTGCTCTAACTAAATAGCCCTTCTATTAAGTAACGCGGGCTCGAACCTGTTTATGCATCATTAGATACCTGCTCAGGAGACCAACAAACAGAAGAGTGCTGAGCAGTGGTTTAGAATATAGTAGCAGTAGAGGCACACAACCCCTCTCACATAGGGGTAGCATTCCGGCGCAATGATGGCCGCGAATTGGCCGCCGAAAAGCCGGCTATTTAAGTGTCATGGCTCCACCCACCCTTATGTCAGACGCAATTCTGCCCTCCCAGTCAATCGTGTACATGCCGGAATTAGAGCTGAAGATATTAAGTGTTGTGCTGCGAACCCCGCACTGCAAGGAGGAGAGAGAGATGCAGAGGGACCAAATGTCCCCTTTAGGTAAAGCAAAGATCATAAGGAGGATATATCTAATGGCATTGAGGAACAAAATGCATTTTTGCAGAGGGATTCAATGCTCATTATACTGCTCGCAGAAAGTCGCCTACAGAGGAAAATGCATAAATGTGTAGCAAAAGGGGAATACGGGTCTAGGTGAGGCCGCCTTCCTCTAAAAACCCACCCATTGGTGATCATACAATTTGATACCGCACAACAAAGGATGCAAAGTAGTGGCCACCTTCTTGCAGAAGAGGGGTACTCATTTATGGCCTCACAATTATTTGGTGCTGAAACTCTTACGATTCATTTTTTAACATAATGCCTTCCTTTTCAATAAGTCCTACCACCAGGTAAATGGCGTTGCGATGGGAGGCCCAGTGTGCCCCTACATACACAAACATTTACCTGGGTGGTTGGGAATAGGAAGTAGTGTTCAGTGAAGAGATGAGTGACTTCACATCGTCGATTATCTTGTGGCTTAGATATATCAATGATATATTGTTTTTTTGGCAGGGTGATGAGAACACCTTTGCGACCTTTGTCCAGCTGCTCAATGTTAACGACTGGGGGCTTTTCTTCACATCGGAAATACATCCTTCCAGTGTTACATTTTTGGACCTCACTGTCTTTAAAGATAATGAAGGCAAAAACCCACCCATTGGTGATCATACACCCATTGATGTGTTCCTTAGGGTGGTGGTGAACCAGTTAACAACTATAATGGGACGCTATTTCGTGCAGCATAATCTGACACATGCAGAGTGGAATGGTCTAAGGGCCCAGGAAATTGACAAATCAATTGTCATAAAACCCTAAGACAAGGGGGGTAATGTGGTTATCATGGACTATGATCAGTATACCCATATGTGCCTAAACATTCTGAATGATGAGTCCTGTCATGATATTCTCCCCAGGGATCCATCATTGATGGATCGTAAGGAACTCAGTGGGATTCTATCTGAATCCCTTCAACTCAGACTTATCAACTCTGAGATTGGGTTCCTTTTACCACCATTCCCACAATTGGCCTGTTTCTATGGCCTCCCTAAGGTCGAACCCTTAAAGGGAAGACCAATTGTTTCAGGGAAAAACAGTCTGATGCACCCTTCAGCACCTACATTGACCAAATTTTAAGACCATTTGTTACCTCTCTTCCATCTTATGTCCGGGACTCCATGGAGGTCTTCAAGAAGGTGGATGGCCTCCATGTGGAGCAGGACATGATTCTGGAAAGTTTAGATGTGGAAGCACTATACAATTCGATACCGCACAACAAAGGATGCAAAGTAGTGGCCACCTTCTTGCAGAAGAGGGGTACTCATTTATGGCCTCACAATGATTTGGTGCTGAAACTCTTACGATTCATTTTTTAACATAATACCTTCCTTTTCAATAATAAGTTCTACCACCAGGTAAATGGCGTTGCGATGGGGGGCCCAGTGTGCCCCTAGGTACACAAACATTTACCTGGGTGGTTGGGAATAGGAAGTAGTGTTCAGTGAAGAGATGAGTGACTTCACATCGTCGATTATCTTATGGCTTAGATATATCAATGATATATTGTTTTTTTCGCAGGGTGATGAGAACACCTTTGCGACCTTTGTCCAGCTGCTCAATGTTAACGACTGGGGGCTTTTCTTCACATCGGATATCCATCCTTCCAGTGTTACATTTTTGGACCTCACTGTCTTTAAAGATAATGAAGGCAATATAGGCACAAGCGTATTTAGAAAAAAAGATAGCTTATTGGAACGGCGGCGTTGTCACCCTGTGGCCCTTAAACAAGGTATCCCAAATGGTCAGTATCTACATCTCCGTCGTAATTGTTCCACCATTAGAGATTTCTGAATGGCTACAAATGATCTTAAACTGAGGTTCCAAAGCCGGGGATACCCATCACCGGTTTTGAATCAAGCGTATCAGGCTCTGAGTAACAATAGGGAATCATTGCTAAACCCTCGCACGCGGATTGAAAAATCTGACCAGATTTGGATCAATGGAAACTATGATGAAGCCCACAGTCCTGTGAGATAAATCTTGTCACAATATTGGGGCATTCTACAAGCGGACCACGACATAGGGCATTTGGTGGGCAGTACCCCCTCTATTACGTATCGAAAGGGGTAGAAATATTAAGGACAGACTGGCTCACAGTTTCCATACTCCTGCTGTGCAGCCCCGCTTCTCCTTCAGGGACCAATTATTGGGGACCTTAAGATGTGGGGGGGTGCATCGGGTGTGGCTCAATCAAGAAGTGTGGCATATTTTCGAGCCCCACTACTGGATCTATTATATCAGATCTTTTATAAATTGTAACTCCACAAGTCTGATATATGTACTGACATGTGTATGTGGATTACAGTATGTAGACAAAACGGTGAGAGAGTTCCGCAGACTCATCGGGAACACCTCAATGACATTAAAAAGGAGGTGGATAACCCGGTGGCAAGACATGTGACAGAATGCCATGCGAGTGACCCTGAGGTTGTTCAATTCCAGGGCATTTAATTAATTTGACCCCCACCTAGAGGGGGTGATCATGATAGGTACGTACTACAAAAAGAGGCCAGATGGACCTTTTGGCTTAATACTGTACGACCAAAAGGTCTTAATGACCATATATCCTGTGCAAGTTTTCTATAGGTCATTTTGGGGTACCCATGTGTCTTCATCCCTGGTCTGGTGTTAATTGATACACTGACGGACTTTATGAAGAAACATAATAGGGCATACCCAATTGTATTCTTGCTCTGATTAGTACAGTATCTTTTCTGTTGCTGATTTTACCATAGCAACCATGGTTATTGCCGCCCCCTCATTTGAATACACTATTAGGGTTGATACTGCTGATGTGGAACTGCACTTATTATATGCCATGCTTGTTTTATTATTGTTCATATACAATGGCATATTATTACCATCTATTAGTGGGGGTGTATTTGTTAATTCTTTTTTCTCTTTTTTTATTATGTACATTTGCGATTATGCACATTTGTCCTTTTTGATCGTGTACATTCTATTACACATTTATGTATTTTCCTCTGTAGGCGTTTTTCTGCGAGCAGTATAATGAGCATTGAATCCCTCTCCCACAATGTATTTTGTTCCCCAATGCCATTAGATATATCCTCCTTATGATCCCTGCTTTACCTAAAGGGGACATTTGGTCCCTCTGCACCTCTCCCTCCTCCTTGCAGTACGGGGTTCGCAGCGCGGATATCTGGCATGATATCTTCAGCGCTGATTCTGGCATGGACCCAAGTGACTGGGAGGGCAGACTTGCATCTGACGTAAGGGTGGGTGGAGTCATGACACTTAAATAGCCGGCTTTTTGGAGGCCGCTTCACAGCCATCATAGCGCTGGAACGCTGCCTCTATGTGAGAGGAGTTGCATGCCTCTACTGCTACTAAACCACTGCTCATAGCACTTTTCTGTTTGTTGGGCTCCTGAGGAGGCATCTAATAATGCAGAAACGCATCGAGCCTGCATTACTTCATAGAAGGGCTATTTAGTTAGAGCAGGGCAAACAAGTTTTACTTAGCAAGCAGTATGTTTTCTGTTTGGACCATTTGGGCCATGTCCCAACTGCATACATAGCAGTGACTGTGTGGGATTAGCCCGTGCCCTCTCCATTAATTAGAGAGGAGCGGACACTTGCTTATTTAGTAACTATGGTTTATTCAAGATTTATTTTTATTCTGCAAGTGATTTTGAACAGTGGATTTGATCTTTCAGATCTTTTTATTTTCCCCTGTCCATTGCCACTTGCGTCTATTATTGCACTAGTGTTCCAATTTTGGAATAGGGATTGAGAGTGGGGAAGCTACTCTCCACCCCTGAATCATTGAGTGTGGATCCCTATATCCATTGATTTCAAATTGTTATACCTGGTGCGACTGGCACTATTTCCATGTACCCCTAATTTATTTGATTAATTGATGTTTAATAAAGTCTTTTTTGTTTTTTTCTCTTTAAAACAACCCCCTTCTTGTTATTTGATATTCAAAATTATTGGAGGTTAATTGAATAGATTTAGGGGTCAGAATAACACTTTATATGGTACTTTTATCCATACAGCTCAAAATGTTATATCTCATTCTAAAGTTATTTGATAAGGTTGATATCAAAGGACTTCGAAAATTTCAATACTACGTACACTTACTATTATGATCTTGGAAGAATTCCATGTAGACAGACAGTACTCTTGCCAAACTTTAATAAACGATAGCCATTTTGATGAGTCTGAATTGAAACAATGATTGGATACCTTCACTGTACAGTGCAGTCTTGCCATAATTAGACTAACTATAATGTGCCAAGAGAAATTCCTCCATTCAGTATAGAACTATAGCCAGCTTAAAATGTTGACAGCATACAGGATGGGTATTTAGTAGAGATGAGCGCAGTTTTGAACTATTCGATTCAGACGATTGTCCAAACTTTGTAAAGAAATTTGATTAGTTCTGAATTAATTTGTCACAAATCAGGCACCTCTACCTAATCATATTCATCCACTTGATGGCCCAATCTCAGTGTGAAGGCTTAGAACTTAAACTGCAGGAAGACTGCACGGATAGTGCAGGGAGAGTGCAGGGGGAATGTATTGCTGTGTGCATTACGTTCTAGTGCACCCACATTCAAATCCATTCTGTAGGTACTGTTCCATCAATATTATAGGCAATTATAATTTATCGCCATGTACTTAACTGTGCAGTGCACCAAGACACCAAGATGCAAGTCACCAGCAGCAGTCGCAGTAACAGTGTGCAACAAAATGCATAGATGCTCTCTTCTGTTAAACAAAAATAAAAGCATGCAGTACCCTTCAGCAAAGCAAAAAAATATATAAAATGTGTGCGCCCCTGCATGAGCTGTGTCCAAATGTCTTCTTAGTGGAACAAAATAGACAAACAGTGGCAGTAACCATGACAAAAGTGACCCCATGACAGAGTGGGGAAGGTGGCAGTGACAGTGACAGTAGTGGCACCATGACAGAGTGGGGGCGGCGGCAGCAGCAGTAGTGGCCCCATGATAGAGCGGGAATGGTGGTGGAAGCAGCAGTGGAAGTAGTGGCCCCATGATAGAGTGGGAACAGTGGCAGCAGCAGTAGTGGCCCCATAACACAGTGGGGATGGTGGAAGCAGTAGCAGTTGTGTCCATATGACAAAGTGGGGATGATGTTGGCAGCAGCAGTGGCAGTAGTGGACCCATGACAGAGTGGGGAGAGTGAAGGCAGCAGCAGTGGCCCCATGACAGAGTGTAGAAGGTGGTGGCAGCAGTAGTGGCCTCATGACAGAGTGGGGAAGGTAACAGAGACAGTGACTAGTGATGAGCGAAGTTTTGAAAAATTTGGTTTGGTCGATTTGCACTGTCCCAGCACTTTCCCTATCAAATATTCTACAATTAAAAGCTTTCAGCAACACTGCCCCTAGTGCATATGCACTTGTCACATCTCTCTCTATGCTCAGCCCACAGTGAAATGGCAGAGACCAGTCAGGGTGAGGCTTTTTATAGGGCTGTGACATCAAAGGGGCTGGCTATCTGCTGATTGGCTAGTTGTACAGCATTATAGGTCATATCACATTCCCAGGCTTCTTACTTTCACTTTGTAACATGTGCAGGAGCCATTTTAGAAAAAAATCTGATTTGTTACCACAGAATAGAAAAGGTACATCTGTAGGTAATCCAAGACCAGCAACAGGAGTAGACAGTCAAAATTCAAAAACACAGTATCA
Organism: Bufo bufo; assembly: GCF_905171765.1. Classification (NCBI taxonomy): domain Eukaryota; kingdom Metazoa; phylum Chordata; class Amphibia; order Anura; family Bufonidae; genus Bufo; species Bufo bufo. Next base: position 156,422,622 of record NC_053392.1, on the reverse strand, counting down.
TCAGGTAGTGTCCAGAGGCTGGAATGAAATTGAAATAATGCACCAGTGATGTCATCTTTGGGTGCCAATTGCCTTGGCAACCTGATACCACTGAGAAGGAGAGACTGGATGGAGCTTCCCGAAATGTGAGGAGGTGGATGCTGCTGGTTGTCTAGCAGCCACAACAGAACGAGGAGAGGTGCATGCTGCATATTTCCTAGCAATCACATACCTAGTATGACCAAGAACGAGGACAGCCCCTCAGTCGTGGCACTGGAATGTGGACCGGTGAGTAACAATGCAGCAGATGCTATATTCTGACTCTTCAACTTCAATGAAAAGGAACCAGCAATAATTATAAAGAAAAAATTCCAGTACCCCATCCGATTAAAATGTAACTTGTATTAAGTCCAGCCTAAAAATATCCATGTACAGAGCATATAATAAACAGCTTATGCGTTTTGTCTCATAAACTGTGTCATATCTGCTCTGTACATGGATGTTTTTATGCTGGACTCAATAAAAGTTATATTTTATTCGGCTGCAGTGCTGGAATCTCTTCATTGTAATTCGGTAGGGTCTTTAAAGATGACAGTATATAGATGTGTCCACCATTACTTTTCCACAAATTTAAAGACTTCAATTTGCAACTTTTCATATTCAGTTTAATACATTATCACAACATGCTAGTAAAGCCTCAACTCACATCATAACCACTCACTGTCCAGATATACAGTGCACATAGACACATTTTATTTTATTTTATTTTATTTATTTATTTATTTAATGTACTAATATAGCACTGCTATATTCTGCAGCACCTTACAGACATTAGCATTAAGATGACCCCAATGGGATAGCATAAACAACAGATCAAGGTGTATATATATATACACTCACCTAAAGAATTATTAGGAACACCATACTAATACGGTGTTGGACCCCCTTTTGCCTTCAGAACTGCCTTAATTCTACGTGGCATTGATTCAACAAGGTGCTGATAGCATTCTTTAGAAATGTTGGCCCATATTGATAGGATAGCATCTTGCAGTTGATAGAGATTTGAGGGATGCACATCCAGGGCACGAAGCTCCCGTTCCACCACATCCCAAAGACTCTCTATTGGGTTGAGATCTGGTGACTGTGGGGGCCATTTTCGTACAGTGAACTCATTGTGATGTTCAAGAAACCAATTTGAAATGATTCGAGCTTTGTGACATGGTGCATTATCCTGCTGGAAGTAGCCATCAGAGGATGGATACATGTTCTCATTCTGTTTACGCCAAATTCGGACTCTACCATTTGAATGTCTCAACAGAAATCGAGACTCATCAGACCAGGCAACATTTTTCCAGTCTTCAACAGTCCAATTTTGGTGAGCTTGTGCAAATTGTAGCCTCTTTTTCCTATTACAGTGGAGATGAGTGGTACCCGGTGGGGTCTTCTGCTGTTGTAGCCCATCCGCCTCAAGGTTGTGCGTGTTGTGGCTTCACAAATGCTTTGCTGCATACCTCGGTTGTAACGAGTGGATATTTCAGTCAACGTTTCTCTTCTATCAGCTTGAATCAGTCGGCCCATTCTCCTCTGACCTCTAGCATCCACAAGGCATTTTTGCCCACAGGACTGCTGCATACTGGATGTTTTTCCCTTTTCACACCATTCTTTGTAAACCCTAGAAATGGTTGTGCGTGAAAATCCCAGTAACTGAGCAGATTGTGAAATACTCAGACCGGCCCGTCTGGCACCAACAACCATGCCACGCTCAAAATTGCTTAAATCACCTTTCTTTCCCATTCTGACATTCAGTTTGGAGTTCAGGAGATTGTCTTAACCAGGACCACACCCCTAAATGCATTGAAGCAACTGCCATGTGATTGGTTGACTAGATAATTGCATTAATGAGAAACAGGTGTCCCTAATAATTCTTTAGGTGAGTGTGTGTGTATATATATATATATATATATATATAGTGAGATACAGCTATATAGGAAAACTGAGCAGATTACACTTTCCTATACAGAGAACAAAAGTGATACCAATCTATAATTGACCAGTGGATTCCTGAAGGATATTCCATTGTCATCCATTAGCTTCAGTAGGGCCCTTTGAAGAGGAATGCATAAGAAAAATTCTGTGAATTTTCTTACGGATTTTGCGGCAGATTTTACCCTGACAAATTGAAAAGGTTGAAATCTGCACAGAAGGTCAATTTTGGTGTTGATTTTTTTTCCCCACAGAATGTCTATGAGAGTAGTTAAAATCTCATCCTCTTTGCTGCAAATGTGTTCCACATCGGTTTATCCAACTACAAATGCATCCGGGAAATCTGCAAGCAGAGATATTTGAGAAACTGGCACAGAACGCACATTGGAAAGTTTTATAACTTTTTACAATTATGTTTGTTGAAACCATACAGTAATGTCCCTTTAATAGATAGTAAAAGCAAATTATTGAATAGGTTTAGATTCTCTTGTGTATGTCATTTCATTGAAAATTACCAATGACTGTGATTTAAGATAATAGGCAAATGAAATGTAATTCCCATAATATAGTATAACATTTAAAGTACATTCAGATGAATAAGTAGTTGTTATAGGTGATTTAGAACCTGACAGCTCTGTAATGCCTAATCACCTGTTATTAAAATTCACACATTTAATTTAATATTTCTGACATCCATTTGAAGACGTAGTAAAAATCCTTTTAATGTTGGTATATAAACTGGATGCCTTTCTTTAAAAATCCACTGTTATGGCCAATATACATGAAAAATGCATTAATATAGAAATCACTTTGCTTTTGGTATTCATGATGTATAAATCATGTTTTACCTTAACATTAACTTGGAGTTTTTCAAGGTAGAGCTGTTTAAATAAAGTCATGCTCTAAATGTGAGGCATATGCAATACAATTTAATGTATGACAGTGAAAAAGCATATCATGGACAAACAGCCAAGACAAGTGGAGGTCTGTAACTAATTGAATCTGGCAGCAGTATTCTTGTGATCTGGATTGTTTGTGATGGCAATCTGTATACGACAGCATGTGAGGCTGGGGAGAGGATACCTTTGGGAAAATAAAATGTTGTAATTTTGTAAAATGCCCATTAACTATTCTGTGGCTTCCAAATCTCAGTTAAATTGTCATGTTAAATTAATGGCAAAAAAAAAAAAAATTACAATACAAATTTCTTTGTGTAATTTGATCTACTGTTTTGTATATTCTATTTTCATCTAGCAGTAAATGTATGGGCACGGATCTGGATGGCCCACGTGAAATTGACTTAATTGGAATGAAGGATTCTGGGGCCATAATATGTTAAGAAATCTGTGTAATGTATATTTAATTTCTGTTTGTACATATCCAATGCATGTCTGTCTGTAACCTCATATTTCACCATGTATCCATATTTATCCATCCATAATGTGCTCATGCCTGACACCATCACGGTAATTTATTTCCCCATGTCTATACGTGCCAACATATTCCGCAACATTGTACAGAAATTGTCTCTGTCATCAGTCCCTAAGGCTACTTTCACACTAGCGGCAGGACGGATGCGACAGACTGTTCACCCTGTCAGATCCGTCCTGCCGCTATTTTGCCGTGCCGCCGCTCCGTCCCCATTGACTATAATGGGGACTGGGGCAGAGCTATGGCGCAGCACGGCAGTGCACGGCGATAGACCGCCGGACTAAAAAGTCAGACATGCAGTACTTTTAGTCCGACGGCCTCTCGTCGCGCACTGCCGTGCTGCGCTGGAGCTCCGCCCCCGTCGCCATTATAGTTAATGGGGATGGAGCGGCAGTCCTGCGGCACGGCGAAATAGCGTCAGGATGGATCCGACAGGGTGAACAGCCTGTCGGATCCGTCCTTCCGCTAGTGTGAAAGTACCCTAAGGCCAGTGGAGTGCTTAGGGAATCCAGAGAACAAGCAGATAAACCACAGGAACAACATTGATGCTCCATGTAGATGTTACACTTGGTTAGCTTCAAACTCAAGACCAAAGTGGTGCATGAGGTCTCCATACTGAGATGTGCCTAGGCCATATGACCATGGTCATGCAAAATAAGCCATGCCACTCACTCTATGCTGGGACCTTCTTAAACAGCTGATTGGCAAGGATCTGGGTTTTGGACCCCACCGATCAAATGCTGATGACCTATCCGGAGAATAGGCCATAAGTTACAAACTATTGGATAACCCATTTAATAAACCAGTGTATCTTACTCCATGTAGGTAGGGTGAAGAACCTTCTCCCAGTACATAGACAAGTGACAAGTATCTGTGGGAATTTGAAACCCAGGCCATCTGTATAGTAGACAGAAGATTTATCATTACACTATAGGCCTAACATGCTTGGGAGATAGTATATATATATTTTTTGTCTAAGGGGCTGTTTTCTTCACAGACATGACATTAAAGGGGTTGTCCTGTTTCTAAAATAGATAACCCATAAGGATAGGTCATCAATATTAAATCAATTGGGTTCTGAATTCCAGCACTCCTGCCCATCAGCTGGCAGCATTCCTGCAAGTGCTGCATTCTCTTCACTGTTTTTCTGCTTGCCATTCAGAGGCGCACCTCTAACGAGGCAAAGTGAGGTGGTCACCTCAGGTGGCTCCATCTAGCAGTCAGGGGCGGACATATCGCCGGTTCAGCTGCACAGGGGCCTGCCGTGTGAGGGGGCCCATTCATACTAGTGAGCGCTTCTGAAAGCGATCACTAGTATCATACTAGTGAGCGCATCCAGAAGCACTCACAAGTATGAATGGGCCCCCTCTAGTATGCAAGAGAGAGGTGCTTACTTACCCCTCCGGCTCTGTTTCCTCCCTGGTTTCCTCCAGCCTGACTGCGTACAGCGGGCACTATGACCTGAAGCTGTACACAGTCAGGTCACATGGCTTTGCAGCGCGGGCTGTTGGAGACCAGCAGGGCAGGCACTCACATCAGGACACCCCAGCGGACATGGAGAGTAGCGGAGGAGCAGGAGAGGTAAGTTTTAATTATTTCTTTTTAGTCTGATCTGAGGTCTCATGGGGGGGGGGGGGGGTTCTGTCACATCGATATGGGGGGCCTGAATAAATAATTAACAAATTATATTGGGGGGGGGTCCTCCTGAGCAAGTGACATATGGGGGGGGGCTGAGCAATTGACATATGGGGGGCCTGCCTATTTTATATACTGGCAGATATGGGGGGCACTGTGGAGGGGGAAGAGCACTATGGGGGCCCTATCTTGTATACTGGCACACATGGGGGCACTATGGAGGGGGGGAGCAATATGGGGGCCCTATCTTATTTACTGGCACACATGGGGGGCACTATGGAGAAGGAGAAGCACTATGGGGACCCTATCTTATATACTGGCACACATGGGGGGCACTATGGAGAAGGGGGGAAAGGATCACTATGGTGGCATCTTCTGGGGCCCTATCTTATATACTAGCACACATGGGGGGCACTATGGAGAAGGGGGAGCATCTATGGGGGCATCTACTGGGGACCCTATCTTATATACTGGCACACATGGGGGGTGCTATGGAGAAGGGGGGAAAGGAGCACTATGGGGGCATCTTCTGGGGCCCCATCTTATATACTAGCACACATGGGGGACACTATGGAGAAGGGGGAGAGGAGCACTATTGGGGTCATTATATAGGGGAATTATACAGGCAAACATTATGGGGGCATTTTATACTGGCACATTGTCAGGCACCATGGAGATAAGGGGAGGCGCACTATTAGGGCATGATAAAGGAGTATTTTATACTGGCACAAATTATAGGGCACTATTGAGACCTTGTCTCAACTGGGGGCATTAAGAGGTTTTTTGGGCACACAGTAGGGGGCATTGGTACACATTATGAGGGCACTATGGGGACATTGGCTCTACAGGGGGCACTAAGAGGAGGTATTTTTATATTTATACTGTCACACAACAGGGCATTTTTATTTTTACTGTAACACACTATAAAATGAATTTTTACTACTGTGGGCAATATGGTGGGTTTTAATACAGTTGAGGGACTATGAGGAACATGAATACTAGTATGAGCACTATGGGAGCATTATTACTTCTGGGACACAGTGGGAAATTATTACTATAGGGGCACTATTACTACTACGTGTTGTCTGGTAGATAATTATTTCTATTGGTGGGACTTTGGGGAGCAGTATTACTGTGGGGGGCACCCTGGCACAGTATCAGATTAGCACAATTATGTCAGGGACATTGTTTCCTGGGCACAGTTATTTTTTAGGACACTGTGCCAAAAATTATTGAAGGGGAACTATCTGTGTGTAACAGTATTGGGGGTGGCAGGATGGGGTGTTCAGAAGGTGGGAGGATGATAGAAAAGTAGGAAACTAAGATGTCTGTCAAACTCTGCAGAGAGAAGAGATGGCTGAAATAAATCATCATGGTGGTCTGGTCTGAAAGAAGAAGATGAGGACAGAGAACATCTACATCAAAGGAGACATCACTGGAAGGCTATGTGGACCTGTATTAAGCTACTTTCACATCTGCATTAGTGATTCTGGCAGGCTGTTCCAGCACTGTTGGATGCAGACAGAATGCCCACTGGGCATTGACTATAATGGGGTACGGCAGAGATCCGGACACAATCTGGCAAAAATGCAGAGAATCAGTGGGACACAAACCGCTGCATGCTGCTGTTTGTGTCCGGCCGATTCCTTGAATTTTCTGCCGGATCAGGTGGCCTGAGCGTAGTGCCGCAGGTGTGAAAGTAGCCTTACCCTGTATGTTTTGTATTGCTATAAGTAATGTTAGAATGGAATAGGTTAGGTTGTGAATTTGGCTGGGGTAGGGGGGGGGCAGGCACATTCTTTGCATAGGGGCCCCCTGCTGTCTGTTTCCGCCCCTGCTAGCAGTACTCTATGCACTGTCACTGTCATAGAAGAACAGACTCTCCCTTCCTCATCCGTCCTGACAGCTGCCTGGATCTGTCTGCACTTCACTCACTTCGTTCTCATTACAACCAGATCAGCGGGTTGTATGCCGCTCGCCGCTCTTTTTCTTGCCACGTGGACGATGCAGTGCACAGCTTTGAGGAGCTGCCTGCATCTGAGACAGTTACAGTATTACAATCTCCCGCTGCCCTTAGTGCCCTGTCCTGCTGTCATGCCTGTGAGCAATGTAGCATGAGGAGGAGCCGAGAAGGTGGTACCCAGACCCGAACCCGGACTTCTTCACTGAAGTTCGGGTTTGGGTTTGGTGTTCTGTAGATTTTATTATTCTCCATTATAACATGGTTATAATGGAAAATCAAATAATAGCATTCTTTAATACAGAATTCTAAGTAAAATGTCAATTGAGGTTTAAAAAATAATAAAAACATAACTCACCTCATCCACTTGATCGCGCAGCCAGCATCGTCTTCTTCTTTCAGTACCTGCAAATGGATCTTTAATGACGTAATGGCGCTCACCACATGGTGACGTCAGTGCAGGTCCTGCTGAATAAAGATAGAAGGATCTTCTATCGTCATTCAGGAGGAACTGCACTGACGTCACTGCGCTCAGCACGTAGTCATGTCATTACGTCATCAAAGGTCCTGAAAGAAGAAGAAAGAAGACGATGCCGGCTGCGCGATCAAGTAGATGAGATGATTTTTTTATCTACTTGGGAAGGCTGGCTGGGCGCATTTTTTTTTTATTTTTTTATCAGTTGGGAAGGCTGGCTGGGCGCATTTTCACATGAAACGCCGCCCCTTGGGCAGATTGCTGACCAGAGAAGCAGGTTATAAAACTTTATATTTCGCTCTTTATAAGGTGGACAGGGGGGATACTTATATGCTTTTAAAAGACTGTATAAGACCTGTAATGTGATATATCTAACTATATATGCTGTTTTGGCCTGTCAGTGTCCCTTTAAGGTGTAGGTGGAAGCCGTGGTGGAGGAGGAGGAGTTAGCCAACACTATTTTTTATTTTTTTTAAATAAATTTGGGAAGACCCTAAAACATTGGGAAATATAAAAAAGAAATAAAGAGAAAGTGCGCATGAGTATAACAATGGCTGGGTGTGGGCCGGTGTAGGCCGGTATACTTGTCTAGTCTGCACAAGGTATGGGCAAGTCCTGTGGGATCCATGCCTGGTTCATTTTAATGAACGTGAGCATGTCCACATTGGCTGGAGAAAGGCTGCTGCGCTTGTCTGTGATCACCCCCCCTGCGGTGCTGAGCACACGTTCGGACAATACACTGGCGCAGGGTAGGCCAGCACCTCCAAGGCGTAAAGGGCAAGCTCAGGCCATGTGCATAATTTGGAAACCCAGAAGTTGAATGGGGCAGACCCATCAGTCAGTACGTGTAGGCGTGTGCACACTAGTGTTCAGCGCAAATATTCGAAAAGCAAATTTTTATCGCGAATATCGTCACTTTGAGAATTTGAAAATATTTAGAATGTAGTGCTATATATTCGTAATGACGAATATTACTTTTTTTAACACAGAACACATCAGGTGATCATCCCTCCCTTCTTCTAGCTTGTGGGCCAATGAGAAGGCTTTGTCACAGCTTAGCAACATCCCTAGCAACAATAGAAAAGTTGCCTACCCCATGCCAGTATTTCAAGCGCATTACGCGAATAATATATTGCCGATTTTCGCCATCAAGAATGTAATCTCGAATTCTCAAATATATGATGAATATTCTACAAAATATTCGCATAATATTGCAAATTTGAATATTGCCCCTGCCGCTCATCACTAGCACACACGTACTGTTCCACCATGTTGCTGAAATGCTGCCTCCCGCTAAGCTGTTCCATATCAGTTGGTGGTGCTGGTTGTTATGGCGTGCTGACAAAGCTTTTGCACATTTCGGCCATGCTAGCCCTCCCTTCTGAGGTGCTCATAGTGCCCCAGCTGTGTTGGCGACTTCTACCTCTCCTCTACCTTCGCTTTGTGCTTCCACTGAGCTCCTGGTGTCAGGTGGGAATGCCATCAGCAGTGTGTCTACCAGCGTGCGCTTGTACTTGCACATCTTCCAATCACGATATATATTGTGAGGCAGTGACTGGCCCCATATATGAGGGAAAATATGTGTCTCCTAGAATGGTGCAGGAAAACTATCAGAGGAGATGTATGTTATGGTTTGCTGTGTTTTCACCTGAGACATGTCACCTAGGTGCTCAGCCTTGGTGGAGTAAAAGCCAGTAGCTAGTGGTTTCAGCTAATCCGGGCCTGGCCTTATTGCGAATTAGTGATGGTCGAACATCGTCCGGGAGTGTGCGTGAACGCGATCAAATGTTCGCGAACCGCAAGTTCATGGCGGGCCCCATTCACTTTAAAGGCAGGCGAACCTGGAATACCTTCAGGTCATATTTGCAGCCACCAAATACTTACTAGAAGTGCACAAATAGTCCCACAACATGGACAGTGACATACCAGATGTATTATTCGAATTTGCGATCTCCATTCATTATTTTTTTCAATGCAAAATATCGGCAATGTAATTTTCAAAATATGCGCAGCCTACTACAGCAACTGGGTTTCCACCAGACCGAAGTTGGATGCAATCAGAAAAGATGGTTGGCAACAATTTTCGCAATGTTGAGGAAGAATTTCTGATCACTGTAAGTAATTTGACATTAACCCCTTCAAGACCAAGCTAGTTTTCACCATAAGGACCAAGCCACATTTTGCAAATCTGACATGTTTAACTTTATGTGGTAATAACTCTGTAACGCTTTTACTTATATAAGCAATTCTGAGATTGTTTTCTCGTGACATATTGTACTTCATGTTAGTGGTAAATTTGAGTCAATATGTTTCACCTTTATTTATAAAAAATTCAAAAATGTACAGAAAGTTTGGAAAAATTAGCAATTTTCTAAATTTGAAATTCTCTGGTTCTCTGACAGACAGTGGTAACTTACAAAATAGTTATTACTTTACATTTACCATATGTCTACTTGATGTTTACATCATTTTGTAAATGTTATTTAAATTTTTGGGGATGTTAGAAGGCTTAGAAGTTTAGAAGCAAATTTAAAAAAATTCAGAACATTTCCAAAACCCACTTTTTAAGGACCAGTTCATGTCTGAAGTCACTTTGTGAGGCTTATATAATGACCCCATTTTTTGAAACTACACCCCATAAGGTATTCAAAACAAATTTTACAAAGTTGTTTAACCTTTAAGTGTTCCACCAGAATTAATGGAAAATGGAGGTGAATTTTTAAAATTTCACTTTTTTTTGCTGATTTTTCCATTTAGATCCATTTCTCCTGCAACCCAGCATGGGTTAACAGCAAAATAAACCTCAATATTTGTTACCCTGATTCTTAAGTTTACAGAAACACCCCATATGTGGTCATAAAGTGCTATATGGGGGCACAGCGGGACTCAGAATGAGAGGAACACTGTGTGGCTTTTGGAAGGCAGATTTTGATGGAATAATTTTCAAGCACCTGAGGCACCCCAACAGGGAAAAACCCACATAAGTGACCCCATGAAAAATGTCATATTTTAAATGCACCCCATAATCTGTTACCCATTTTCTCCTGAATACGTCAACACCCCATATGTGGTTGTAAAGTGCTGTATGAGCACACAGCGGGGCTCAGAATGGGAGGAAGGCAGATTTTGCTGGAATAATTTTCAGGCACCATTTCGCATTTGAAGACACCCTGAGGCACCCGAACAGTGAAAGAACCCCCAAAATGACCCCATTATGGAAAATACACCCCCAAAGGTATTTTTCAAGTGGTGCACTGAGCACTTTGGCCCAATAGCCGTTTCATAGAATTTAGAAAGACTTGGCAGTGAAAAAGAAAAATGTCATATTTTACAAGAATATCTCGGTTTAGGCCCAAATGTTTCATTTTAACAAGGGGTATCAGGAGAAAATGCACCACATAATCTGTTACCCATTTTCTTCTGAGTACGTCAACACCCCATATGAGGTTGTAAAGTGCTGTATGAGCACACAGCGGGGCTCAGAATGGGAGGAACACCATGTGGCTTTTGGAAGGCAGATTTCGCTGGAATAATTTTCAGGCACCATGTCGCATTTGAAGACACCCTGAGGAACCCCCAACAGTGAAAACCGCAAAAACGAGGCTCTAGGGGTGCCAGAAAATAAAAGGAAATTGAAGAATTGCCTCATTTAATAAAATGACACCTTTCAATGTATTCATCTAGGGGTATAATGGGAATTTTTAAGGTTTTTATTTTTATTTTTTTTATTTTTTGGGGGGGAGCTATTATTGGATTTCCAAATGGAAAAATGCTCAACTGAAAATGTCTTGCCATGGATTAATTAAGAAATTAGTGAAATGGACTTAATGGATATCAGTGGAGGTGTGATAAACTTGAAAGCACTCTCCAATGCAGAGGCCCGGTTTAGAGGGGCAGGTCTGACGGTAGTGAGTGGTGTCTTTCCTAATCCCTTTAACCGAGCAAACTCGACATCTTTTTTGGGGTAACCTTTTTTTTTCTGTGGGGGGAAGTACTCCAGGGAAATGCTGCCCACGTATTATTCTTGATTCCCAGAAGCACTGCTGGATGAAAAACTGCCCTCTCCTTCCTGAACGCCAAAAATCAATTTTTTTATAATTTTTTCCTGAAATTCCAAGAAGGTCCCCCCATGACCAGCTGTTCTGTGGATGACAAAGGCATTATATAGTGACACTTGGGTTAGGTACACAGCTAATTTTTTGTTCCACACCTTAGATTTTCTTAAGGCACTGTAAGGCTGTAGTACCTGGTCTGAAAGATCCACTCCACCCATGAACTTGTTGTAATCCTGCATACACACAGGCTTGATGTTCTGCTCTGTGGTTCATCGGACTGGGACTGGGGTGGACTGATCTGCATGGATGGTAGTCAACACAAGAACATACCATTTGTCCTTGTATTTTAGCAGCATCAAATTTTCTGAGCGAACACCCCTACTTTCCCCACGACGCACTGTCTGATCTATAAAGCATTTAGGGAGCCCTTTTTGATTTCTTCTAATTGTGCCACATGTGCCTATGCCTCTGGCAGCAAGGCACTTCAGGAGAGGGACACTATTGTAAAAGTTGTCCAAATACAGATGGTATCAGTGGTCCAGCAGGGGGTGGACTAAATCCCATACTATCTTCCCACTTATACCCAGAATCGGGGGACAATCGGGTGGCTCAATTTTGAATATTTTCCCTCGTAAATACGAAAGCGCAGTGTATACCCAGATACACTTTCACAGGCCTTATACAACTTCACACCATACCTGGCCCTTTTATTGGGCAGGTACTGGCGGAAATGTAATCGGCCTTTGAAGTGGACCAATGATTCATCCACTGAGAGACATTTTTTGGGGGTATATACTTGACCAAATTTGGAATTGTAGTGGTCAACCACTGGCCTAATTTTAAAGAGCCTGTCATAACTGGGGTCGCTTGGGGGTTGGCATTCATTATTATTGCTGAAGTGTAGGAATCTTAGAAGAGTTTCGAAACGGGCCCGGGGCATGGCAAGACAGTGAAGAGGGGTGTGATATAAAATATCTTGAGGACACGCCAATAGGCGTTCACCTGACAGCAAAGAACTTTGGATTCTGTGGCTGGAGGTACATTCATTAGGCGTTCACAGGATAAATATGTAACTGTAGGCCAGTACAGGCCCCAAAATTTAGCCAATAGGCGTTCACCTGACAACAAATAATTTGGGATTCTGTAGCTGGAGGTACATTAGGCGGTCACAGGATAAATATGTAAATGTCGGCCAGTACAGGCCTCAAAAATTAGCCAATAGGCATTCACCTGACAGCAAAGAACTTTGGATTCTGTGGCTGGAAGTACATTAGGCGGTCACAGGATAAAAATGTAACTGTCGGCCAGTGCAGGCCCCAAAAATTAGCCAATAGGCATTCACCTTTACAGCAAAGAACTTTGGATTCTGTGGCTGGAGGTACATTAGGCGGTCACAGGAAATATATAAATGTTGGCCAGTACAGGACTCAAAAATTAGGCATTTAACGGACATAAATGGCCTTTTATGCCGCTGTATTTACCTAAGACAGGGACCATGATTTGTTCTGGGTGGTGGCGGATATTTGTGGGCTGTCATGAGGAATTTCAATAAAAGATGGTCGACTCGTCACATGTGTTAAATGCCTCATTCATTTTTAGAAATGTGAGGTAGTCCACACTGTCGTGAGCTAGGCGAGTGCGCTTATTGGTCACAATTCCCCCTGCTGCGCTGAACGTCCTTTCAGACATGACACTGGACGAGGGGCAAGCCGACAGTTCCATGGCAAATTGTGCCAGCTCTGGCGACAGGTCAAGCCTGCACACCCAGTAGTCCAGGGGTTCCTCGCTTCTCAGAGCGTCCACATCGGCCGGTAACCCGATGTAGTCGGACACCTGTCGGTCTAGGCGTTCCCTGAGGCTGGATACGGCGGACGGCTGTCGATGGGTTGGCTGCAAGAATGATATCATATCTGAAGTGACCAACACATCTTCATACTGCCCTCTTCTTCCATGCACTGTTGGATTGGTACCCGCAACTGTTGCTCTGTGAGTGGAAATTCCTCTGCCAGCGCCCAAAAAAGCAGAATGAAGCATTTCTTGATGCAAGGCCTGGAAGTGCTGCATTCTGACAGCCCTCTGTGATGGTGGTAACATTTCCGCCATTTTGTGTTTGTGTAAGTACATTGCCACCCAGTACTGGTCCTTGCCCTTTATGCTTTTTATACGGGGGTCCCTCTTCACTGGAGAATGAAGGCCCCCATTTGCACTAAATTGGAAGCGGTGGAGTGGCCTGGCTCCTGCTCATCATCCAGGATATCGTCATCCTCGTTCTCCTCCCCCCCATCCACGGACAACACAAGTGATCCCAGAAACGTTTAAAGCATGCTCTTCTTGCTCCTCCTCCACCCCGTCACCATCCTCCTCTGACTCCTCTTCAGACTCCTGTTGTTGACTTGTCTCAGATGGAGTAGCCCCCTTGGGAATTCATACAGCATTTGCAACTTCCTCATCTTCCGGCTCCTGCTCCTCAATGACTTGATCACTGACACGATGCAATGCACGCTCCAGAAAGAAGGCGTAAGAAACTATGTAACTGATGGCGCCCTGGCTGCGACTGACCAGTTTGGTGATCTCATCAAATGGCAGCAGAACAAAAAAACAAGCTCCTCAGAACCTGCCCTGAGTTCGTACAGGTAGTCATTAACTGCACGTTTCTGCTGGAGCAGCCTATCAAGCATATACAAGGTGGAGTTCCATCGCGTCGTGCAGTCACAAATCAGACGTCTGACGGGCAGGTGGTGTCGCCGCTGAATGTCAGCAAGGCGAGCCATGGCCATGTAAGATCTTCTAAAATGGCCAGAGATTTTCCTGGCCTGCCGCAAGACATCCTGGACCCCGTGGTATTTGGCAATGAATCGCTGCTTAAGTTCAGGATGTGTGCCACGTGCCGTGTGTCATTTTCCCCTGTTTCAGCGTGCTCAGCGTTGTTGCACACCACTTTACCAACTGTCAAATTGAGCGGGGTTAGACACTGATCTGCCTGTAAACGCAAAGCTGAAAGAAGTGCAGAACCGGTGTGGCTCTTGGCTACCAGGCACAACAGACGCAGCACAGCATGGCAACGTCTCACCTGGCACGTCGAATAGGTTCTGGGGATCTTGGGGGGCGCAGTGGAAGAGACGGTAGCAGCAGAAAAGGAAGAGTCAGCCGAGGAGAAGAGGGAGGATGGAGTAGGAGGAGGAGAAGAAGAAGAGGCAGGCCTGCATGCAATCCATAGCGGTAACACCAAATCTACATGGGTGCCACGGGTTGCATGCTTGATGGCCGTCAGAAGGTTCACCCAGTGGGCAGTAAAAGTTATGTACCTTCCCTGTCTGTCTTTGCTAGACCACATGTCTGTGATCAGATGTATCTTGGAACCGACACTGTGTGCCAGAGATACATTCACTTGCTGCTGAACATGGCCATATAGCTCTGGGATGCCCTTCTCGGAGAAATATTTCATTCCGGGGACCTTCCATTGCGGTGTTCCAATGTCCACAAATTTTCTAAAGTCCTCCGAGTCCAGCAGTTTATATTGCAGTAGTTGGCGGGCTAGCAGTTCTGACAAGCCAGCAGTCAGCCGTTGGGCTAGAGGGTTATCCGGCGTCATCATCTTTTTTTGATGGAACATTTGGGGCAAGGAAGCCTGCCTTTTGCCAGATGAATGCGATGATGGCACGGTGGAAGGTGAAGTGGAGGATAACTGGGAGGAGAGAGGAGAAGGAGAAGAGGCAGGACGGTGAGCGCTGGGAGTGTGGCTTTGTGGGTTCTGACGGTGTTACTCCCACTGGGCTTGGTGATGGGAGGCCAGGTGCCTTCTAAAGGCGGCCGTCCCTAAGTGGGTGTTGGGCTTACCGCGACTTATGCGTTCGCAGCACAGGCTGCAGATGGCAACACTTTTGTCAGCAGCGGACACATTAAAAAAAGCCCACACTGCGGAGCCATGTTGCGGCATCCTGGGAGCTCCAGATGTGACCGTGCATGGTGGATGCTTCGTTCCAGATACATTAGCAGTCTGCTTTTTGCCTCCTGTGCACTGTAAGTTCTGCCTGCTTCTCCTCCCTATCTGCTGCTCCATCTCTCCCTCTGAACTCCCCACCTCTTCCTCTCTTGTGGACACCCATGTGACGTCCATCGAAACGTCATCATCGGATTCATCACCTTCACCACCACTGACATTAGATATCTCAGAGTAGGCAGCAACAGCGGACACCTCCTTGGGCTGATCTAGGTACTGTCTTCAGACTGCTGGGTGGGGACCGTTGATACCTCCTCTTCCTGATCCGATGCCAAGAATGGCTGCGCATTGGTAAGGTCTTGGAATGTATTGGAAAATAATTCCTCTGACTCGAGCGGAGGCAATATGGTGGTGGTGTCTTTGGGGGTGGACACAACAGAGAGTGAAGAGGGTGCAGATAGAGAGGATGAGGAGGGTGCAGAAGTGGAAGGCTCAGTGAGCCACTCAACCAAGTCTGGTGCGTCCTTTGATGTAATCGCAAGCTCCTTCTGCAACTTCCCACTTAGGCTCCGGCCTGGTGCACCTGCCCGACCTCTACCACCCCTGCGGAATGGCCTGCCTCTTCCTCTGCCTGTCATTTTCAAAATGACCCTGTGACAAAAGTCCCTAGAGAAGAGCAGTATTTGTGGAAGAAGATATATCACACCCCTGCCTCAATCAGTTTTTTGTGGGGGCAACTGTTAAATCACACCAGTAGAAATTATTGGTTCCAATAGTGTTTTTCACTCTGTGTAGATCCGGTAACGCAGCAAAACCGCAGACAAATGCTGCACTACCTAAATGCACTATATAGAACGTATATTATTGGTATATAAAATCCCTGCTTCAATCAGTTTTTTGGGGGGCAACTGGTAAATCACACCAGTAGAAATTATTTCTTCAAATAGTGTTTTTCACTCTGTGTAGATGCGATAACGCAGCAAAAAAGGAAACAAATGCTGAACTACCCAAATGCACTATATAGGACGTATATTATTGGCATATAACACCCCTGCTTCAATCAGTTTTTTTGGGGGGCAACTGGTAAATTACACTAGTAGAAATTATTTCTTCAAATAGTGTTTTTCACTCTGTGTAGATGTGGAAAAATTTAGACAAATGCTGCACTACCTAAATGCACTATATAGAACGTATATTATTGGTATATAACACCCCTGCCTCAATCAGGTTTTTTGGGGGACAACTGGTAAATCACACCAGTAGAAATGATTTGCTCAAATAGCGTTTGGCGCTCTGTGTGGCTGCAGTATCGCAGCAGAACCGCACACAACTGCTGCACAATACAAATGCACTATAATATGCTTTCTATGTTAGAAAGTATATTATAAATATATTACACCCCTCAGTATGTCACACCTATCGATAGTACACCTATACAAGTCCTTAAAAGGACTTTTGTGTCCCTGTTAGCTAGCGTTTGGTGTCCCTAACAGTCTGTCCCTGCTCCACACAGAAACCTCTCCCTACACTGGCAAAAGACTGAATGTAAAATGGCGGCCAGATCGGGATTATTTATAAGGTAGGTGGTATGTCCATGTGCTGAAACGTCTCAATTGGCTATCCTGTCCCACCTGATGGATGTGTCATGGGTCAACATTCTTCACAATGTAAAAGAATATGGCGGGCGCGAATATCGCCACATGTTCGCATGTTCGGCAAATCGCAAACGCGCAAAGTCCTCAGTGTGGGGGAAGTCTGGGAAGAGATATGCCCCAGAGAACAGACCTGCGTGATTAAAGGCTTGGCAACTGGCAGACCATGAGGCTGAGTGAAGCCGGATCTATCTCCTGGTGTGATTAAGGACTTAGAGTTGAGATAGAGACCTATGTGTTAGTTAGAGCCCAAACGGGCATTGTAGTTATTATTTTGTAGTTATGCTTTCTGGTGCTGGTGCTGGAACCTCACCAAGTGATGTTATAACTGGAAAGATTATCTGTACTGCTTAAAGTGACACAATAAAGCACTGTTTGGGCTTGGAAACTCCTTGTTTGATGAGAAGTCTGCCATTGCCAACCCCCTGTGAGAGAGCAATCCCTTACAATATATACAGTATATACTCCCTATTTTGCACACTTACCTCATCCACTTGCATGGGAGGGAATACTTGCTTTGTACTGTAGGCACCAGGCTCACAGTGTATTGAAAGGCCATAGTGTACCCATTTTTTTTAAGGTCCATTGGACGGGTGCACTCCTTCTAAATGGCTGCTAAAAACTGGCCTATTGATTTCATTGGGGTCCGTTTGGCCATGAAAATGTCTAAAAGTAGGACATGTCCTGTTTTTTTGATGGTTGCTATTCACTGGTCGTAAAAAAAAATGGCATTGTGAACATCCCTATATATTGCACTGGTTCAAAAAATGGCAGTGTGACAGCAGATAAGAAAACCCTGCTGTCACGTGGCCCTTTTTCACGTTCGTGAGAATGAGGCCTATGTGTTCCCAGGACTGGAGCTTTCAAAACTATTTCTCTGGCGTGTGTTGCATTTTAAAAAATCCTCTCAATGACTTTCAGCAGTGCTCCTAAAGCAGGGCCTCAGGAGCCATATAGCTGTTTGACTCCTGGCTCTATGCATGTGTGTAACATGGGTGTACTCGAAAGGTTGCCCTTTAGGGCTCATGCACACGACCGTATGTATTTTGCGGTCTGCAAAAAATAGATCCACAAAAAATACGGATGACGTTCGTGTGCATTCCATATTTTGCAAAATGGAATAGTTGGCCCCTAATTAGAACAGTACTATCCATGTCTGTAATGTGGACAATAATAGGTCATGTTTTATTTTTTTGCAGAACGGACATAGGGAAACAGAATGTACACGGACTAACTTCCGTTTTATTTGCAGACCCATTGAAATGAGTGGTTTCTCAAAATAAAACGGAACGGATATGGGAAAAAAATATGTTTGTGTGCATGAGCCCTTATGTATAGACTGCACACAGTAAAAGTGCAACAGATGTCTTTACTAAACACAGTCACAAAGACGGTGGCACAAAAGCTTGATAGTTACAGTTTGCTGTTGCATGCAGGCTACTGGTCACCTACCAGAGTAACAGAGCTTAAATATTTTTAAACCAGACAACCTTTTATACCAAACAACTTTACGTACAGAGTACACAGGTACACATAAACAACAGCTCTCAGCGTAACTTCATATACATAGATAAGGAGTCACTGCTACTTCTGACCCTGATCTCAAGAGTCCTTTACAGTGTTCATTTTAGGACATAGTCAGATATCATAGTCAAGTATCAAAATAGTGCCAATGTGACACCTGACCCTGACAACTGACCCTGACACCTGACCCTGACACCTGACTCTGACACCTGACTCTGACACTTGAACCTGACACTTGACCCTAACACTTGACCCTGACACTTGACCCTGACACTTGACCCTGACACCTGAACCTGACACCTGAACCTGACACCTGACTCTGACACCTGACTCTGACACCTGACCCTAACACCTGACTCTGACACCTGACTCTTATATCTGACTCGGACATCTGACATCTGAGTTTGACCTATGCTCTTCATAGATCACGGTCAAAGTGAGAATGAGTTATAGATATACTATGTATTTGTATGCTAAATCACACAAACAAAGTACATCTATTTCTGAGCTTATAGCTCTGTGCCTAAAATGCTGTAAGCTAACACATTACAGTGTTCTATGAGCGCATAGCTGATAGCTCCATGGTAAAGCAATTGCCTCATTCCCAGTGTTTCTGTGTTCAAACCCCTTTTCAGACTCTAAATAATGTTTAAATTTTATTAAGCCCTAGATAAGAGGCAAATTTAAATGATGTGTGACACTGATATCTGATTCCTTCACTTGTCAGTGTCACAAAGGAGTTTTGGTTTACTGTGGTTTTGTATGCTACATCACATAGATAAACAAAGATCCCAAGCTCATACAAGGCAAGCTGGTAGCTCACCTGTAATGCTGTTGCCCCATATCCAGGCTTTCTGTGTTCAAATCCCCTTTCTGCCTCTAAATGTTTTTTACATTTTATTAAGCCCTAGATAAGAGGCAAATTTAAATGATGTGTGAGGCTGATATCTGACTTCCTTCACTTGTCAGTGTCACAAAGGATTTTAAGTTTACTGTGTTTTTTGGTATACTACATCTCATAGATCAAAAAAATCACCACCTTTGGTGTCTAAAGCTATAGCTCAGTGGTAAGACACTTGCTTTGCATGTGGTGTTCATGGGTTCAAAACCACTATCTGGCTATTAATGTTTTATATTTTATTGAGCTCTAGATCAGAAACAAATTCAAGTGGTACATGGGCAGCACTATAGTAAAGGGGGCACTAATTTACTGTATCTTCATCTATTTCCAGGTGACTGAGTTTTTTTTTTTTTTTTTTTTGTCTTGAAACAGTCACTGTACAATAAAATAATGTATTCTTATTTCTTAGGAAGGAGTCTAATTATCAGATCTGTAATTCACTTGATTGCAATTATTTGTCGGCATCCACCCAAACATAAGCTGCAAAGATATGACCACTAGGGTTCTCACTAGTCCACTGTGGTTAGGCATGTTCCAGCTCTCCCAGCAAATACAAGCAGGAGGAAGTGTGGGCGTGTTATGGAATAGCTGATGAGGAGACTTGCCAGATTCACTGCCTCTTCACAGATCTGCAAACCAAATTATCTTACTGTAAGTCTGCCCTCCTCCGCTATCTTACATGGCTTATACATTGATTCACCACTCTCAAGTGTGTATGCAGTTCCATATTAGCTAGAATCACTGTATTTCTGGGACCCCTGAAAAAGTTGATTAGTCACTGTATACAGAGCTGTGTCCTGGATTATACATATCCACTGTATATATGTGTATTATAGATACTGTGTGCTATAGCTTCACCACACTGAGATCTGCTCAGAAAGCTGATATACATATTACTGCTTTATCCACAGACACAATATATGATCATACAGATCGCAGTACTATGTGATAGTTTCTAAGTATAGAAAAACCATGTGGTAATGTCCCTATGTGGTAATGTTATAACTTGGAGGTTACATTAATGGCTTTGCATGTAGATATCCCAGGTTGAAGTCCCCAGAAAGACATATGTTTTTTTCTTTAATAGCATATACTATAATAATTAATATGTCATTAACCCGTAGAACCCTAGCGGTCATATCTTTGAAGCTTATGTTTGGGTGGATGCCGACAAATAATTGCAATCAAGTGAATTACAGATCTGATAATTAGACTCCTTCCTAAGAAATAAGAATACATTATTTTATTGTACAGTGACTGTTTCAAGACAACAAAAAACAAAAAAAAACTCAGTCACCTGGAAATAGATGAAGATACAGTAAATTAGTGCCCCCTTTACTATAGTGCTGCCCATGTACTCTTAATAAAATAAAAAAGGACTACTTACATCACACACCACTTGAATTTGTTTCTGATCTGGAGCTCAATAAAATATAAAATATTAATTTTAATAGAAGCCTGAAAGTGGTTTTGAACACATGAGCACTACATGCAAAGCAAGTGTCTTACCACTGAGCTATAGCTTTAGACACCAAAGGTGGTAATTTTTTGATCTATGAGATGTAGTATACCAAAAAACACAGTAAACCTAAAATCCTTTGTGACACTGACAAGTGAAGGAAGTCAGATATCAGCCTCACACATCATTTAAATTTGCCTTTTATCTAGGGCTTAAAGAGGACCTTTCACCAGAAGAAAGCCTCTAAACTGACTATACAGAAGTGTAGAGCGGCGCCCAGGGATCCCGCTGCACTTACTGTTATCCCTGGGCGCCGCTCAGTTCTCCGGTTATAGCCTCCGGTATGTTTGTAGTTAGGCTCCACCCACTTGATCCTGCCACGGTCTTCTTCTCCTATGCTGTAGCGCTGGCCAATAGCAGCGCTCAGCTCATAGCCAGGCTATGAGCTGAGCGCTTCGATTGGCCAGCGCTACAGCATAGGAGAAGAAGACCGTGGCAGGATCAAGTGGGTGGAGCCTAACTACAAACATACCGGAGGCTATAACCGGAGAACGGAACGGCGCCCGGGGATAACAGTAAGTACAGCGGGATCCCTGGGCGCCGCTCTACACTTCTGTATAGTCAGTTTAGAGGCTTTCTTTGGTGAAAGGTCCTCTTTAATAAAATGTAAAAAACATTTAGAGGCAGAAAGGGGATTTGAACACAGAACGCCTGGACATGGGGCAACAGCATTACCAGTGAGCTACCAGCTTGCCTTGTATGAGTTTGGGATCTTTTTTTATCTATGTGATGTAGCATACAAAACCACAGTAAACCAAAAATCCTTTGTGACACTGACAAGTGAAGGAAGTCAGATATCAGCGTCACACATTATTTAAATTTGCCTCTTATCTAGGGCTTAATAAAATGTAAACATTTTTTAGATGCTTAAAGGGGGTTTGAACACAGAAAGCCTGGACATGAGGTAACACCATTAACACTGAGCTACCAGCTTGCCTTGTATCAGCTTGGGATCTTTGTTTATGTGATGTAGCATACAAAACCACAGTAAACCTAAAATCCTTTGTGACACTGACAAGTGAAGGAAGTCAGATATCAGCGTCACACATCAGCGTCACACATCATTTAAATTTGCCTCTTATTTAGGGCTTAATAAAATGTAAAAAAAAAAAATTTAGAGGCTGAAAGGGGTTTTGAACATAGAAAGCCTGGACATGGGGCAACAGCATTACAACTGAGCTACCAGCTTGCCTTGTATGAGTTTAGGATCTTTGTTTATCTATGTCAGTGTTTCCCAACCAGTGTGCCTCCAGCTGTTGCAAAACTACACCTTCCAGCATGCCCGCACAGCCAAAGGCTGTCCGGGCATGTTGGGAGTTGTAGTTTTGCAACAGCTGGAGGCACACTGGTTGGGAAACATTGATCTATGTGATGTAGCATACAAAACCACAGTAAACTTTAAATCCTTTGTGACACTGACAAGTGAAGGAAGTCAGATATCAGCATCAAACATCATTTAAATTTGCCTCTTATCTAGGGCTTAAAAAAAAAAAAGGATTTTTCAGATGCTGAAAGGAGTTTTGAACACAGAAACACTGGGTATGAGTCAATTGCTTTACCACTGAGCTATCAGCTATGCACTCATTTAACACTGTAATGTGTTAGCTTACAGCATTTTAGGCACAGAGCTATAAGCTCAGAAATAGATGTACTTTGTTTGTGTGATTTAGCATACAAATACATAGTATATCTATAACTCATTCTCACTTTGACCCTGACCTATGAAGAGCATAAGTCAAACTCAGATGTCAGATGTGAGAGTCAGGAGTCAGAGTCAGGTGTCAGAGTCAGGTGTCAGAGTCAGGTGTCAGAGTCAGGGGTCAGGTGTCAGGGTCAGGTGTCAGGGTCAGGTGTCAGGGTCAGGTGTCACATCGGCATTATTTTGATACTTGACTATGATATCTGACCATGTCCTAAAATGAACACTGTACTGTTATCATCCTCTCATTCCAGATATCCATTTCATCCACAATGTAGCTAGACCAAACTAGCCACAATAAATACACATTTGCAGCATTTTTTTTTTTAACAAGACCATGTTAACGCCCATGGGGTCTTTTGCTACTTCACACAGGCTTTCTCTGAATTCTTTACCCTACTGGGGTCATCACAATTCTCTTCATTCCAGACCCTAGTTCCATTTCCAATCTGTCATAGTTTCCTGAATCATAAGGGTTATGTTTTTCTACCATTGTTTCTTACCTCTCAAGGGTTGCTCACACGTTACCTCCTGGTCATGTCCAATTGGCACCCTTATTCCTTGACAATCAGACCATACTTTGGGTGATCTACACAGTCCACTCTCACTCTGGTTCGGGACATCGGCAGCGCGGATCTAAATATCTGAGCTTGTTTGCGGTGAATGTGGCCTACTTCTTTTTTTATATTTAATATTTTTTTTTATTTTAGAAGTCAAAATATTAATACATAAAAACAATATTGAACACATTGACGTACAGTAATATATCAATCATGTCATCATTATACATGTATTATATACGTCAACTTAAGTTCACACCTAAGATATTAGAAATTCTATATATATATATATATATATATATCCCTCCCCACCCTCCCCATTGGCTGTCATCCACACCGAATTAAGGTTTGAATATCATTTATATCACTTCGTAGTTATGCGTGTAACTCTCCGCTTTCTTTCAATATCTTCATACATTCTAATTTGTTGGAGGTATAAAGCCCACTCCCTAATCGAGGGCGGGGAGGCAGAGCCCCAATACTTGACCAATATAGCCTTAGCCACCATCAATCCACCCATCCAAAGCCGTCTAATCTGACGTGAGACTTCAATTTCAGACGAGTCATGTCCCAAAATAACCGTCAGAATCCCCGGATTATAATTCGTTAGGGAGTCCTTTTGTAAAGTAGAGAAAACCTCATCCCAGTATTTTTTTAACTTACTGCAGCTCCAAATCATATGAACATAGTCTGCATTGACATACCCACATTTGGGGCAACAACATTCCCGGGCCCTATTTTGGGGGAATTTTCCTTGAATTTTAGGGGTATAGTACAGCCGATGAAGGATCTTGAATTGAATTAGTCTATGCGCACTAGAAACTGTCGCCTTTCTCACATTCCTATAGATAATGGACCATTGAAGTGGAGAACAATTCAACTCTTGCTCCCACTTACTTGAGCTTTTAAAATGTGTTACAGTTGCTAATGCTGTTCGGAGTTTAGCATATAATCTAGATAAATTCGCTTTTTCATACTTCTGAGCGTCACAATAATCAAAAAAAATATTCTTACTTGGGTGAATACGGCCCCTATTCCTAGCGGCTTCAAATATATGTTTTAAACGTGTATACATAAATAAGTCTAGTGGTGTGTCTGTAAAGCCAAATTCTGAAAATGATTTAAAATGGCCCAAATAGAAAAGGTGCGACACCCTATTAATACCCTTACGTGTCCAATAACCAAAGTCTGTAATTTTAAAGAATTCCTCTAGCCCCCCATTCTCCCACAGGGGGGTGAAGGCAAACGGATCGGAAACTTTAAGGATCTCCTTCAGCTTGTTCCACACCCTCTGTAGTGAGTAAGGGATCAGTAAAGACTTCCTCATTCCCATATACCCAGTCTCCAAACATGAAAAAATATTCTCTATTGGTTTATCTATTACTTTAATCAAATACCGTGACAGTAAGTTCCCTTTCCAATAACAACAACGCTGAATCTGTGAACATAAAAAATAACCTTGAAAAAAAGGAAGTGACAGCCCACCATCTGCCTCTGACAACCATAAGTACCGCTGCTTTATCCGCACCCTCTTCCTTCCCCAGATCAAATCGTTAATTAGGGACTCCAGTCTATGAAAGAAGATGTCATCAATCCAAATGGGAGAAGCACACATCGGGAATAAGATGTGGCCTACTTCTATAGATCCTGCAGCGCCAAAAAACAGTGGACTCTGGACAATAAGGTTTTTTATTCTTGAGTAATCTTACGAGCATCTTAAATTTTAACAAGCGCAAAAAAAAATATCTGACGTTGCATTGTGTTTTTTAGCAGGCTACCATCTGTTTACCTATAATCATATATGTCACTGTTACTTAGAAATTACTAATACTGTCCTGCCATTATAGAGCTTGAAAAGGATTGGATACAATCCTAGGAGATCAGTAACAGATCAGAAGCAGATTACTAGCTGAAAACAAGGAGTTTATGAAGCAGATTTGTAATTTGGTAAAGGTTTAAGAAGAGTATTACGCTACTTTCACACTAGCGTTAATATTTTCCGGCATTGAGATCCTTCATAGGGTCTCAATACCGGAAAAAAACGCTTCCGTTTTGTCTCCATTTCATTGTCAATGGAGACAAAATGTAACTGAACGGAATGCTTAAAAATGCATTCCGTTCCGTTCTCATACAGGAGAGAAAACCGCAGCATGCTGTGGTTTGCTTTCCATCCTGGGATGCGGAGCAAGACGGATCCGTCATGACCCACAATGCAAGTCAATTGGGACGGTTCCATTTTCTCTTACACAATAGAAAACTGATCCGTCCCCCATTGACTTTCAATAGTGTTCATGACGGATCCATCTTGGGTATGTTAAAGATAATACAACTGCATCTGTTCATAATGTATGCCGATGGTTGTATTATCAGTAACGGAAGTGTTTTTGCTAAACCCTGACGGATCCAGCAAAAACGTTAGTGTGAAAGTAGCCTAGGGCTACTTTGACACTTGCGTCAGAGTGATCCGGCAATCTGCATGCAAACGGACAGCATTTGTAGACGGATCCGGATAATATATTTTTTCCATCATTTTCAATACTTTCTTTAGAGGGTGTCTGCAGTGACTAGTGACATCTGTCCAACACCTTCTGTGTGTCAGAGCCAGAGATTGGAGAAATATAAGTGAAATCTATTTTCCCTTTTCCATACTTTTCCATACTTTTTCAATATACTGTGCTTGCTTTGAACTGTGACATCCGTGCTACATCTTGTGTGCCAAACGTGAATATATAACATTTAAAATATGAAGAAGGCAAGCACTAAGAGACGGGGAAGTGGCCGTGATGTTGATGGTTCACGCAGAGGCTGTGGCCCTGGGTGCGTTAAAACTGTGCCTACTGTCAGAGCACAAGAAAAACAATCATCCACGATACCTAGGTTCATGTCCTAGTCTGCAGGGTGTCGCAGGACACCACTCTTGAAGATAGACCAGTGCGACCAGGCGGTCAGTTGGATTGCAGCAGATAATGCTTCCAGTCGGTTAAGAACCATCCTGTTTTCCAACAAGTCCAGTCTCAGTAGCCAAGAGTCTGGTCAGCAAAATCCTCTCCCTGATCCTCCTTCCTCCCACCAAAGAGAGTCTGGCCAAATGAGTGATCCCACACTTTGAAATTCAGAGGAGCTCTTTTCATTGCCATTACTTGATTTGGCCCTCTCGCCAAGCACGCTTAAAGAGGGACATGAGATCTTGTGTCCTTATTCCCAACCTCTTGAGCATCCACAGTCGCAAGAACATGACGGTGGGGAACGGCAATTAGTGTTTAATGAGGTGGATGATGATGAGACACAGTTGTCAACGAGTCAACCGCAATTACTGTCTTAAGAGGTTAATGAAGAGGATGAGACACATTTGTTAATCACTGAGGTTGTGGTTAGTTCAACAAATCAAGAGAATGATCAGAGTGAGGAAATGAAAGAGGAGGTGGTGGATGATGAGGTCACTGACACAACCTGGGAATGTGGAAAGCCAAGGGAGGACAGCAGTACAGAGGGGGAAGGATCTGCAGCACCGCAACAGGCTGGAAGAAGCTGAATGGTGGCAAAAGGGATAAGGCGGGCCACACCAAACAGGCCCACAACTGTTCCACTGAGCACCCTCTTGTGTAAATCTCCCTTGCCAAGGGGTAGGTGTTCCGCAGTATGGTGCTTTTTTGACGAAAGTGCGGGCAACAAAAGAATAGTAGTTTTCAACCTGTGCCACACCAAAATGAGCCGGTGCATGAACACTAGCAACCTCACCACCAGCATGATCCACCACATGGCATCCAAGCACTGAAATAAGTGGGACGAATGCCTGGGTCCACAATCTGTGTCTGCGGTTCACACCACTGCCTCCTCTTCCCCATGGTACATTCTGGCAAATCGCCCTGCACCTGGACCTTTGCAAGCACCATCAGCGACCACATCCACTTCCCTGTCCCAGTGCAGCGTACAAATGTCATTACCCCAGGCATTTGAACGCAACCGCAAATACCCAGCCACCCACCCACAGGCCATAGCACTATATGCACACCTTTCAAAATTACTGGCCCTGGAAATGTTAGCATTTAGGCTTGTGGACACTGAGGCCCCAGCCGCCACTCTTTTTCAAGGTGTGCGGTGCCCGCCTTACACCAACTTGTGTCCCGAAACGTCACACATGCCCTGACCAACACAGTTAATGGGAAGGTCCCCTTCACCACGGACACATGGACAAGTGCATTTGGCCAGGGACTCTACATTTCCCTGACTGCACACTGGGTGAACAATGTGCAGGCCAGGAGCGAGACGTACCCTAAATGGCACAGGTGCTACTGACGAGGATTGCACGCCCTAATTCCATCAGGGTTTCCGCCAGCACCTACGTTCGTGACTCCAACCCCCACTTCTCCTCCTCCACTTCCCTTCCACCTCCGAATTATACGCGTGTAGCACCAGTCATCCATCAGCCGGTAGCTGGAAGCAGTGTAGCACTGCAGTGGGGAAGCGTCAACAGGCCGTGCTGAAGCTTAAAGGACAAATGGAACACCGCCGCAGAGCTGTTTCAGGGGATAAGAGACCAGACTGAGCTGTGGCTCTCACCACTCAACCTACAACCAGGCATAGTTGTGTGTAATAATGTCCGTAACTTGGTGGTGGCTTTGGAGCTCGGCAAGCTCAGATACATCCTATGCCTAGTTCACGTCTTAAACTTAGTGGTTCAGCAGTTTGTCAAAACCTACCCCAATTTGCCTTAGCTACTGGTGAAGGTCCGCCGCGTGTGTGCACATTTCCGCAAGTCATCGACAGCTTCAGCCAGTCTGTCAATGCTGCAGCAGTGCTTTAACTTGCCAGCTCACCGGCTGTGCGACGTGAGCACGCACTGGAACGCCACGTTCCACATGTTGGCCAGGCTTTGTGAGCAGCACACGTCGCCTTTCCAATCAGCTTCCGCTAATCAGAAGCGAGGAGTGGGCATGGATGTCTGACCTCTGTGAGGTTTTAAGAAACTTTGAGGAATCAACACAAATGGTGAGCGGTGATAACGCTATTATCAGCGTAACCATTACACTTCTGTGTCTACTCAAACGCTCGCTGCTCACAATTAAAGACGACGCTTTGCATGTGGAAGAGGTGGAAATGGGGGAAGAAGACATTACACAGGGTGGTAGCCAGGCCACCCTCCGTCTGTCTTCTCAGAGCGAATTAGACGATGAGGAGGAGGAGGAGCAGAAGATGGTTGCCTCCACTACAGAGGGCAGTACCCATAGATGTTTAATTCCATCTGTTCAGCATAAGTGGGCAGAAGAGGAGGAAGAGGATGAGGAGATTGAGAGTGATCCTCCTGATTACGATAGCGAAGTCTTGCCTGTTGGTACTCTGGCACACATGGCTGACTTCATGTTAGGCTGCCTTTCCTGCGACACGTGCGTTATACGCATTTTAGACAACACTGATTACTGGGTGTTCACCCTTCTCGACCCCCGCTTCAAAGAGGTCTTCTTATCTCTCATTCCTCAGGTGGAGAGGACGAGCAAAGTGGCACAATACCAGAAGGTACTTGTTGAAAAATTGCTCCAAAAATTTCCATCTGACAACGCTGGCGGTAGAGTCTGTACTTCCTTGGGCAACCGAGGAGGGAATACAAGGGGAACACACAGCAGTTCCAACAGAGGCAGGGCAACACTCTCCAATGCTTGGGACAGTTTCATGACACCCCGCCAGCACCCTCACCCTGATGCGTGGCCTAGTGTCACAAGGAGGGAAAAGTTTTGGAAGATTGTGAAGGAGTACATAGCAGACCGTGTCAGCGTCCTCAGTGATCTCTTAGTTCCTTACAACTACTGGGTGTCCAAGCTGGACACGTGGCATGAACTTTCGCTCTACGCTTTGGAGGTGCTGGCCTGCCCTTCCACCAGCGTTTTTGTCTAAGCGGGTATTTAGTGCTGCTGGTGGCATTATAACTGATAAGCGTATCCGCCTGTCAACTGAAAATGCTGACAGGTTGACTCTTATAAAAATGAACAAGGCCTGAATTGCCCCAGACTTCTCGACTCCACCAGAGGAAAGCGGATGAACAAAGGCACTTTAAATGTGTTGTTTAATGTACTCAATTCACTGTATTCCCATGCACCCCTTCCACCACGAAAAAGGGTATATGGTTAAATCTTCATTTTCTCCTCCTCTTCTTCCATCATATCCACATGCTTATTCATCGCATATAATGCCCTCACATATATTCCCTTGCATATAATGTTTTACAGGGTCAGCTCACATGCAGGCCCTCGCATATAATGTTTTACAGGGTCAGCTCAACTGCAGGCCCTCACATATAATGTTTTAAAGGGTCAGCTCACCTGCAGGCCCTCACCTATAATCTTTTACAGTTTCAGCTCACCTTCTGATGGCGACAGCGAAGTCTTGCCTGTTGATACTCTGGCACACATGGCTGTCAGGCTGCCTTTTCCATGACCCGCGCGTTATACGCATTTTAGACAAGGCCGATTACTGGTTGTTCACCCTTCTCGACCTCCGCTACAAAGAGAACTTCTCATCTCTCATTCCTCTGGTGGAGAGGACAAGCAAAATGGTGCTATACCAGAAGGTCCTTGTTGGAAAATTGCTCCAAAGTTGATTGGGCAGACATCCAAATGGATCGTCACCGTCACGGGGACGTGCGATTGCCTAGAAGTTATCTAGAGTCAACAAAGCTGCAGCAGGCCCAGTAGCCTGAGTCTGGTCAACACAATCCTCACCATGATTTCACACTGGGTGAACCTTGTGGAGGCCGGGAGCAAGTTGGCTGCTGGCACCAGACTTGCCCTCTAATAGATCCTCATTAATGGAAAGTGTACTCATTCCAATAACAGGGCCCCTTAGGAGTGCTGTTTTGTTATTTATCGTCACTACCTCCCCAAGCCTGCTGCCTTCCTTGGATGCTTGTGCTTTAATAACTTGACCCACCCTCTCTGGGTGGTTCACAATTAGGGGGAAAAAAAGGCAAGGCAACAACAGCCAATCAGATTTCAGCCATTAACCTCCCTTGGATGTGGTAGCCCTTTATCAGGCTCCCTCTCCGGCATCTAACCCTAATTTCCCGTTACCCGTGATCACCATGGTAGGCGCAGAAAAAAACATCGAAAGTTGATATGGCAGACATCCAAATAGATCGTCGGTATGATTCCCTCTTTTATGTGTAACAAAGAGTGCTTTGGAGTGCCGATTCCTTGTAATTTTTGGCAGCTCTTTCACTTAGTGCATAGGCTTTATGAGTGTAGGAGTCCCACTACCTGAACTATTGTACCACAATGTGAATGAAGCCCTCTATTATGTGATATACAGGTTGTATCAGAGTACCTCCTCCTTGTAAATTTTGGCAGCACTTGCACTTTATATACAAGTAAATATACAGGAAAGAATGTTTCTTAACAATTTTTCCTCTAAAATTGTTTTTTTTCCCGGTTTTGTGCCTATTATTGTCAGTCTGTAAAAGTGGCATACTGCTCGGACAACATGGTTCTCAGCAGCGACCTGGGAGTCCAAGATGCATCCAGACATCCTCCCCATGCTGTTCCCGAACCATTTTGGTGTGTTTCCATCAATTTCTGAACTTTTCCTAAGAACCAGGCACCCTGCCCTCTTCAGAGCAGGGAGTGCTGGTTTAATGTTTGGGTTCTCCCATTGACTTGCTCGGTGCTCCAGATTTGCTCCGGATTTGTTCGGCCAGAGCACCCGAGCACTTTGGTGCTCGATCATCACTAATAATAAACTTTTACATTCTTGGCCTCACCTGATCTTTTGACTAGTGAAATGAGACAAGATTTAAGATTGCAAACAATTTTGTATTCTTTTACCTCTCTCATAGCAGGCATAGATTTCATTTTCTGACTTTCAGACAGTCCATATTATGCTAAATGTATTAAGAGGCATGCTCATTTTAAAACATTTGGTTTAATTCACTAGAACAAGAGTTTATCTTAAACTGGCAGATGAAAATGAAGTATTTCAGTTCACCTCAACTACTAAAAATCAGTTTATCTACTGTAAGTTGCTGTTTTTAAATATTGATATGGAAAAACAGGAGATCAGTTTGTGTATACTGAAGACAATGTTCTCCTTGGGAATTAGGAAATAGATAAACACGTTATAAATTTGCTTTAACATGTAAAAAGTTAGTTATATAC
Source organism: Bufo bufo (assembly GCF_905171765.1). Taxonomy (NCBI): domain Eukaryota; kingdom Metazoa; phylum Chordata; class Amphibia; order Anura; family Bufonidae; genus Bufo; species Bufo bufo. Next base: position 156,391,168 of record NC_053392.1, on the reverse strand, counting down.
TATGCATCAGTAGACCTTTGCATTGCTTCTTTATTACTTTGGGGAAAGTGCACCACCTAGGTTTCTTATTGAGAAAGGCATTCTAAATTCCTTTTGGTATATTTTTACTATTGCAAATTTTGCTTTGAATTCATTTAGTCATGCATATTTATAATGTTTATTGCATGCTTTATTCCCAACTGCAAATGATAATACTAAACCAAGTAACTAATGAACTTGTCATCGTGCCTCTATTTTTGTGTCTCTATTCTAAGAGCATGTGTTTTTCCCCTAGACTATGGGAAACTGAAAAAATACCACATCCAGAGCATCCTGCGATAAAAAAAATAATTCAGTGGTATTAGTTGCTAAAAAAAAAACATTCAAAAAGCTATATTTATTAAGTAATGTGAAACACTTAGGCCTCTTTCACACGAAAGATACGAATTGACTCCGGATGCATTCAGGATGCGTTCAGTAAAACTCACTATTTTGCAAGCAAGTTCAGTTTTTTTCTGCGTGGGTGCAATGCGTTTTGATACATTTGTCACACGTTTGATAAAAAATTGAAGGTTTACAAACAACATCCTTTAGCAACTATCAGTGAAAAACGCATTGCATCCGCACTTCCGCATGCAATGCGTTTTTCACTGAAGCCCCATCCACTTCTACGGGGCCAGGGCTGTGTGAAAAACACAGAATATGGAATTCGATCCGAATTTCAGGAAAAATTTGAGTTGCACAGAATCCGAATTTCCTCACGCTTCGAGGTAACGGATCGCATTTTTTCATAAAATGGCTGCTGTACTTGTTAGGACATGGAGCAAGAAACTCTGGGAACGAGGGATCATCCACAATGCCATGCATGCAGCCAATCAGCAGCCAGCCCTATAAATAGCCTCAGCCATCTTGGATTCAGCCATTTTCCAGTGTACTTAGTGCAGGGAGAGACATCAGCAGGCACTAGGGACAGTGTTAGAAAAGAATAATTCCACAGTATTGAAGCAGAACAGGGTTCAGTAGGAGAGTTTACAGCCTGGGTAATAGGAACAATCCTATTACACCTTGCTGCACTGACTGGGGATCCAAATTGCCATTATACAGCTCTATAATTCCAGCAAACCGTTCTTGTTATTGGGGTGTTACAGCCAATACCAGGGTTTATTACAAGGAAATATTTCTACATCCTATTTGCCTTTGTGCAGTGCAGTTATGTTCTAAAGCATGTTTTGTCTTGTATTAGTGGGAAAAAAGGGCTTATTAGCAATGGTGTGGTGAAGTGAGAAAATTACAGCCCTTTTTGGCGTGTATTAGTGACACAAAAATATACAGTATATTATTAACCGTCTAATATACCTCCAGCCACATAATCACTTGATGTTTTCTGTCCAGGGAATTAATAATTTTTGTAGCCTGTAGTTCACTGGCCTGCAGTAAAATTGATATCCATTGACCGTCTAATATACCTCCAGCCACATAATCACTTGATCTTTTATGTATGGTGAATGCAAAATTTTTGGGGCCTGTAATCTAAATGGCCAACAGTAAAATTGTTATATGGTGACCGCCTAACGTACCTCCAGCCACATTATCAATTATTCTTTTCTGTAAGGTGAATGAATAATTTTTGGGGGCTGTACTCCACTGGCCTGCAGTAAAATTTATATTCATTGACTGTCTAATATACCTTCAGCCACATAATCACTAGATGTTTTCTGTCCGGTGAATGCCTAATTGTTGGGGCTTCGGAGGAATTCAACACCTGTGACGACCACGTGTTATCGAATTTCACCTATTATCATTTGGGTTTTTTTCAAGCGGGGGGATTTCGTTAGCCATGTTTTTAATCAAAAGAAGGGGGTATAAAACGGCTCTACCTCTGATTGGGGATGGCAAGGTGCACCAATCTGATGTCGCACTCAGATCACCCAAGAAATTGTATCAAAGAAATGAATGGGCACTCTTATATCCGGAACACAAGTAGAGTATGATAACACTAACTATATTTATTAGTACATAAAATAGCACAGAGATAAGAATAAGGATATATAGGTATTTTCCTATTATATCTAGTAAATATTAAAATACCATAGAAATCACAATGAAAATAAAATAGGCCTGTAAATATACATTACAATAAAATACAATACTAAAAGTTTACTATAAACTTGCTGAAAATACACAATAGATTCCAATCCTAAATCAAACGGATTGGATAAAGGTAGCTTCTGAGGTCAGGACAAATCGGTCACATGGATATTGTAGATAGGCTGAGTCCGTCCAGTCCACAAGGTTGGAATTCCCCTTCGAACAATCAGAAATTTATATGCTAGGACATTACAAAAGACCAATATATTACAACATCAGTGAATGATCCCCAATGTAGTGTTGGAGGCCATATATAATACATCATGTTTGATACGCTGTATGTCATAATTAACATACACTACTTTAATATCTGTTCCTATTTTTATATTATACATCTGATAATGAGAGGAGTTGTGAGTAGGTATTTAGAAATATAAATATAATGAAAGTTTTTTCCTGAACCCATAGCAGGTAAATTCTGTGATACTTGCGATGGCAGTGAAATATTTAGTTTTAAATTTCTTTTATTCTTTATTTTAAAATGTTTGACTATTTTTAGATATTTATCCTATATAATTGCATGCACAGTAAGAACGCAATTAGTTTGATCGAAAATAACTAATAGAAAATGTTACCCATAAGCTAAAAACATTATGGAACAAAAAACGCATCAATGCATTAAAAACCGCAAAGGAAACGCAAGAGAACCGCAATGCAAGGAGGAGCCTATTTAATAATACCAGATCCACTGGATCCATTCCAGATTTACTAGGGAGCCCCCTTGGGAGGTATAGGAATAAAAGCCGGTAAACCAGACAATTTTATATTTTTTGTTCTTTAAAACATATGTATTTGACATTTATTTGTACTGGCCTTAAGTAAAATTGTTATCCAATGACAGTCTAATATACCTCCAGCCACATAATCACTTGATGTTTTCTGTCCAGTGAATGCCTAATATTTGGGACCTGTACTCCCGTGGCCTAAAATAAAAATTTTCTAAGCTTCAGCAGACCATATTTTTTTCAGTTTCACTTTAAGACGCATAAAAATGGCCCCTGATTAAAATACATATTTTTTTTGTGGGAATTTTAGCCATTGATCCCCCTTTGGTATGTCGCTGTCCATGTTGTGCGAAGATTTGTGCACTTCTTGCAAGTATTTGGTAGCTGCAATAATGACCTGAAGGTTTTTTAGGTTCGCCTGCCATTAAAGTGAATGGGGCCGTCGTGAACTTGCAGTCCGCGAACATTTGATCGCGTTCGCGAATCGTCCATCACTAGTGATTATGTGGCTGGAGGAATATTAGGTAGTGGATAGCAATTTTACTGTAGGCCAGTACAGGCCCCAAAAATTAGGCATTCACCTGACAGAAAATAACTATTGATTTTGTGGCTGGAGGTACATTAGGAGGTCACTGAATAACAATTTTACTGTAGGCCAGTACAGGCACCAAAAATTAGGCATTCACCTGACAGAAAAGGCCTTTTATGCCACTGTATATACATAAGACAAGGACCATACTTTGTTCTGGGTGGTGGCAGATATTTGTGGGCTGTCATGAGGAAATTCAATTACAAGTGGTCGACTCGTCACATGTGTTAAATTCCTTCGAGATCCATACCTCATTTATTTTTAGAAATGTGAGGTAGTCCACACTGTTGTGAGCTAGGCGAGTGCGCTTATCGGTAACGATCCCCCTTGCTGCATTGAACATCCTTTTGGACAGGACACTCGACGAGGGTACGCCAAGAGTTCCATGGCAAATTGTGCCAGCTCTAGCCACAGGACAAGCCTGCACACCCAGTATTCCAGGGGTTCCTCGTTTCTCAAAGCGTCCACATCGGCTGTTAACCAGATGTAATCAGATACCTGTCGGTCTAGGTGTTCCCTGAGGCTGGATCCCGAGGGGGGCTGTCGATGGGTTGGCTGCAAAAATTATCTTATAGCCGAAGTGACCAGCACATGTTCAAACCTCTTCTTGCAGGCGCGGTAGGATTTGTAGCCGCACCCATTTCGCTGTGGGTGGAAATTCCTCTGCCAGCGCCAGGAACAGCAGAATGCAGCATCTCTTGCAGCAAAGCCTAGAAATGCTGCATTTTGACAGCCCTCTGTGATGCTGGTAACATGTCCGCCATTTTGTGTTTGTACCGGGGTTCTAAGTACGTTGCAACCCAGTACTGGTCCTTGCCCTTTATGCTTTTTATACAAGGTCCCTCTTCAAACACTGGAGCATGAAGGCCCCCATTTGCACTAAATTGGAAGCTGTGGAGCGCCCTGGCTCCTGCTCATCGCCCAGCAGAATGTCATCCCCTGTCTTCTCACCCCCAGCCACGGACAACACCAGGTATCCCCTGGTTTATAGTCCCCCTCAAAGCCTGCTCTTCTTGCTCCTCCTCCTCCCCCCAGCCACCATCCTATTCTGACTTCTCTTCACACTCCTTCTGGCTTGTCTCAGATGGAGTAGCTCCCACTGGGAATTCATTCAGCATTGCGACTCCCTCATCTTCCAGCTCCTGCTCCTTGACAGCTTGATCAATGACATGATGCAATGCACGCTCCAGAAAGAAGATGTAAGGTATGATGTCACTGATGGCGCCCTGGCTGCGACTGATCAGTTTGGTGATCTCATCAAATGGCTGCAGAAGTCTGTATGTGTCGCGCATGAGCAGCCACTGTCACAGTGAAAAGAAACCAAGATCCCTAGAACCTGTCCTGCTGCAGAGTTAACGGCAGATTGCTACTGGAGCAGTCTATCAAGTATATACAAAGTGGAGTTCCAGCATGTCGGGCTGTCACAAATCAGACGACTGACAAGCAGGTGGTGTCGCCGCTAAACGTCAGCAAGGCGAGCCATGGCCATGTAAGATCTTCTAAAATGGCCAGAGATTTTCCTGGGCTGCCGCAAGACGTTCTGGACCCCGGGGTATTTGGCAACGAATCGCTGCACGACTAAGTTCAGGACGTGTGCCATGCACGGCATGTGTGTCATTTTGCCCTGTTTCAGCATTCTCAGCAGATTGGCACAGTTGTCGCACACCACTTTAACAACTGTCAAATTGAGCGGGGTTAGCCACTGATCGGCCTGTGACCGCAGAGCTGAAAGCAGTGCAGGACCGGTGTGGCTCCTGGCTTTCAGGCAAAACAGCACAGCATGGCAATGTCTCATCTGGCACGTCAAATAGGTTCTGGGGAGCTTGGGGGTGTGCAGCGGAGAGGCGGTAGCAGTGGAAAAGGAGGAGTCAGCCAAGGAGGACACGGAGGAGGAGAAGAAGAGGCAGGCCTGCATGCAATCCATGGCGACAACACGAAATCCACACGGGTGCCACGGGTTACATGCTTGACGGCCGTCAGAAGGTTCACCCAGTGGGCAGTAAAAGTTATGTACCTTCCCTGCCCGTGTTTGCTAGACTACATGTCTGTGGTCAGATGTATCTTAGCACAGACACTGTGTGCCAGAGATTTATTCAATTGCCGCTGAACATGGCCAAATAGCTCTGGGATGCCCTTCTGGGAAAAACATTTCCTTTCTGGGACCTTCTATTGTGGTCTGCCAATGGTCGCAAATTTTCTAAAGGCTTCCAAGTCCACCAGAATATATGGCAGTAGTTGGTGGGCTAGCAGTTCCGACAAGCCAGCAGTCAGATGTTGGGCAAGAGGGTTATCCCACATCATCATATTTTTACGCTCGAGCATTTGGGCCATGGAAGCCTGCCTTCTGCCAGATGAACGCGATGATGGCACGGTGGAAGGTGGAGTGGAGGACAAATGGGAGGAGAGAGGATAAGGAGAAGAGGCAGGACGTTGAGCGCCTGGAGTGTGGCTTTATGGGTTCTGATGGCGTTGCTCCCACTGGGCTTGGTGTTGGGAGGCCAGGTACCTTCTTAAGGTGGTCGTCCCTAGGTGAGTTCTAGGCTTACCGCGACTTATGCGTTGACAGCACAGGCTGCAGATGGCAACACCATTGTCAGCAGCTGACACGTTAAAAAAAAAATCCCACACTGTGGATCCATGTGCCGGTGTCCTGGGAGCGCAAGATGTGACCGTGCATGGTGGATGGATCGCTCCAGACACATTTGCAGCTTTTTGCCTCCGGTGCACTGCGAGTTCTGCCTTCTTCTCCTCCTTCTCCCTATCTGCTGCTCCGTCTCTCCCTCTGAACTCCCCTTCTCTTCCTCTTTTGTGGGCACCCACATGACGTCCATCGACACATCATCATTGTCACCTTTACCACCACTGACATTAGAGATCACGAAGTAGGCAGCAACAGCGGGGACCACACTCCTTGGGCTGATCTGGGTACTGTCGTTAGACCGCTGGGTGGTGGCCGTTGCTACTTCCTCTTCCTCATCCAATGCCAAGAATGGCTGTGCATCGGTAAGGTCTGGGAATGGATGGGAAAATAATTCCTCTGACTTGAGTGGAGGGGCTGTGATGGTGGTGTCTTTGGGGGTGCCCCCAGCAGAGAGTGAGGATGGTGCAGATATAGAGGATTAGGAGGGTGCAGAAGCGAAAGGCTGAGTGAGCCACTCAACCAACTCTGGTGCGTCCTTTGACATAATCTTACACCTTCTCCAACTTCCCACTTATGCTCCGGCCTGGTGCACCTGCCAGACCCCTAGTACCCTGCCTCTTCCTATGCCTGTCATTTTCAAAATAACCCTGTGACAAAGTCCCTATAGAAGAGCAGAATTTGTGGTAGCAGGCATATCGCAGACCTGAATCAATATTTGGTGGAAGCTTGTATATCTAACCCCTTAATCAGTATTTTGTGGAAGCAGGTGTATCGCAGGCCTCAATCAATATTTGGTGGAAGCAGGTATATCAATCCCCTTAATCAGTATTTTGTGGAAGCAGGTATATCGCACCCCTCAATCAGTATTTTGTGGAAGCAGGTGTATCGCAGGCCTCAATCAATATTTGGTGGAAGCAGGTATATCGCTCCCCTCAATCTGTATTTTGTGGAAGCAGGTATATCAAACCCCTTAATCATTATTTTGCAGAAGCAGGTAAATAGCACCCCTCAATCAGTATTTTGTGGAAGCAGGTGTTTCGCAAGCCTCAATCAGTATTTTGTGGAAGCAGGTGTTTTGCAAGCCTTAATTAGTATCTTGTGGAAGCAGGTGTTTTGCAAGCCTCAATCAGTATTTTGTGGAAGCAGGTGTTTTGCAAGCCTCAATTAGTATTTTTGGGAAACAGATATATAGTACCCCTTAATCAATATTTGGTGGAAGCAGGTATATCTCTCCTCTCAATCTGTATTTTGTGGAAGCAGGTATATAAAACCCCTTAATCATTATTTTGCAGAAGCAGGTAAATAGCACCCCTCAATCAGTATTTTGTGGAAGCAGGTGTTTCGCAAGCCTCGATCAGTATTTTGTGGAAGCAGGTGTTTTGCAAGCCTCAATCAGTATATTGTGGAAGCAGGTGTTTCGCAAGCCTCAATCAGTATTTTGTGGAAGCAGGTGTTTCACAAGCCTCAATCAGTATTTTGTGGAAGCAGGTGTTTTGCAAGCCTCAATCAATATTTTTTGGAAACAGATATACAGTACCCCTTAATCAATATTTGGTGGAAGCAGGTATATCAATCCCCTTAATCAGTATTTTGTGGAAGCAGGTGTATCGCAGGCATCACTCAGTATTTTGTGGAAGCAGGTTTATTGCCTGCCTCAATCAATATTTGGTGGAAGCAGGTATATCAATCCCCTTAATCAGTATTTTGTGGAAGCAGGTATATCGCACCCCTCAATCAGTATTTTGTGGAAGCAGGTGTATCGCAGGCCTCAATCAATATTTGGTGGAAGCAGGTATATCGCTCCCCTCAATCTGTATTTTGTGGAAGCAGGTATATCAAACCCCTTAATCATTATTTTGCAGAAGCAGGTAAATAGCACCCCTCAATCAGTATTTTGTGGAAGCAGGTGTTTCGCAAGCCTCAATCAGTATTTTGTGGAAGCAGGTGTTTTGCAAGCCTTAATTAGTATCTTGTGGAAGCAGGTGTTTTGCAAGCCTCAATCAGTATTTTGTGGAAGCAGGTGTTTTGCAAGCCTCAATTAGTATTTTTGGGAAACAGATATATAGTACCCCTTAATCAATATTTGGTGGAAGCAGGTATATCGCTCCTCTCAATCTGTATTTTGTGGAAGCAGGTATATTGAAACCCTTTGCGAGGAATATGTATTTTTATTTTGTGTCAGCCATGTTCCCACACCAGCCATCTTATGTCACATAGCAGAGCTAATGAACTCCACAGGGGGGCCCTGCTTCAAAGCCCAACCAACACGCAGAGAACTTCTTGCAGGCTACCTTTGTTTACAATTTATCACCTCCATTCAGCCAGCCAGGAACCCAGCTAATGGAACAGGAAATACCTCTCTGCAGGGGGTCTAGGTCATTCCCCAGTTCAATGAACATTATCAGACATCATGGAACCGGCGATTAATATGAAATTATGAATCGCCCGTTCATCACAGACATAAACGAGATGCATATTTGGTTCCCTGTGGCCACGATGAACAGGCCCGTGGTCATAGTTTGGCGATGGGATGCCCAGGAGGGGAGATACACATCTCCCCACAGAAACCAAATAACAGTACCATGCTTGGGCTCTACTGTTAGCCGGAACCCAGGCGGACCCATTGGTCCCAGAACCACCTCCCTGCGACATTCTGGTCTGGAGCCATGAGCCCTAATCGGTTTTGTGGCTCAATTGCTGCCAGCCCAGAAGAGGGGGAGTGGACCCCTACCAGAAGCCTGGAGGGGAGGGGCCAGCTACAGGTTAAAAGGCTTGTGTCAGCAAGCGGGCATGTCTTTCTCTGAAGGGAGGTCACATCGTGCCATGTGTTTAGAGCAGGCATGCTCAACCTGCGGCCCTCCAGCTGTTGCAAAACTGCAACTCCCAGCATGCCTGAACAGCCTACAGCTATCAGCCTACAGCAGGGCATTGTGGGAGTTGTAGTTTTACAACAGCTGGAGGGTCGCAGGTTGAGCATGCCTGGTTTAGAGGGACCTGCAACCAGCTGACATCACTGCTTCCCATGTGACCACAGCTAAGAACTCATCACAACCCAAAGGACTCCTATACCTGGTAAACTAACTTTTATTCTGCTTAACCCTGTTTGTACCACGCCATCTGTATTTGTAACCTCAGACCACTGTATATATTCTTTGTGTGTATAGTATTAATTCTAGTGAGCCCCTAAGGCGATTAAATATATAATTTAATCTTGTGCTGTCTTATATCTCAATCACGAATCCCCACATTCGTGTTTTGGCCTAGTAATACGCTACCGCGGGTTGGTTTCTTACCCTATATAATCCTGTTAGCGGACCGGGCTTATATCAAACAAGAAACTGGTGGCAGTATACCCGGTCTAAGAAAGCGCTGTTTCACTGGGGCAGTGGAAAGGCTCTCTCAGCTTGTTGCCTCTGTGCCCGCGTGGATAGCAGGTGTCTGTGCAAACTGTACCAAGCGGATATTACGTACTCCCAGAAGGGCGTGACATCACGTCTTGGTAACCAGTGACCATACCGTATCTCGCTGGCTCTACGTAGTTGACGTCCGACATCAGTCAGGGTACAGTATTCGTCACATATTGGCGGCAGCCAAGTGGGATCGAGATACTAGTGTGTGTGAGTGTGGGACCCATACTCCCAGACACTAAAGACTACCTGCAGTAGATTTGCCGCTGGAGTCTTAAGATCAGATCAACACTAGACAGTCTGAGTGCAAATACCATAATGTGTGTGTATCAGGTTGCAGTCTGTGTCAGTGACCATCAGTTGCAATGATGGGCTGGCCAGTATGACAAGGAGCAAAGCTAAGGAGATGGCCGATGCTATGAATGGTGGCGGGGAGGACGCAGTCCAGATGAAGGGCCAAGAGGAGGTGGAAGGCAACTTTCTTCAATGCGAGGGGGAGCACAGCCAAAGCTCCCCAAGGAGCCAGTTGCTGTGGACCATCTCTAGTCCGGAGACCAGGCGGCCTATGAGATCTTCATGACAGCTGCAGAACATCATGAATGAACAGACACTGTAGAACGTTGTGACCAAGCACAGGCCAAGCGTGAGCACCAGCTGCAAATGCTCCAACTCCAGTTCCATGTCCAGCAGCCCTCCCCAGCCCAATGTGAGTCTCCAGAGATCCGGATTCCAAAACTGTGGGCAGAGGACTTCCCCCTGCTGGACATAGATGGGGACTTGGACACTTTCTTGTTGCCATTTGAGATGGCCTGCCATCAGTATCAGCTGCCGGAGGACCAGTGGGTCAGATTCCAAACAACACGTCTCGGGGGAAAATCCCTTTAAATCTTCGGGTACCTGCCCAGCGAGACCATCCTGAGCTATGAGGACATCAAGAAGGCTCTGGTCCGGCAGTACAACTTGACCCCTGAGACATACCGGAAAAAGCTCAGAAGTTTGCAGCGGGGTCCTACCCAGAGCTGTGCCGATCACATGCGGCCCCTGCTGAAAGCGGTCAACCAATGGACCATGGGATTGGAACTCTCTACCGTCCAACAGCTGAAGGAGCTCATCACCACAGAGCAGTTCTTGTGGAATTGCCCAGAGGACCTCCAGCAGTACCTCCGTAACCAGAAGCCAAAGGGGGTCTCTGCAACAGCAGCCCTTGCCAACGAGTACACTAACAACAGGACTTCAAAGGGCTGGAAACCTGTCAGCTGCAGAGGGGGTAAGACACACTCTGCCCCTGCTGCCCCTGCCCCTAGGCCCATGTGGGCACTGGCCCCGGCTTCACTCTCCACGTCGGTGGGGGAACACCTACTTTGCCACCTCTGCAAACAGGCAGGACACTTCAGGGCCATGTGTCCCCAGCGCCAGAGGGACCCGCCCCAGTCATCGATCCGTAAACCGTCCACTGTGTTGTGTGGGTGTGTGTGGGTGTGTGTGGGGGTGGTGGGAGGTCCCTTGACCGCTTTCAACCGATCACCGTGGCCCAGACTGTGGCCATGGGTCTTAGAGACACCGGCGCTGAGATGACTCTGGTATGGCCTGAACTGGTGGCACCCCATGATTTATGGCCCAGGAGATCCCTTACTGTCTCCGGGATTAGAGGAGTAGAACCGGCACTGCCCTTTGCCAAGGTCTATTTAGACTGGGGCGCCAGTCAAGGAGTAAGGGAGGTTGGGGTATCCTCAAATATCCCTACCAGTGTTTTGCTGGGGACGGACCTGGGGCGGCTTGTAACACCCCGACGTCTGATCCCGCAGAATGTGATGCCATGTCCACCCCTGTTGATACTGTTAATGTTCATAAAATGTCTGTTGATGGGGATGTGGGAGTGGGGGATGTAATGTGTGCCTCTCCCCTCAGTGGGGAGGGAACATTCACGCCCGCTGGGTTGAGGCCCCAGGGCATGGCCAGCAAGCATGCTGGAACCTGTTGTCCTCAGGTGTGGTGACTGGGGGGACAAGCAGGGGCAGACAGCTGCAGAGGAGCAGGGCCGGTGCAACCATATAGGCGAACTAAGCGTTTGCCTAGGGCGCCCGACTGCTGCACCATTACAGGGGGGCCAGGAGGTGGAGGTTATTCTTAAAAATGGCAGAGCAGGCATCTGCTTGCCCTGATGGCAAGTGCCTGCTCTGCCAGTAAATTACCGGAGGAGAGGAGGCGGGCGGCAAGGGAGGCTGTTCTAGCAGCTCACCACTCCTCCCTCTTGCGCCCTCTGAGATGCCGGAATATGACGTGATTCCGGCCCTGGCATACTAAACGGCGCTCTGGAGGACTGAGGAGCTGCACCACACTGGACCCCAGGGAGGTGAGTGTTTAAGTGTTTGACTGAGTGAGTGTCTGTCTTTGAATTTATGTCAGTGAGTGAGTGTATGTATGTCTGTCTTTCTGTCAGTAAATGTATGTGTGTCTGTCATTGAGTGTCTGTGTGTGTATGTCAGTGAGTGAGTGTATGTCAGTGAGTGTGGATGTCTGTCGGTCAGTAAGTGTCTGTGTGTTTGTCAGTGAGTATGTGTATGTTTGTCAGTGAGTATATGTATGTGTTTGCCTGCCAGTCAGTGAATGTCTGTCAGTGAGTTTCTGTGTGTGTGTTTCAGTGGGTAGGTGTATGTCAGTGAGTGAGTGTGTGTCTGTTTGTCAGTGAGTGTATGTGTGTCTGTCAGTGAGTATGTCTGTCAGTGAGTTTCTGTGTACGTTATTCAGTGAGTGTCTGAGTGCGTGTATGTCTGTCAGTGAGTGTATGTCTGTCTGTCAGTGAGTATGTCTGTCAGTGAGTTTCTGTGTACGTCATTCAGTGAGTGTCTGAGTGTGTGTCTGTCTGTCAGTGAGTTTCTGTGTACGTCAGTGAGTGAGTGACATGAGGGGGCGGCAAAATGGATCTTTGCCTAGGGCGGCAAAAATCCTTGCACTGGCCCTGCAGAGGAGGAGGATGCAAATGAGGTCAGGGCTGTCCCAGGAGATATAGGGCTCCCAGGTAAAGTCTCAGTGCAGGATTCCTCCACAACTGGGATGTAAAAGGGCCCGATTAGTCCATCTGGACTGGTGACTTGGTCGGAAGCCGAGGGGAAGCAGGCACTACCCGCTGTGGCAGCGGTCATAGCTGCTGTCACGCGCAGCGGAAGTGCAGGGGCCCCTCAGGCTGTCGAGTCAGATGGAGGCCAGGAGACAGGTCCTGGGGAACTGACAGAGGACGTGGCAGTCGCGTCTATTCTGGCCACGTCCAGTCAGGAGTTTCAGGCAGCGTTAGTGGCTGCAGCCAGCCTGTCCGCTCTCAAGGAGCAGGCAGCACAGCCCTCCTCGGACTCATACTGGATGGTCTGGTACTAAAGACGGCTGTACCTGGTCACGGTCCAGCAGGGCTCACCGGAGGCGTGTCCTAGGGACCGACAGCTAGTGGTACCCTATTTGTTCAGGACGGAGTTGTTGCGGGTTGCGCATGAGATTTCGATGCCTGGACACCTAGGAGTTGCTAAGACAAAGGCCAGATTAGCCCAGTATTTCTACTGGCTAAAGATGGGTGCCAATGTGGTTGCCTACTGCCGTTCATGTGACACCTGCCAGCGAGTGGGGAAGGCGGGGCGGCGCCCCAAAGCCCCACTGGTAACACTGCCCATAATCGAAGTGCTTTTCAGGAGGGTGGCTGTGGATCTGATTGGACTGCTGTCCATTCCCAGCATCTTCGGGAAACGCTTCAGATTGATGGTAGTAGATTATTCCACCCGGTACCTGGAAGCAGTAGCCTTGTCCTCCATTCGGGCCAACAAGGTGGCCACCGTCTTGCTGGAGATTTTCTCCAGAGTGGGCTTTCCCCAGGAAATGCTCACCAACCAGGGGACCCAGTAATTGTTGCAATTGATGGTTGGAGTCCCTCTGTAGGAAAACACAGGTGCAACATCTGTTGACCAGCCTGTACCACCCGCAGACCAACGGCCTGTGCAAACGGTTTAATGGCACCTTAAAATAGATGCTTAAGATGTTGGTCGATTCCCACGGGCGTGAATGGGGGCGGTACCTCCCACATCTGCTGTTTGCCTACAGGGAGGTAGCACAGGCCTCCATGTGGTTCTCCCCCTTCGAGCTCCTGTATGCGCTAGGTGTGGAGGGGCCCCTGGCTCTTGTGAAAGAGGCCTGGGAGGGAAATGTAGCCACTCCTGGAGTGTCGGTCATTGAGTATGTCACACGCTACCGAAACAAGATGCAGGCCTTGCTGCAGCTGGTGCACGATAATATGGAGCTGGCCCAGGCCGAACAGAAGCGATGGTACGACCAGAACGCTTGTGAGAGGACCTACCAGGTGGGTCAAAGGTATGGGAACTGGTCCCTGTACCTCAGGACAAGCTTCAGGCGGCCTGGGCAGGCACGTGCCTCGTGCATCAGCGCCTCAACGCTGTGACGTACCTGGTCACCCTGGACCATGCCCGGGGAAGGCGGAAGGCCTTCCACGTGAACATAATGAAGGCACATCAAGAGAGGAAGGCATGTGCCCTCCCTGTCTGCAACCTTCCAGAATAAGGGGAGGAGCAAACACTCCTGGAAATGCTCGCCCAGGTGAAGGCGGGTGGGTCCATCGAGGATGTGGAGTTGGACAAAGAGCTCTTGAAGGACCAACGTTCGAAGCTATGGGCCACCCTTTACACCTTCCGGGAGTTGTTCAGCAACAAGCCCGGAAGGACAGAGTTGGCCGTCCATCACGTGAACACCAGGGATCACCCCCCAATCCGGCGTTCGGCATATCGTGTTTCTTTGGAGGTGCAACAGCACATGCGCCAGGAGATTGACGAGATGCTGAAGCTGGGGGTCATCCAGGCATCCATCAGCGCTTGGGCATCGCCTATGGTCCTCGTCCCAAAGAAGGACCGGACCACCTGGTTCTGCGTGGACTACAGGGGACTCAACGTTTTCTCGGTCACCAATGCGTACCCAATGCCACTCATTGATGACCTACTCGATCAGTTGGCCAGGGCCCAGTACCTGACCCTTATGGATCTGAGCCGGGGGTATTGGAAGATTCCCCTGACCCGTGAGGCGTGGGAACGCTCTGCCGTTATTACCCCCTTTGGATTGTACGAGTCCACTGTGATGCCGTTCGGCATGAAGAATACCCCGGCCATTTTTCAGTGGATGGTCAACAAGCTGCTTAAGGGACTTGAAGAGTACACAGCCGCGTACTTGGATGACATTGCCGTCTTTACTCCCACATAATAGGATCACCTAGAGCACCTAATGCAGGTGCTCGGGAGGATCCGCCAGGCAGGCTTGACCATCAGGTAGGTGCACATGAGCAAGTTCCACTACCTGGGGCACCCGGTAGGTGGGGGACCCTGAATCCAGAGCCTGGAAAAGTGGATGCCAACACATCCTGGCCCACCCCCAGGACCAAGAAATAGGTGATGTCCTTCCTGGGCACCACCGGGTACTATATGAGGTTCGTCCCCCACTATAGTAGCCTGGCAAAGCCCTTGCCTGACCTCACCAAGAAGAAGCTGTCCTCCACATTCGATTGGACAAACGACTGCGAGATGGCCTTCCGGGCACTGAAGGCCGCCCTCTCGAGCTTCCCTGTACTACAAGCAGCCGACTTCACGTGGCCGTTTATAGTACAGACCGACGCCAGTGATTTTGACCTCGGTGCCTTACTCAGCCAGGTCGTCATTACGGGCCAGGAATACCCAGTTTTCTACCGGAGTCGGAAGCTCCTGCCGAGGGAGATGGAGTACTTCACAATGGAGAAAGATTGCCTGGCCATTGTCTGGGCACTGCAACGGTTGCAGCCGTAGTTATACGGGCCCCACTTCACTGTGGAGATGGACCACAACCCCCTCAGCTGGTTAAACACAGTTTTAGGGACGAATGGAAGGCTGCTACGCTGGAGCCTTGCGCTCCAGCAGTGTCACTTGACCATTCGCCACAAGAAGGGCCATGACCATGGGAACGCCGATGGGCTATCCCGGCAAGGAGAGGGTGTGGATGGGCGCACGGGGGAACACAGGAATGTGCTGCCCCCTGGCGCCCTCTAAAAGGGGGAGGTGTGAGGAATATGTATTATTATTTTATGTCAGCCATGTTCCCACACCAGCCATCTTATGTCAGATAGCAGAGGTAGTGAACTCCACAGGTGGGCCCTGCTTCAAAGCCCAGCGAACTGGCAGATTCCTAACGCCACATCTTAGGGTAAAAGCCCTTGAAATCTTCGGGTACCTGCCCAACGAGACCATCCTGAACTATGAGGACATCAAGCAGGCTCTGGTCTGGCAGTACAACTTGACCACTGAGACATAGCGGAAAAAGCTCAGAAGTTTGAAGCGGGGTCCTACCCAGAGCTGGGCCGATCACATGCGGGCCCTGCTAAGAGCGGTAAACCAATGAACCACGGGATTGGATCTCTCTACCATCCAACAGCTGAAGGAGCTCATTACCACAGAGCAGTTCTTGTGGAATTGCCCAGAGGACCTCCAACAGTACCTCAGTGACGGAAACCAAAGGGGGCCTCTACAACAGCAACCCTGGCCAACGAGTACACTAACAACAGGACCTCAGAGGCCCGGAAACCTGTCAGGTGGAGAGGGGGTAAGACACACTCTTCCCCTGCCCCTAGGCCTAAGTGGACACCGGTCCCAGCTTTACTCTCCACGTCGGTGGGGGAACACCGACTTTGCCAACTTTGTAAACAGCTAAGACACTTTAAGGCCATGTGTCCCCAGCGCCAGAAGGAACCACCCCAGTCGTCAACCCATAAACCGTCCACTGTGTTCTGTGTGGGTGGGGGTGGTGATGTCAGTCGGGGTACGGTATTCGTCACACCCTTAATCAATAGTTGATGGAAGCAACACCCCTCAATCAGTATTTTGTGGAAGCAGGTATATAGAACCCTTTAATCAATATTTGGTGGAAGCAAGTTTATAACACCCCTCAATCTGTATTTTGTGGAAGCAGGTATATCGCACCCCTCAATCTGTTTTGTGGAAGCAGGTATATAGAACCCCTTAATCAATATTTGTAGGAATCAGGCATATCAAACCACTTAATCAGTATTTAGTGGAAGCAGGAACATTGCACCTCTCAATCAGTTTTTTTTTTTGGGGGGGCAACAGGTATATCACACCAGTTGCAATTAGTTATTCAAATAGCGTTCGTCCCTCTATATAACTGCGGTATCGCAGCAGAACAGCACTCAACTGCTGCACAATACAAAAGCACTATGATATACTTTCAATGTTAGAAAGTATATTATAAGTATATCACGCCTCACAGAATATCACACCTATCGATAGCACACCTATACCAATCCTTAAAAGGACTTTTGTGGCCCTATTAGCTAGGGTTTGGTGTCCCTAACAGTCTGTCCCTGCTCTACAAAGCAACCTCTCCCTACACTGAAAAAACATAGAATGTAAAATGTTGCTAGTGGTCAGACTCCTGACCCAGAGACTATTGAGGAGGACATCAGTGACATGCAGAAAGGACTCTATGATGATGATGTAGCTGATCACACTTGGGAGCAGGGTGAATTAGGGTCTTTATCATCATCGGGAGAAGAGGGTGGCAGCTTGCCCGTAAGGCAGCGGCGGAGCAAGCAAGTCGCTAGCATGGCCGGGAGTCAGCAGGGTGGCAGCAGTGGGAGGTCGGGAGCCAAACGTGCCTGGGGTAGACCACCTGCTTTGCAGGAGCCTACCTGCCCGCAAAGTAGTGGTGCAGGGGTTTACGGAAGCAGCGGCGGTAGCAGTCAGTCAGTGCGGAGTGTGGGTGGTAAAATCACCTACTCGGCGGTGTGGCAGCTTTTTGTTAGGCTGCCTGAGGAAGTGACCTAGGCCATTTGTAGAAGGTGAAGCGTGGCCAGGGTGTCAATGTTGGCACCACGGCCCTGAATGAACCTATGCAGTGTCATCATAAAGTGGCCTGTGAGAACCGTGGCTCTGATGTGGTGGTCCAGTCTTCCGCAGCAACCGCTGCATCACCCAGTGGCACGCACCTGATTTCAGGCAATCAACGCTCCATCACCTCAGCCGAAGGGAGCTGTCTGTTCTTCCCATCATCTGCTGGTTCTGATGCTTCTCCTCCTACTCCTTGTCAGTCATTCCGTCAGAAATCGATCACCAAAGTGATTGCCAAGAGACAACAGTATGTGTGCACTCATCCAACTGCGCAGAAGCTGAATGTGCTCCTGGCAAAGTAGCTGGTGCTTCAGTCCCTCCCATTCCAAGTGGTGGACTCTGCACCTTTCAGAGACCTGATAGCTTGTGCAGAACCGTGGTGGAGAGTCCCAAGCCATTTATTTGCTAAAAAAGCAGTACCAGCCCTGCACACGTATGTAGAACAGAAGGTGGGACTGTCCTTGAGCCTGTCGGTGTCTGCCAAAGTGCACGGCAGCGCCAACGTGGTGGGACTATAACTACGGTCATGGACAATACATGTCCTTTACAGCCCACTGGGTGAATGTGGTTCCTGCACAGCCACACCAGCAACTTGGCCAGGTGATGCCGCTTCCGCCTCCACGATCTCACGCCTTTGGTCGTACGACAATGTCCAACTCTGCCTCCTCATCCTCCACCGTGTCCTCAGCCTCCACTGCAGAGACAATTCACAGTGCTCCTCCAGCATATTACATGTGCAGGGCACGGCGGTGTCATGCTGTTCTACACCTCGTTTGCTAGTGTTCACGCCCCTGCTTATTTTGGTATGGCACAGGCTGCAAATGACAATTCTTTTATCGTCCGCACTTTCCTCAAAAAAGCACCAGACAACGGAACACCTACCCTTTGGCAAGGGAGATTGCCGCAAGGGGATGTTCCGGTTGCATCCCCTGAAGAAGCGAGATGCGAAACAAACGTCGGAGTAGTTGATCACTGGTCGGTAATCTTTCTTATTTTTTTTTGCTGGTTGATGGAGTCAAGATGGTAATTGTGGGACTTCCGTTTATATGATCCTGCATTGCCTTGGGGTTAATAAATTTTGCACTATGCACTTTACTATGTGGTATAATGTATACTAGATGCAGGGTCTAGTTGCCTTTAAGACTAAATCCAGAAAATTATGTATAAATACTTACTGACAGTGTGTTTTATGTATTTGTGTGTGTTTGCCATTGCCACTTACTGTTCTTAAATATTTATGTAAATGAATAAAGGTTATATAATATTTTGATACTTATGTAGCACTGCGTTGTATTATGTTCTAATAATAGATTCCACACTGGGATATTCCTAGGAGCTCTTTTCAGTGCCATTCCTTCATTTGGGCCTCTTGACAAGCCCGCTTAAAGAAGGACATGAGGAGATATTGTGCCCTGATTCTCAAACTCATGAGAATCCACAGTCACAAGAAAACGGTGGGAAACGGCAATTTGTGTTTCACTAGGTGGATGGTGAGGATGAGACACAGTTGCCAAAAACTGAGGTTGTTGTTAGGTAAATAAGTCAAGAGGATATCCAGAGTGAGGAAGTGGAAGAGGAGGTGGTGGACGATGAAGTCACTGACCCAACCTTGGAAGGTGGCAAGCCGAGCGAGGACAGCAGTACAGAGGGGGAGGGATCCGCAGCACCGCAACAGGCTGGAAGAGGCTGTGGGGTGGCAAAAGGGAGAAGACAAGCCACACCAAACAGGCCTGCAACTGTTCACAGGAGTACCCCATTGCGGCAATCTCCCTTGCCAAGGGATAGGTGTTCCGCAGTCTGGTGCTTTTTTGAGGAAAGTGTGGACTATCAAAGAATTGCCATTTGCAACCTGTGCCATACCAAAATGATCAGGGGCATGAACACTAGCAACCTCACCAGCATGATCCGCCACATGGCTTTAAAGCACCCTAATAGGTGGGCCGAACGCCTGGGTCCACAATTAGCGTTTGCGGGTTACACCACTGCCTCAACTTTCCCTGTGTTAAGTGCTGGCCAATCCCCTGTCCAAGACTCTGGCCCGGATTTCTCCCGCCATGAACCTGGACCTTCGCAAGCACCATCAGCTAGTACATCCACTTCTGTTTCCCAGCCCAGCATACAGATGTCTATACCCCAAGCCTTTGAACGAAAGTGCAAATACTCAGCCACCCACCCACAGGCCATAGCACTAAATGCGCACCTTTCCAAATTGTGTCCACAAGCCTAAATGGCAACATTTCTAGGGCCAGCAGAGGCTTTCTGCAGCCTGATGGCGGTGGCCGTCCCGCGTTACTCTGTCCCCAGCCGCCAATATTTCTCACGGTGTGCAGTCCCAGCCTTACACCAGCATGTGTTTCATAACATCACCCGTGCCCTGACCAACGCAGTTATAAGGAAGGTCCACTTAACGACTGACACAGTGCTTTTGGCCAGGGACGCTACATTTCCCTGACAGCACACTGGGTGAACGTTTTGAAAAAGGGGAGTGAGTCGTACCCTGGGATGGCACAGGTGCTACCGATGCCAAGGATTGTGGGCCTTACTTCCATCAGGGTTTCCGCCACCACCTACGTTAGTGGCTGCAACCCCCCTTTCTCCTCCTCCGTCTCCTCCTCCACTTCCATCTCTGAATTATCATCTTGCAGCACTAGTCAGACATCAGTCAGTAGCTAGAAGCAGTGTAGCACTGCAGTGGGGAAGCAGCAACAGGTCATGTTAAACTGATCTGCTTAGGTGACAAACAGCACACCGCCACAGTGCTGTGGCAGGGGATATGGGACCAGACTGAGCTGTGGCTCTCGCCACTCAACCTAGTAAATATATAGGAAAAAATGTTTCCTAACAATTTTTCCTCTAAAATCGATTTTATCTTTGGTTTGTAAAAGTGGCGTACTACTTGGACAACATCGCTCCCAGCACCGACCTGGGAGTCCAAGATGCATCCAGATATCCTCCCCATGCTGTTCCAAAACCATTTCAGTGGTGTTTCCATCAATTTCTGACCTTTTCCTGTGAACCAGACACCCTCCCCTCTTCAGAGCAGGGGGTGCCTGGTTTAATGCTCGGGTTATCCCATTGACTTCCATTATGCTCGGGTGCTTAGTAGAGCACCCGAGCATCCCGAGGAGTTCTACTTGAGCACTCAAGCACTTTGGTGCTCAACCAACACCAGAAGAAATTTCATTGCAAAAATGTCCTATTTCCATTTTGCTGGTACAGTTTCATCTGTGTATATCAAACCCTTTACTTTTCATTTACAAGAAACCGATGACTTTTCATTTATAGGCCTCACAATAAAATGTCTGGAAAAGGGCAAATGGAAAGAGTGCAAAATGAAAAATCCAGGCCTCGTCCTCCCAGAGTCAGAATGTGGGTAGCAGCAGTTGCAGCACCAACTATCTTGCCAGTAGTAGTAGTAGAATTCACTGAATTAGATAACTGTGTTCGCGTCTCACTTGCAACATATAATCACTGCCTGAAGAGCCTGCCTAAAATCAAAATAAAAAACACTTTATTTCTTATTCTTTTTAAAATTAGGGCAGGGCCCTTTAAATTTTAAAGGCA
The DNA here is from genome assembly GCF_905171765.1 of Bufo bufo. Classification (NCBI taxonomy): domain Eukaryota; kingdom Metazoa; phylum Chordata; class Amphibia; order Anura; family Bufonidae; genus Bufo; species Bufo bufo. The sequence continues at coordinate 156,370,199 of NC_053392.1, read as the reverse complement.
GAAAACCTCTTTCAGGGTCAAACCAACATGGAATAGCTGCATAGGCAGTGTTAATATCAGAATGTGCACTTATGCCTTCCCTATATCTATATCCCTACAAATGTCTGTGGCCCTAAAGAAGTAGTAGTAGTATTAGTAGTAGTAGTAGTAGTAGTAGTAGTAGTAGACTATAGTTCTCCCTGGCTTGCAACATTATTATTAAAGAGAGTCTTTCACCAACCTGACCGGCTTTAAATGGATCACATAGTTCAGTGGGACATAAAGACATGACACAGATGTTACCTTTGTTTCGTTTTTCAGATCATCCAAATCGCCCAAAAAGTAGATTTTATGATATGCTAATGAGCCATCGCAAGTGCCCAGGGGCGGAGAGTTTGCTGAAAGTGCCCAAGTTCCCGTGCCTCATTCGCGCCTAACTCCGCCCCTCAGTAAACTCCGGGCCAACCCTGTGGCTCTGTGACATCATATATCCCTATAGGCCGTTCGCGTATCACTGCCGGGCCCAGGCATGCACAGTGTTATGCCCACAGTGGGAAGAGGCACAGAGATATGCAGTGCGCATGCGGCAGTTACTGGCGTAAAATCGGCGCATGCGCACTGCATATCTATGTGCCCCTGCGATGTACAAACGGTCTGTAGGGAAATATGATGTCACAGAGCCACAGGGCTGACCGAAGTTTACTGAGGGGTGGAGTTAGGAGCGAATAAGGCAGGGGAACTTGGGCACTTTCAGCAAACTCTCCTCCCCTGATGGCTCATTAGCATATCTTAAAAACTACTTTTTGGGTGATTTGGATGATCTGAAAAATGAAACAAAGGTAACATCTGACGTCTTTGTGTCCCACTGAACTATGTGATTGGCTTAAAACCGGTCAGGTTGGTGACAGACTCCCTTTAAGTGGAAAAAGGATGAAATTGTATACTGGATGGCTCACTCCTTTTCTCAGTAACAGCTCTGAGTCTCACACTGTACCTTAAAGCAAGGGGTCAAAGCATTCCTCTTTCTCCTCCTCCAGAGAAGCCTTTTAGTTGCATGCCCATTGTCTTTATTGCCACTTCTTAGTGGGCTGCCTTCTTTTTTTATAAGAAGTGGAAAAACCTCACCAAGCACTATGTTAGATATTCAAGAGAGAGTCTCCATGTTCATGACTTGTGTAAGAGCAGTCAGGGTTTAAAACAGGGGCATTGCGAGGCCAAAACATTTGGGTCTGGGCCCCGTATGCTTTGTCCCAGGCACCGAATTTACTGCCTGCCAGATAGATACCACTGTTTTGCCTTCCGCAGGACGGCAATCAATTAAATCTAATGCACTGGAAATGCGGAAGTACCTGTGTTGATATCACAGTCCATGTGATCAGTGCAAAATGCAGTGGTTGAGGACCTGCGATGATGTCAACATCATGTGACCAATGCAGGATAGGACGGCTCTCTGCAGTGGAGGCCTAGGGAAGAAGCTGTGATAAGGTCTACTGCATGAGGAGAGGTAAGTGAAGGAGTAGATTACTCATTGTGAGAGGCAGATAAAGTTGAAAGTTGTGGTTATTTAACTGGGATTGTATGTTAGGGATGAACGGAGGGATTTTATTGAAATAGGACTGAATGTTGAGGGGGGTCATGTTATTTACATGGGACTGCACGTTGTAGTGGCTGTGGCAGGGTGATCTTATTTACATGGGACTGTGTTGGAGGCGGCTGTGGGAGGGAGTGATGTTATTTACATGGGACTGAAAGTTATAGGTGGCTGGGGAGGGGGTGATGTTATTTACATTGGAATGTATGTTGGAGGTGGCTGGGGCAATGTGATGTTATTTACATTACGGTTGTCACAATACCAAACTTTTGATTTGATTTTGATACCATAAAAAAGTGTTACAACACTCGATACCATGCGAAAAAAAATAAAACACCAAAAAGCCGTGTGCATTCCACATTTTATGGAATGTTAAGCCATAATAGTAACTAAAAAATGTTGAATTGCGTAATTTTATATATTATTCTGTTCACCACACGGGATATTTTTTTATATTTTAAAAGTTTGGACTTTTTCGGACATGGTGATACATAATATGTTTATTTTTTTATTGTTTGTATATTTTTACATGTTAAATTAGAAACATAGAAACATAGAATGTGTCAGCAGATAAGAACCATTTGGCCCATCTAGCCTGCCCAATATACTGAATACTATGGATAGCCCTATGCCCTATCTTATATGAAGGATGGCCTTATGCCTATCCCATGCATGCTTAAACTCCTTCACTGTATTTGCAGCTAGCACTCCTGCAGGAAGGCTATTCCATGAATCCACTACTCTCTCAGTAAAGTAATACTTCCTGATATTACTTTTAAACCTTTGCCCCTCTAATTTAAAACTATGTCCTCTTGTAGCAGTTTTTCTTCTTTTAAATATTCTCTCCTCTTTTACCTTGTTCATTCCCTTTATGTATTTAAAAGTTTCTATCATATCCCCTCTGTCTCGTCTTTCTTCCAAGCTATACATGTTAAAGTCCTTTAATCTTTCCTGGTAAGTTTTATCCTGCAATCCATGTACCAGTTTAGTAGCTCTTCTCTGAACTCTCTCCAAAGTATCAATATCCTTCTGGAGATATGGTCTCCAGTACTGGGCACAATAATCCAAATGAGGTCTCACTAGTGCTTTGTAGAGCGGCATGAGCACCTCCCTCTTTCTACTGGTAATTCCTCTCCCTATACAGCCAAGCATTCTGCTAGCATTTCCTGCTGCTCTATGACATTGTCTCCCTACCTTTAAGTCTTCTGAAATAATGACCCCTAAATCCCTTTCCTCAGATACTGAGGTTAGGACTGTATCACTGATTTTATATTCTGCTCTAGGGTTTTTACGCCCCAGGTGTATTATCTTGCACTGATCAACATTAAATTTTAGTTGCCAGATTTTTGACCATTCCTCTAGTTTTCCTAAATCATTTTCCATTTGGTGTATCCCTCCAGGAACATCAACCCTGTTATAAATCTTTGTGTCATCAGCAAAAAGACACACCTTACCATCGAGGACTTCTGCATTTTCGCTGATAAAGATATTAAACAATATGGGTCCCAGAACAGATCCCTGAGGTACCCCACTGGAAACAAGACCTTGGTCTGAATATACTCCATTGACTACAACCCTCTGTTGCCTCAGCCACTGCCTAAACCATTCAACAATATGGGAGTCCAAGCACAAAGACTGCAATTTATTGATAAGCCTTCTATGTGGGACAGTATCAAACTTACTAAAGTCTAGATAAGCGATGTCTACTGCACCTCCTCCATCTATTATTTTAGTCACCTAATCAAAAAAATCAATAAGATTAGTTTGACATGATCTCCCTGAAGTAAACCTATGCTGTTTTTCATCTTTCAATCCATGGGATTTTAGATGTTCCACAATCCTCTGCTTAAGTATGGTTTCCATTAATTTCCCCACTATTGATGTCAGGCTTACTGGCCTATAGTTGCCCGATTCCTCCCTACTACCTTTCTTGTGAATGGGCACAACATTTGCTAATTTCCAATCTTCTGGGACGACTCCTGTTGACAGTGATTGGTTAAATAAATCTGTTAATGGTTTTGCTAGTTCACCGCTGAGCTCTTTTAATAGCTTTGGGTGTATCCCATCAGGCCCCTGTGACTTATTTGTATTAATTTTAGACAGCTGACTTAGAACCTCTTCCTCTGTAAAGACACATGCATCAAAAGATTCATTAGTCTTCTTTCCTAACTGAGGTCCTTTTCCTTCATTTTCCTTTGTAAAAACTGAACAGAAGTATTCATTGAGGCAGTCAGCTAGTTCTTTATCTTCTTCCATATACTTCCTTCTTTTGTTTTTAATTTGGTAATTCCTTGTTTTAGTTTACTTTTTTCATTTATGTATCTGAAGAATGCCTTATCGCCTTTTTATCCTGACTGAGCTAATTTCTCTTCTGCCTGTGCTTTAGAAGCTCTTATAACTTGTTTGGCCTCTCTCTGCCTAATCTTATAAATTTGCCTGTCATCCTCGTTTATTTTATTTTTTTATAATTCCTAAATGCTATCTTTTTTTGTTTTTAATGATATTGGGCACTTCTGCTGAGTACCACAGTGGTCTCTTCCTTTGTTTTGCTTTTACTGACAAGCCTAATGCAATTTTCTGTTGCCTTGAATAGTGCCACTTTTAAGTAGTCCCATTTCTCCTGGACTCCAATGAAACTGTTCCAATCTGATAGGGACTCGTATACCACTAATCTAATTTTAGAAAAGTCAGTTTTTCTAAAATCTAAAACTTTTGTTTTTGTGTGGTGTGACTCAGTCACTGTACTTATAGTAAACCACACTGACTAGTGATCACTAGATCCCAAGCTTTCCCCTACAGTAATATCATATACCAAATTCCCATTTGTGAATACTAAATCTAAAATGGCCTCCTTCCGGGTTGGCTCCACAACTACTTGCTGTAGAGATAATCCCAGTAGGGAATTTAGAATATCTGTACTCCTGGCTGAACTAGCTATTTTGGTTTTCCAGTTTACATCAGGAAGATTGAAGTCTCCCATAATGATAACTTCCCCCTTCAATGTCATTTTAGCTATTTCCTCAACTAGCAGATCATCTAATTCTTTGACTTGGCTAGGTGGTCTATATATCACACCTACACGAGTTACCTTATGATTATCAAGCTGCAAGGTAACCCAAACTGATTCTAAATTGTTCTCGCTAACTTGTATCAAATTAGATTTTATGCTATCTTTCACATACAGGGCACCCCTCCCCCCTGTCCATGGCTGGGAAAGGGGGTGAGTTAAACTTTTTATATTTTGGTGTTTTTTTTTACTTTTGTAACTTTTTTTATTTTAACTATTAGCCATCTTAGGGGGCTAGAACCCTTGTCCTATTCACCCTAAGAGAAATCTATTAAGGTGATTAGGATTTAATACTGTCCATGCTGCCCTGTGTTGTGTGCACATGGCAGCAGGGAGCTTATCATGGATTCAGTAGAGTCCTGGTTGTCATGGTAATCAATCGGAGCCCTGTGATTTCACTGCTGGGGCTCCAATCGGATGCTGGCACTGCCACAAATGCAAATACTGAGGAAGGGGCCCCTGTGGCTACTGCACCACCAATAAAGATAATAATGGGGAGGCAGGCCACTGTGCCACCAATGAATATAATTCTAATGGGGGGAAGCCACTGCACCATCAATGAAAATAATTAACCCCTAAATACAGATGTAGGCGTTGAGTTCTGGCCATAACATGCAGCTGACGCCCGGTCTTAATGACAAGGAACGGCAATGCCGCCAAACTCTGTCAATTACCTCTCAGGTGCCGCAATCAGCATTGTTTTCGGCACCTGAGGGGTTAATTGATGGGATTTGGCAGGATCACTTTTATTGAGGCCAGGTAGCGGATGTATGATACAGCTGGCACCCGCCACCTACATTTGTATGTAGGAGTTAATGGTTTTCATTGGTGGCACAGTGCCCCCCCTCTAAGTATTACCTTTACTGGTGGCCAGCGGCAGCTTCACAGCCCCTCCCCTTAAAGGATAACTGTCACATTTAGACCCTAATTTCAATTTTCATATCTATAGTTACTAATAACATGATATTCCAGAATCAGTTACTATTAGACTGACTTACCCCATATTTAATAAGATTTAGCCCTTAGCAACCAGTCTGCATAAAACTGCAATTTCACTATTCAGTTAAGATGGCCGCTACTGCACTCACCCTGAGGCATATCCCGCTTGCCCTCACTAGCCAGTAACAATAGCCCCCCAAAAGTGTCAGTAACCAGAGCCCTCCCCCCTAAAGGGTTAATCTCCTGCAGCACAAAGGGGTCCTCTTACCACATGTGGCTCTTATTTATACACTGAGCAGATGGCAGATCTCCCTTCCCTGTTGTGCGCTGCTTCAACTCTGCATTCTCCAGCTCTGCTGATTGAGGGAGCGTCTGCCAAGCACATGGACAGGGAGAAGTGCACACAGCCCAGGCACTGTTATCAGCTGCTGGGGAGGACCTGGCTTTAATCATTTACTTACAGTCCCTGTCAGTAATGTGACCTTGCACACAGCCTGCTTCTGCGTGCTCCGTCTATGAACAGAAAGACGGACCATGCCTAGCAACCCTATTTTAAGCACAGGTAAAAGTAGGCAGTACAGGGAACAAAAATGTGGAATTAAGGGGTAATTAAATACACAGTGAAAAGTTGAAATAGGGCCACCAAGGAATTATTAATCACCACAATCCAATACTCCAAAAAAATAAATAAATACGACAGTTATCCTTTAATAACTTTGCTGAATCGGATACAAAGCAAATCTTAAAGGGAGCCTGTCATCCTCTTTATGCTGCCCATACTAACGGCAGCATAACGTAGAGACAGGTGAGATGATTTCAGCGGTCTATCATTTAAAAGTTAAACGTAAGTGGTTGCCGAGAACCAACATCACAATCATTGCAGACTGGGACTGGAAAAGAGTTACGGCCACCTGATAAGAGTCATGGTTATTCATAAATTCCTGCTCTCCTGCTGATGACTGACAGGCTTCTACCTAGTTTTCTCCCTATCTCTCTAGGAGAGAACTGCCTATCATCAGCAGATGAGCGAGGAGAGCAGGAGATTATGAATAACCATGACTCTCTTCTCAGGTAGATTTGACTCTTTTCAAGGCCTGGGCTGCAATGATTATGATGCTGGTTCTCCGCAACCACTTACTTTTAGCTCATGATTGACATACCGCTGAGATCAGCATTTCTGTCACTATTTTATGCTGCCCTCAGTGAGGTCAGCATAAAGTTGATGACAGGTTCCCTTTAAGAAGTTTGCTAATTTCTAATATGGTACATTTGCTATTTCATTTAAAACATTTGTGTGTTTTTTTCATAATTAAGGTTGATAGTTTATGGTACTTTAAAATACACTTCACTTAACCAATGCTCATTGCACTTGAAAATCATGTTTTAATACATTATAATATGAATAGTAAAAAAAATTACAAGAATTGCAGCTTTGAGAAAGTTACTAACATCATAGAACCTGTATAAAATGTAATTAACCTTTGTTTTACTTTTGAAATAACTAAATAAACCTTAAGTTTATACAGAACTAAAGTGAAATTTATAGTACATCTGACCTCATGACTGCTTTATCTTTGCTCCTTCACCAGGGAAATAACTTCATATTAATCCCATAATATTGTATTTAAAAGGTTAATTACACAAAAGCCTGATCACATAATATTTTAGGCTTTTTAACTGTAGATCATTACTAACTGGTTACACTACAGCAGTAATATTTCTATTCAGTGGCGTAGCGTGAGTTGCCAGCACCCGGGGCAAGCCATGTATTGCGCCCCCCCCCCCAAACCTGTGGACTTGCCCCTTTTTACAGATAATGTACCTGCAGTCCTATGTAACACCACAGATAACTCAGTGATAACTCTCTGAGTACAGATAATGTAGTAGATGTCACCTGCAGTACTATGTAACACCACAGATAATACAGTGATAGCTCTCTGAGTACAGATAATGTAGTAGATGGGTGTGAGGCCCCAGAATTCAGAACACGCACAGTGTGACCTGAAGTCTGGGGCCAGGATGCGGCAGGGTGGGCCAAATTCTTTATCCACCCCCCAACCCTACCGTGAAACAGATATGTGGATGGACATAACATACATTGGATGGAAATATACAGTATAATACAGCACCACATACCTCATCCATCCAGTGACATCAACTGTGATGTAGACTTTCCTCAACGTCTTCATTCGGAGATAAGACCACCATGACACCTTCTTTCAGTTGCATCTCTACAGAGTTTCACAGAAAGCATTTTTAGATTCCTCACTTTACTATCATCCTCCCCTCCTTGTACCTCAACACTGTTATCCTGCTGCCCTCCAATACTGTGGTAGAGCCAGACAGATAGGAGGACCAGAGTTGAGGCACACTCATATATACTAATATTACAGAGGGGCCATTATATATTATAATAATACATAGGGGTCTATTATATATTATAATAATACAGAGGGGGCTATTATATAGTACAATAATACAGATGGCCTATTATATATACTAATAATACAGAGGCGGCCATTATATATTCTAATCCGTGTGGAGGGGGCACAGAGGAGGCAAAACCACTGTGTAAGGATGAGCGAATTTCATGTTCTAAAATTTATTTGTGCTTTGTTTGGTGGTAGAAGCAGAATTGCATTATGGATTCCGTTACCACGGACCATAACGCAATTCTATGACGTAGAATGCATAACGGAATGCCTTTAGAGGCATTCCGTTATTACTTCCATCATAATAGAAGTCTATGGGCTGCACAACGGATCTGTCCCGTTTCCGTTATGCAGGAGAGGACTCCCCTGCATAACGGAAACGGGACGGATCCGTTATGCAACCCATAGACTTCTATTATGACGGAAGGAATAATGGTATGCCTCTAAAGGCATTCCGTTATGCATTCTACATCATAGAATTGCGTTATGGTCCATGGTAACGGAATCCATAATGCAATTCTGCTTCTACCACCAAACGAAGTGTAAACGAATTTCAAAATCTGAAATTCGCTCATCTTTACCACTGTGTGGAGGGGGCACAGAGGAGACAAAACCCACAGTGTGGAGGGGGCACAGACGAGGCAAAACTACCTTATGGAGTTAAAATACCTTGTTTGGGGATGTACTGTATGGTAAGCAATGTAACTGTGGGTGACTGTATAAAAGCTTCTAGCAGCTCTCACACCCCTCATATACTCCACTACAAACTACATAAAAATACAGCCCCCAAACCCCTCACCAGAAATCACTGACCACGGCATACTGTAAGTGCCTGCACTCTCCCTGCTCTGGACGCTGCTCTGCTTCTCCTTACACTTACAGCCCCTTTCCTGAATCTGGCTCAGCGGGAGGAAGCGGTCACATGATCTTATGACGTCATTCCCTCTAAGAAGCCAATACATTCTAGACCTGTCCTGAAGCCTATGAGGCAGAATGGAAATGCCTGCTTGCCTCCTTTAAAAAATGCCTGCTGCCGGGCGCCCCCTGCAATTTGGCGCCGGGGCAACGCCTCCCCCCCCCCACACTACGCCCCTGTTTCTAGTCCATTTCTTTGATTAAGTTACAATTTCTGCATTTTCAGGTCCAATATACAGGGTGGGCCATTTATATGGATACACCTTAATAAAATGGGAATGGTTGGTGATATTAACTTCCTGTTTGTGGCACATTAGTATATGTGAGGGGGGAAACTTTTCAAGATGAGCATGGCGGCCATTTTGAAGTTGGCCATTTTGAATCTAACTTTTGTTTTTTCAATAGGAAGAGGGTCATGTGACACATCAAACTTATTGGAAATTTCACAAGAAAAACAATGGTGTTCTTGGTTTTAACGTAACTTTATTCTTTCATAAGTTATTTACAAGTTTTAAAATGTGTTCAATGTGCTGCCCATTGTGTTGGATTGTCAATGCAACCCTCTTCTCCCACTCTTCACACACTGATAGCAACACCGCAGGAGAAACGCTAGCACAGGCTTCCAGTATCCGTAGTTTCAGGTGCTGCCCATCTCGTATCTTCACAGCATAGACGATTGCCTTCAGATGATACGAGATGTGCAGCACCTGAAACTACAGATATTGGAAGCCTGTGCTAGCATTTCTCCTGCGGTGTTGCTATCAGTGTGTGAAGAGTGGGAGAAGAGGGTTTCATTGACAATCCAACACAATGGGCAGCACATTGAACACATTTTATAAGTGGTCATAACTTGTAAATAACTCATGAAAGAATAAAGTTGATGTGTCACATGACCCTCTTCCTATTGAAAAAGCAAAAGTTGGATTCAAAATGGCCGACTTCAAAATGGCCGCCATGGTCACCACCCATCTTGAAAAGTTTCACCCCTCACATATACTAATGTGCCAAAAACATGAAGTTAATATCACCAACCATTCCCATTTTATTAAGGTGTATCCATATAAATGGCCCACCCTGTATTTCTAACTTAAATGAGAACTTTAAGTATGTAATTACAGCTTCCTAAAATAAAAGTTGTATTTGCTCAATTATGACTTACAAAATGTACACATATGCAGGTATAGTCTAATGACTGGATCCCACAGATATTGTGCTTTCTCTCTTTACTTTCTGGATAAGACATCACTTGGTGGTGTCCTGTCCATTTGAAAGCTTCTGAAACTGGTGCATCTCATTCAAACAACACTCAAGTCTGTCTGCAAATTGGCTAGTACCAGTGCTGCTCGGTGGTCAAGGAAAAGTTATGCTTTGTTAAGTTGGTGGCCCATGTCTGCTGCTGTTCCGCTCTGCCAGGCAGCCATGTGCCTCACTCCACTCATCCTGTGTGTGTTGGGACTAGGCCTCAGTAAACTTCTCTTCAGCACTGCTGGAGTTAATCAGTCCCTCTTGTTCTGTCAGCTACTGATTAAAGTGGATTTCCACTTTTTACTATTGATGACCTATCCTCCAAAATTGGTCATCAATATTACATTGTTGGGGGTCCGACACCTGGCACCCCTCGCCGATCAGTTGAAGAGAAAGCAGCACTGCCTTCTCTGCTCTGTTTACCTGCTCACTGCAGCAATTGTAGTAGGGAGCAGGTGTAATTACAAGTATGGTGTCCCCATTCACTTTTATGGGACTGCTCCTTCCTATGCACTTGAACAGGCAGTAATGGCTCATACAAGTGAGTGGGGGCGTAATACTTGTAATTACATCTGCTTACCATTGTAATTGCAGCGGCGAACAGGTAAACAGAGCAGAAAAGACAGTGTGGCCTTCTCTTCAGTCGGACCCCCGCCGATCTGATATTGAGGATCTATCCTGCAGATAGGTCATTAATAGTAAGAAGCGGACAACCCCTTTACGGTGTTGATCAAGGTTTCCTATTTAGCTGGGTTGGTTGTTCCACATCCTTGCCTGAGCTTTGGGTATTCTAGTGTTTGCTAGCCCTAGCGAAGGTGTGCTTATGTCTTTCCGCCCATGTACGGGCCCTGACGTTGGATTTCTTTCTCGGATATGTACGAATGAAGCCTACCCCAAATTCAGCTTGTTTCCTAACTACATGTATTACTTGACCCCCTGTGTGCCTTGCACCACTGTCTGTGACCTCCATGAGTCAATTGTCAGCTACACCAGGACCAGGAGCGTAGCTAAAGGCTCATGGGCCCAGGTGCAAGAGTTTAGCTTGGGCCCCCCTTTCCTCAGTGCTTTGTGGCCAGGGGCAGGAAAGCATATAGGCAAAAATTTAACCCCTTCCCTCTAGCCAGAAGTGTAACTTGAAGATTCTGGGCCCAGTGCAAAATCTATAACAGAGCCCTCCTAGTATGCACTTTCTATAATACCAGTGTCTTCTTATGTGGCACAAGGGTCTTTGGGCCCCCTCAGGCTTCTGGGCCCGGTAGCGACTGCTACCTCTGCACCCCCTATAGCTACACCCCTGCCCAGGACTACTCCAGGAGGCATTGGCCTGGTTGGTTCCCTGTAGCAAAGTCAAGATGCCTGTAAAGGGGTTAAAGGGTGAATATAAGGAGACAGCCAGGACAACACCTTTAGGTTAAGCCCAAAGCCAAACCGGTTAGATGGCACAGTGGGTCCACACTCACTGTCTGTTACAGGCTTTAGATCTCTAGAATAGCAAGTAACACTTTTTGGGAGATGTAATGTTCCATGGGGCTTGTCAAATGCATTGCAAAATTATCTTTATTATTCTTGTGTTCTTTGATAGAAAAAAGGTCATTTTAGAAAAGAATAACTGCCTGAAAAGTGCACAATTTACCAAACTGTATCCATTTATAATTAGTTGAATGTTGCAAATATCAAATTCAACCCATGTTACTATTCTACTACAGTACAGAGTGAAAAGGTTAAGCTTTAAAATAAATAGAAACTGCAGTTGCTACACCCAAGCATAATAATTCAGGCAATATTGTGCTTTCTGTGTTCCATTAAAATATATGTTCTGAAACGTAATGATGATTACAGCACTTAATGTGGTTTTAAGAGCATTTTATAAGTCTACAGTGTTCCCAATGCACTTACTATGTATTGTGTTTATGCATTGTTGGATGGATAGATAGATAGAGTCAAGCAAAAAGTAACCCCATGTAATCTTTTTAACATTGATATGGACATACTGTATGCTGGGCCATTTGAACATATTAATTTTTCCAGTGCAAAGGTTTCATGAATGAATCCCCACCCTGAACATTATTATTATTCTTACACCTCCACACATTAATAGTCATAAAAACAATTCTATTTTCTATCTCTTTAACGGGTTTTTTTTCGCCACATTATTGGAAACGTTTTGGAGCCACAAGTGATATAATGTCTCTCTGAAAGTTGTTAACTCTCCATTTACTTTTTTTGTTCCAGTCCAGACTGCCATGATAACTTCTTCCATCGATAGTGCCCTGAATACAAATGTGCCACGTAGGGTCCTAAACAGTAAAAATAGCCATACCTTTTATGTTAAAGGGAACCTATCAGCAGCAAAAAACACCCCAAACTGTCAGCAGTACCTTCAAGTAGCCGGCAGTGTGTTTCTAATGATGATTTTCTTCCTGCAGTCAGATGAGGTAAAAGCAGGAAAAAACATTATTTTATCCCCTGAGCGCGCTATTTTCAAGTCACTCTTGAAGTCAAGCGGGCAGCGGACTCCTTGCTTCAAGTCAAGCTAACTGCGTTCCCTTCCCTGCCCCTTCTCCTGTACTTGCCCACCTACTGGAGGAAGCGGCGGATGTCTCCTCCAGATCTTGGCTGGGCAGTAGCTGCTGACTGTTCTCTAGTTGCTCGTCCTCGCTGTATAGTGGAGCTGAGCCCACAGCATACAATACTTCTGTGGCTGACGTAACAGCAAATGACAGAGGCAGGTTGAGGACAGATGAGGGCACAGGACCTGCTCCCGGGCCATGCCAACAAAGCGTCATGTCTGACAAACCCACGACTCTTGGCTGGGGGTGTCTGAAGTTACGTACTTTCGACGAACCGAGTCAACCATTCGAAGACCGAGTCAACCATTCAAGCACCGCTGGGTTGCTGGTCAAGATACGACTGCTAGATGACACCGGGAGCTCAGGCCTCTCGCTGCGACTCCTGCTGCCGCCGGCGCCACCCCCCCTTCTTCTGCTGCCTGCGACAGAAACATTTTTGCCACTGCCCATTCCCTTTGAAGGGCCTGTCACATGTCTGTCTGACATACTGTATGATAAAAGATTAAAATTAAAATAAAAATACAAATACAATCTTATTAGCCCCCACTGCCTCTCATATTAGCCCCCAGCAGCCTTCATTGCCTCATATCAGCCCTCAGTAGCACCCATTGCCTCTCATATTGGCCCCCCTTGCCTTATATCAGCCCTCTGTAACCCCCATTCCCTCTAATTTTTGCCCCCAGCAGCCCCCATTGCCTTTTGGCAGCCCTCTGTAGCTTCTATTGCCTCTCATTTTGGCCCCCTTTGTCTCAGATCAGCCCCCAGCCTAATGTTTAATAAAATAAAAAAAAACACTTACTGCAACACGCTGGTACGCAGGGGAGAACACGTGAGGTTCATGGTGGGCCGAAGGGTACAATAATTCATCAGGTACTCACGGTTAGCAGATGCCTCCCTGGGCCAGCAGTGAAGGGGAGAACAGCATAGATTCTCCGGGGCACACTCTATTACAGGGAACACCGACCAGGTGGTGATCGAGGTGCCCTTGATGGCGATTGGCTTTTCTGGGTGCTTGTGCGGCTAGGCCCCTGAATTAAGGTAATGTCATGACGCCAGCACCTTGGTGGTGCAAAATGATGAGAGTGGTTGTAGTATGGAGATAGAAGAATGAGGCAGGGTTTGAATCCAACTAAGAACTTTACTGTAACCAGGATCTTGACAGCAATTTTACATCCAGTTATAAACAGTCTCTTATGAATCTGTAGGTTGGATGTGGCAAATCCAAGTAACAGGCTGTATATGTAGCGATATCTCAGGCTCTATTAGGAGATTGTATACTCACAGGTATTTAGTCCTGAATCAGGTTCTGGTCTTAGTGACGGTTTTAGGATCCCAGTCTTCTACTTCAGTGTTGCTACAGATGGCCTTTCTGTACTTGCAATAATAAACGGCGAGGCTGCCGGAAGCTGATACACCTTCACCTTGGTACAAAGGCACCTAGAAGCCTATTATAATGGCTATTGTCCTCCTTTGTCTTTATATAGAAAATAATCTTTCACTGGGCACTCCGCAAGGGTGTACCATAGAAGCAAGGTCCCCTTTTGCCTATTCCTTGGCTTTGATAACTGAGATAGGTCTGGGCCGTAGAGCTCAAGAGACCTCAGAGGAGGGGGTCCTTTCCTTCCCTCTGCTCCCCACTCCTCCTTCTGCTACATCTCACCAACTAACTCTCACTAGGCCTGAACTGTGGTATATATACTATGGTGCTTTCCCCATCTAGTGGTGGAATCTGTGTAGTGCACCTGACAGCCTGTTAACAGGGATCTTTATACAAAAGTGCAATACAACATGGTACAACATACACTGCGTGCATAATTATAAGGCAAATGAGTATTTTGACCACATCATCCTCTTTATGCATGTTGTCTTACTCCAAGCTGTATAGGCTCGAAAGCCTACTACCAATTAAGCATATTAGGTGATGTGCATCTCTGTAATGAGAAGGGGTGTGGTCTAATGACATCAACACCCTATATTAGGTGTGCATAATTATTAGGCAACTTCCTTTCCTTTGGCAAAATGGGTCAAAAGAAGGACTTGACAGGCTCAGAAAAGTCAAAAATAGTGAGATATCTTGCAGAGGGATGCAGCACTCTTAAAATTGCAAAGCTTCTGAAGCGTGATCATCGAACAATCAAGCGTTTCATTCAAAATAGTCAACAGGGTCGCAAGAAGCGTGTGGAAGAACCAAGGCGCAAAATAACTGCCCATGAACTGAGAAAAGTCAAGCGTGCAGCTGCCAAGATGCCACTTGCCACCAGTTTGGCCATATTTCAGAGCTGCAACATCACTGGAGTGCCCAAAAGCACAAGGTGTGCAATACTCAGAGACATGGCCAAGGTAAGAAAGGCTGAAAGACGACCACCACTGAACAAGACACACAAGCTGAAACGTCAAGACTGGGCCAAGAAATATCTCAAGACTGATTTTTCTAAGGTTTTATGGACTGATGAAATGAGAGTGAGTCTTGATGGGCCAGATGGATGGGCCCGTGGCTGGATTGGTAAAGGGCAGAGAGCTCCAGTCCGACTCAGACGCCAGCAAGGTGGAGGTGGAGTACTGGTTTGGGCTGGTATCATCAAAGATGAGCTTGTGGGGCCTTTTCGGGTTGAGGATGGAGTCAAGCTCAACTCCCAGTCCTACTGCCAGTTTCTGGAAGACACCTTCTTCAAGCAGTGGTACAGGAAGAAGTCTGCATCCTTCAAGAAAAACATGATTTTCATGCAGGACAATGCTCCATCACACGCGTCCAAGTACTCCACAGCGTGGCTGGCAAGAAAGGGTATAAAAGAAGAAAATCTAATGACATGGCCTCCTTGTTCACCTGATCTGAACCCCATTGAGAACCTGTGGTCCATCATCAAATGTGAGATTTACAAGGAGGGAAAACAGTACACCTCTCTGAACAGTGTCTGGGAGGCTGTGGTTGCTGCTGCACGCAATGTTGATAGTGAACAGATCAAAACACTGACAGAATCCATGGATGGCAGGCTTTTGAGTGTCCTTGCAAAGAAAGGTGGCTATATTGGTCACTGATTTGTTTTTGTTTTGTTTTTGAATGTCAGAAATGTATATTTGTGAATGTTGAGATGTTATATTGGTTTCACTGAGAAAAATAAATAATTGAAATGGGTATATATTTGTTTTTTTGTTAAGTTGCCTAATAATTATGCACAGTAATAGTCACCTTCACACACAGATATCCCCCTAAAATAGCTAAAACTAAAAACAAACTAAAAACTACTTCCAAAAATATTCAGCTTTGATATTAATGAGTTTTTTGGGTTCATTGAGAACATGGTTGTTGTTCAATAATAAAATTAATCCTCAAAAATGCAACTTGCCTAATAATTCTGCACTCCCTGTATATCATAACAAGATTTGCATTGCCCACGTATAGGAGTGGGACGCTGCATTACCTCTCCTGCTCCTGGACGCCGCCGCTCCTCACCGTCTGCAGAGTGCCCTCATGCTATGCACAGTCACTGCACAGCTGACAGCCTCCGCCACCGCCACTGCACAGCCGACATCGCTCATTAGTATTCGCCCCATAAGATGCAGGGGCATTTTTCCCCCACTTTTGCGTCTTATGGGGTGAAAAATACAGTAATGCACCCCATAAATGACTGTATCAACGAACTTGTACCCCAATCACAAGCAAGGTTTGCTGGAATTAGTGATGTATCATATAGTGCGAACAACCTAAAAGCAATTTGGATCCCCAATAAGTGCAGCAAGGTGTAATGGAATCACTCCTATTGCACCCTGTTCTTCTCTTACAGCGTAGATAATGCATCCCTATACTTTCCGTACACCTTGATTAATCTTTCCCTGAACTTGTAAATCGTTGTTTTAGCACAATTAAGTCTTTCCTAGCACTGTCCCTAGTGCCTGCTGACTTCTCTGCCTGCACTAAGCACACTGGAAAATGGCTGAATCCTAAATGGCTGAGACTAATTATTGGGCTGTGACATCACAGGGCCTGGCTGGCTGCTGATTGGCTGCATGCATGGCATTGTGGGTGATCCCTCGTTCCAAGAGTTCTTTGCTCCATGTCCTAACACGTGCAGCAGCCATTTTAGGAAAAAATGTGATTCGGTACCACGAAGCATGAGGAAATTTGGATTCGGTGCAAATGAATTTTTCCTGAAATTCGGATCGAATCCCACTTTGTCAACTTCGATTTGCTCATCTCTAATCTTAACCTAAGCCCCTCACTCAGTCAAGTAATTTCCCTCTGCTCTGCGCTGATGAGGAACAACCATGCCAAAACAGCCGTCTGCAGATGAGGTGCTGACTGATTATCTAAGTCATATCTCAAGGCCTATTTAAAGGGTCGGACATTGACTTATCGGATAGCTGCCTTACATCTGGTGGCATTATAGGCAGAGCTTGCTAAGAGCTCATTTACATGCCCTCTTCCCAGAATTCCCGAGGAGCATATATGGCCTATAAGTCTCCTCATGCCGATTAAGATGCGCTAAGGAGCTATAGTACCCCCAAAAACTTTTGAACAGAAAATTCTGATACTGTATGTTATTCTCTACTGCACAAAAAAGTAAATACATCCCTTTCTCGTAATATACTTTAATAGCTGTATTTAGCTTTACAACCATCTCTATTTTATTGCTCCAGTGGATCAAAAATGTAAAAAATAAAGCAACTTTGCAAAAACTTTTTATTTCCTAATGCTCGTTCATTGGGTCAAATGCACTCTGCTGCTCAGAAACAATGCAGCTGTATGAGGATGAGTGTTAGCAGTAGCCATCACTCGTCCTCAGACTCTAGTAGTGATCGCTGGATGTCAATGCAGCACTTCACCTCCACTGAAGAGCAGGCAATTGTCGGGAAGAAACGCTTTCTTCCTGACAATTGTCTATTTGTGTGCCTTAAGTCTGCTGCTAGTCCAGATAACCGTTATATGTCTGATGAAAATATTTATATTAATATCCTAGCAGTCTGTTTGCATTTTTGTCTCCCGTCCCTCATCTACAAGGCAAAGTGAGCTTTGTTCCATGGTATCAGGGAGGAGACAATACAAGGACAGCGGTGGATCTGCTAGATATTATAAGTAGAATAAGTAAAACATTTCTCATTTTAAAAATTAATGCAAAGAAGGAGTTTGGTAACCTAAGTTGGCATTTTCTGGTTTCTATTTAAAAAATTATGATATACAGTAATGATATTTTTCCTCACTGCAGTTTTTTTATTTTATTAAAATTTTATTTTCTTCAATGATAGTTACAAAAAAATCTATTAAACAGAGCGGAAGGAACAAAAATAAGCCAAAAATATAAAAAGAAAAACAAAGCTTATACACATATGCCAAAGATGTTAATATAATTTCAACATTATCATAGCTAGTAACATTCAATCCAACACTGTACACTCAAGCCTAATACCTTTAAGCCCCACTGTTCCCCCTCTTTCCCTTAGCTGCTGTCGCTGATAGCCCGGACCCCGTATCCCCCCCCCCCATACCCGTCCCTATACTCCACCCTTCAAGCTGAACTAATCAATTTACCTCACTTCTGCAGAGCAGCATAATAATGCATGCCTCACCTACTCCGCCTCTCAACCTCCTCATAGAGCTTTATTTGGGACATGATCCATCTCCACTCCTCAAGTACAGGGAAAATGGGGGAACCCCATCTCTTGACTATCAGCACCTTTGCAATCAAACAGGCCTTCAGCCAAGCTAATTGATGTATGGAAGGGTTAGGACTGTCAGGTATATAAACGCCCAAAATTGGCGAGATCATATCTGGTGCAGAGGCTTGGGGAAGATCCCCCTGCAATGCTGTAAATACCCGCTCCCAAAAACGCTTTATCACACTGCATTCCCATAAAAGATGGATATATCCAACATTGGGTCTGCCGCACTTTCGACAGAAAAAATCACGTGCTCGGTTATTAGCAAATTTAGCCTGCATTTGCGGAGTATAGTATAACCTGTGAAGAATCTTAAACTGGATCAAACTATAGGTGGCTGCCAATATTACCTTTTTCATATTTTAAAAAATCTGTGACCAGGGGAGGGGGGAGATTTGTAATTCCTGCTCCCATTTAGGTATACTTTTAAAAAGAAACACCGTGGACAATGAATCTCGCATTTTCGAGTAAATCTGTGCCATTTTAATCTTTTTCCCTGCGTGAGAAAAAAAATATATTCAAAAAATGAATGTTCTGCAGTAATCATATATGTTTTGTTAAGTGTGCCGTCGTATGCATGTTTTAATCTAAGAAAGTGTTTGCGAAGTTAAAGTCCCCTAAAACTTTAAAACGATCTACAACAAACAAATGAGCCACTCAGGTAATACCCCTACAACTCCAACTCCCCTAAATTCAGATTTTCCCACAACGGGGTAAAATAAAAAGCGTGTCTCACCTGCAAGGTCGTTTTCAATGTGTTCCAAACTCTCTGTAGCGTTCTCGCGATTGGGCATCTAGTGTCCAAGGTGCCAAAATGTGCGGTTTCTAAGTACATAAAAATATTATCCAATGACCTACTTGATACCCTAATTAAATACTGCCCTAGTGCATTCTCTCCAGCATTGCAACATCTTTGTAATTGCGCAGAGAAAAGGGAGTGATAGAAGGGGAGTGATAGTCCCCCATCTGGCTCAGCCAGCCACAGATACCTCTGCTTTATGCGGACCCTCTTCCTTCCCCAAATTAGGTCATTTATTAAGACTTCCAATCTATAAAAAAAGCATCATCTATCCAGATAGGGGAAGCAAAGATCGGATACAAAACCAGCGGTAATATGATCATTTTTACTAATGCCAGACGATCGGTTTGCGATATTACCAATTTTTGCCAGGCTCTAATTTTCCCCTTTACTTTATCTATTACCGGGGAAAGATTTAACTCATAAAATCTACCTATGGGGACACCTATCTTTATCCCCAGATAATCCAGGGAATCATCCGTAGACAATATCCGAACCCGGGAGCCTCCGTCGGGGGCATTTAGATTTAGCGGGAGGAGTGAGGACTTAGCCCAGTTAATTATATAACCAGACAGTTGACTAAACTTCTCTATCACCTGCATAACGTAGGGGACAGCATTCATGCCCTGATCCAAAAAGAGTATGACGTCGTCGGCGTAAAGCCTGATTTTGTCACTCTCTCCCGCTACCCCGAACCCCCGAATCTGACCGTCCAAACGAATCCTGCAAGCCAACGGCTCCATAAATAGCGCAAATAATAAGGGAGAAAGGGGACATCCCTGTCTTGTGCCACGTTGAAGATTAATAATGGAGGAATTACAGTAACCCCATCAATATTAACTCGGGCGATTGGTTGGGTGCATAACAGTTGAGTCATTGCAATGAAGGTAGACCCCAGTCGAAAGTGAGCCAAAGTCCGCCACAAAAAGGACCACTCTACCCTGTCGAACGCTTTGGCAGCGTCCAAAGACAGGATAGAGTGGTCCGGTCCCCCCCCTACCGACAGGTCCAAATACGTCCCATACAGATTCGCCTGGATCTGTCTCCCAGGTATAAATCCTGTTTGATTAGGATGAACCAGGGCTGCAATCACCCGTTTCAGACAGTTTGCTAAAAACTTTGCAAAGATCTTATAGTCAGTATTAAGGAGTGATATGGGCCTATAAGACCCAACCTCACTACCATCCTTATCTTTTTTTTAAATTAAGATGATGATTGCCTCCCTAAAAGATGGAGGGAGAGAACCATATCTATGAGATTCACTTAACACCTGCAACAAAATAGGGAGGAGTACTTTAGCGTGATATCTATAAACTTCAAATGGCAAACCGTCCGCCCTGGGGGATAAGGTATGTTTAACCAACCGAGGAGCATCTTCCCATTCTGCCTGTTGTATGGGGTGATCGAGCATTCCAGTTTCCAGAGGTGAAAGAAAGGGCATTTCTAATTGGTCCAAATAGTCATCGATTTTAGAGGAACTACATACCGTTTCGGATCTATATATAGTAGAGTAGTAGTTGGCAAATTCCTGTCTAATCAGATCCGGATCCTTCGCTATCTGGCCCCGATTATTCCTAATATACCTAATTTTGGTCCCACCCCTTTGATTGGCGACCAATGCGGCTAACAATTTACCTGTTTTTCCCTCCTCCCTAAAACGTCTCTGTCCTTGAAAAAAGAGTTTATGTTGGGCTTTATTTACCATAAAAGAACTACAATATTGTTGATTAGCTTCTTTCAGTTGTATACGGAGTGAATCCGTACCATATTTAGTCAACGCACCCTGCAACCTCCTAACTGTCTCCTTCATTGCATTTTCCTGCTTATGGAACTCCGCTCGTTGTCTTTTTATTTTACTACAATAAAGGCCCTAATGTAGGCCTTCAAAGGGTCCCATACAAAATGGATATAAGTGGAGCCCTCATTACGGTGCCAAAATTCAAGGATCTCTTCACTGATCAAATCCCGCTCACCAATAACCTCCAACCAATAAGGGTTCAGTCTAAAGGCTTTATTGGGACGCGTATTTAACCCCACCCCCCTGAGCAGTAGCATAACCGGAGAATGGTCAGAGATTCCGTGCAATTCATATTTCATCTTCACCACTAGATCAGACATAGCCCCATTTGCGAAGGCTAAGTCGATTATTGACATTGACCTATACGTCCGGCCAAAGCATGAATATGCACTTTTTTTCCCGTACAGATAGCGCCAAACATCAACCCATGCAAGCTCCTGAGTGATGCTGCCCAAAAGGGACCGAGTATTCCTCAATGCAGTTAAATGCCTTTATTTCCTCTCAATTTCCATAATTAAACTACCTCTTGTTGCGCTTCTTCAAATTTCCTCATGTTGCTTCTCGTCTCATTCACATCCCCTAACTGCTTCTTTTTGTTCCTGATATTAAAGAGGTGATGGTTTGAGATAGAAAATGTATGGTTTCGCTATTTCCAAATGATGTTTTGTTTACATTAAACCATCTAAATACAGTATACAGTATGTTTGCCCAGTCTACACTCCCTCCTAAGAGAATTTGGGAAACTCCCGGACTATAAATTCAACAGTACAAAGAAAGAAGTGCTCCAGCTTACTGTTTCTCCAGTTAGGCTGGAAAGTCTTAAAACTAGTGCCGAGAGTCCTCCCTTAAGTATTCGGGGATTAACGTGACCCTCTCCCACACTACCTTATACTAACTTCCCCTCTTATTTCAGCAAATATGGTTGATTTCAACTGGTTCACCTTTCCCTTTTCTCTCTATAGCCATATTTGATGATTAACATGACCCTTCTTCCCAAGTTTCTCTACCTATTTGAAACCTTACTTGTCCCAGTTCCCTTGAAGGGTCTTATGTTCCCTAAAGCAGACCTGCTATGGTTCATATGGTCTAATAGAATCATGAAAGCTATCCCGCTGGCTAGCAATAGTTCAGGCTTCCTCTCTCTTCTCTATGCTCTCCAATTGCTTCTTTTTATTCCATCCATCACTGCCTATTAGTCTTATATTTGATGTCCAAACCCTGGATTCAGAATGGTTTGTTCTATTTTACAGATATAGTTGATCATTTCTCATAGAGCTATATTGCCCTGCAGGGAATTGCATAGTAGATTTAATTTGCCTTCCCAAAGTGAATGCAATTATATCCATATTGGACATTTTATCCAATCTATCTTCTTGAGCCACCATATTTCATTGCCTACAGTTTTTGAATGCCTCTATAGAATTGGTACATCATCAAAGGGACTTACGGTATATTAATCATATGCAATATTTTTGTTGTTTAAGTAGACATTCTTACATGATTAGGTGGGAGGAGTCATGTGGGCTCATATGGTGAAGGGCAGCCAAGAACTCTAGGTGTGCTATACGTACAAGGAGAATCAGTACAAACTATTTGTGCACTAGTATCACACCCTGCAAATCTTCATATGCCGAATCTAAAAGCAGCCACTTTGGATTGTTGGAGATGTAAAATGTCAAACTTTATTCCATATATTTTGAGCTTGCTCAATAATTTAACCAGTTTGGTTTAAGGTTGAGCTTAAGGTCTTAGACTATAATATTCATTTGAATCCTATGTCCTAATTGCTCAATTTTCCACCTATGCCAAGTGATCCACCAGACTGTTCCTGAATATTTAAAGTTATGTGCTGTCTTATAACTAAGCAATATGAGCAGACCTCTCCACTTCACTCCTGGATCTTCAGGGTCCTATGCATACTTAATTGTTTTCCTTTTTTGAAAAACATCAAAACTAATAAAGAGACAGCTGAATAAATAATATAGTGTAGACAGAATGGCCTTGTGATGGCATAACAGGAACATAGTAACATAGTTTGTAAGGCTGAAAAAAGACATCTGTCCATCCAATTCAGCATGTTATCCTGCAAGTTGAAGTGACTCAACCCCTTTAAGGAGAGTTTACATAGTCTAAGCTATAGCCAAGAATGCTCTGGTCTCCCTTTCTGCATTGGGTATTTCAGATCAAGCATGCAGAAAAAATACAACTTGTACTGTAAAAAATAGCTCTATGTGAACAAGGAAGTACAGTACAGTATGGAGTACAAAACAAACAAAAAAAACATAAGATAATAATAAAAAATACTAAGTTTTCGACGGGAAGTTGTTAAAACAAATAAGTATACCTTATGTAATTTCACAGGCATCAATTAGGAAACATATGTTCATACTTCAGTTATTTGGTCACTTATTTCCATTACTTATTGTGAGCCAAAACCAGTAGTGAAGCCTATTAAAAGATATGTACTTGTTCTGTGTTTTTGACCCGCACCTGGTTTTGGCTCACAAATTTTAACTGATCAAAATAACTTACCAAATACGGTAACTGAAGTGTGAACTCAGCCTAACATTTACATTCACATAGGCATGGATTTTTGCAGACCCCATTCAGATACATGGGAGATCACAGACTATCTACAACAAATCTCTCAGGCACTGAAGCTGCACAATGAAGATTTATATGCGATTAGTGTTGTAATGCAACCTTCAATGATGACTTTTAGGCCCCTTGGCCAGTATTTTGCATCAATGTGTGTAAGCTAAAGCCAGAAATAGAAGCTACAGATTGAAAGTAAAATAGAAAGATGTGTGTCTCCTTTGTGACTCCTAGGGTTGCCACCCAGCCAGTATCTCACGTCCAAGCCGGTAATTTAGCACTCCTGCTGGTGCCGGCAATTTTTTTTTATACCGGCAATAATAATTACTGGTATTTTCCTAAAAGGACTATTACTAATGAGCGCTTCCATTGTTGAGCACTTGTTAGTGCAACCTTTAACTCTCGCACCCTCCCTCACTTCTGTTAGGGCTTGTTCACACGACCATGAAGTTTTTTGCTGTCCGTAAATTGCGTATCCGCAAAAAATGGATGCCGCCTGTGTGCCTTCCGCAATTTGCGGAACGGAACAGGAGGCCCATTATAGAAATGCCTATTCTTGTTCGCAAAACGGACAAGAATAGGACAGGACTCATAATTTTTGCGGGGCCAAGGAACATAGCAACGGATGCGGACAGCTGTCCGCATTTTTTGCGGTCTTATTGAAATCAATGGTTCCATATACGGACTGTATGCGGACCACATAAAGCGGTCCGTATACGGAACGCAAAATACGTTTGTGTGAACAAGCCCTTAAGAGAAAACAAAAAAACCTCACCTTATCCATTTGATCATGCAGCTGTGAACACTTGCTGCTGCCTGGATGTGCTGGACAGGACCTGTGAGACGTCATCATGCTGGAGCGCATGTCCTATGCTGAGCATCATAATTAATTCTGTGGGGCACTAATGGAGGCATTACTATTACTGGGGGCACTAATGGCGGCACTATTAATTCTAAGGGGCACAAATGCGGACACTAATAATTCTGTAGGGCACAAATGGGGAAAATATTAATTCTGTTGGGCGCTAAAGGGGGGCAATATTAATTCCGGGAGGTCGCTAATGAGGGCATTACTATTACTGGGGGGCATTAATGGGACATTACTATTACTGGGGGGCACTACTGGGGACATTATTAATTCTGGGGGCACTAATGGGGAAATTTTTAATTCTGGGGGCACTAATGGGGGCATTATCCATTTTGGGGGTCACTAATGGAGGCATTAAGATTAATGAGGGCACTATTAATACAGGGAGCCATAGCGAATTAACGCAATGTGTTATTCCACGACCCCAACAACCACACCCCCTTTTGGGTGTGGCTTAACTTAGCCGTTATTTTTAGTTAGGAAAGGTAGCAACCCATACATCTGAAAGAAGTTTGAAAAAATCCAGGGTTAGACTCAATAGAAAAGTATTAGGGGGATATTCATTAAGTCCAGCATTTTCCACTCCTATCTTAATCTATCCCCCACTGGTGTCAGATGCACCAGAATTATTACGAGGTGCATTCCTCTCAAAAATTGTGGCACATCTCTGCGGCTCTGTGTGAGAAAATGAGAATCTATGCCAGGACAAGAGCTGGTGTAGATTTCCACTATGATCTCCCCCAATTTCCAGGCATAGATTATAATAAATGCCAGGTCTGCTATAACTGGCTCTGCACTGCCGTGCTCCGTCCACTTTCTCTAAAAGTAGTGAGCAGGGCTTTAACCTTAAGGACACGGCCATATTTCACCTTAAGGACCAAGAGATTTTTTGCAAATCTGACCAATGTCACTTTATGTGTGAATAACTTTAAAACGCTTTTACTTATCCAGTCCATTCTCAGATAGTTTTTTTTTCATCACATATTGTACTTCATGACACTGGTAAAATGGAGTAAAAAAATTCATTTTTATTTATAAAAAAATACCAAATTTACCAAATATTTAGAAAAATTTTGCAAATTTCCAAGTTTCAATTTCTCTACTTCTGTAATACATAGTAATACCTACAAAAATAGTTATTACTTTACATTCCCCATATGTCTACTTTATGTTTGGATCATTTTGGTAAAAACATTTTATTTTTTGGGGACGTTACAAGGCTTAGAAGTTTAGGAGCAAATCTTGAAATTTTTCAGAAATTTTCAAAAACCCACTTTTTAAGGACCATTTCAGGTCTGAAGTCACATTGTGAGGCTTACATAATAGAAACCACCCCAAAATGACCACATTCTAGAAACTACACCCCTCAAGGTATTCAAAACTGATCTTACAAACATCGTTAGGCACACGGTAGGGCGTAGAGGGAAAGGGTGTGGTTTTTGGAAGGCAGATTTTGCTGGACTGGTTTATTTGCACCATGTCCCATTTGAAGCCCCCCTAGAGTATAAACTCCATAAAAGTGACCCCATCTAAAAAACTACACCCCTCAAGGTATTCAAAAATGATTTTACAAACTTTGTTAACCCTTTAAGTGTTCCACAAGAGTTATTGGCAAATGGAGATGACATTTGAGAATTAAAATTTTTGGGCAAATTTTCCAATTTATTACATTTTTTACAGTAACAAAGCAAGGGTTAACAGCCAAACAAAACTCAATATTTAGTTCCCTGATTCTGTAGTTTGCAGAAACACCCCATATGTGGTCGTAAACTACTGTACGGGCACACGGTAGGGCGTAGAGGGAAAGGTGCGCTGTGTGGTTTTTGGAAGGCAGATTTTGCTGGACTGGTTTATTTACACCATGCCCCATTTGAAGCCCCCCTGATGCACCCCTAGATTAGAAACTCCATAAAAGTGACCCCATTTTGGCAACTATGGGATAAGGTGGCAGTTTTGTTGGTACTATTTTAGTGTACATATGATTTTTGATTTGATTTTCTCTATATTACATTTTTGTGAGGCAAGGTTACCAAAAATAGAAATTCTGAAATTTCATCTCCATTTGCCATAAACTGTTGAGAAACACCTAAAGGGTTAATAAACTTTGTAAAATCAGTTTTGAATACCTTGAGGGGTGTAGTTTCTTAGATGGGGGTCACTTTTATGGAGTTTCTACTCTAGGGGTGCATCAGGGGGTCTTCAAATGGGACATGGTGCCAAAAGAAAAGGCCATCAAAATATGCCTTCCAGAAACCATACAGCGTTCCTTTCCTTCTGCGCCCTGCCATTTGGTCATACAGCAGTTTACGACCATATATGGAGTGTTTATGTAAACTGCAGAATCAGGGTAATAAATGTTAAGATTTGTTTGGCTGTTAAATTGCTGTTTTAGAACCGTTTTTATTTTATTTTTTTGACCGTGTTCATCTGTGGGGTTAGGTCATGGGGTATTTTTATAGAGCAGATTCTTAGGGACGCGGCGATACCTAATATGTCTACTTTCTTAAAATATATTTATGTTTTACACTATATTATCCTTTTATAAAAAAATAAAAAAATTTTTTTAGTATCTCCATAGTCTAAGAGTCTTTTTTTTTTTTGTTTTTAGCCGATTATCTTAGGTAGGGGCTCATTTTTTGCGGGATGAGAGGACGGTTTTATTGGAACTATTTTGGGGGGCATATCTCTTGCTATTACAATTTTTGTGATGTAAGGTTTTTATTTTATTTTTTTGACCGTGTTCATCTGAGGGGTTAGATCATGGGGTATTTTTATAGAGCAGATTCTTACGGATGTGGCGATACCTAATATGTCTACTTTTTCATTTATTTTAGTTTTACAAAATAATATTTTTGAAAAATATAAATTTGTTTTAGTGTCTCAAGTCTGAGAACCATAGTTTTTTACCGATTGTCAGTGGCTAAATGGAATTAAAATTGGGGTAGGGTATTATAAATTTAGTACTCCATGGAAGTTTGGTACTCCCTGAAGCAACTGTCAATGCAGAGGACCAGATGATCGGGGCACGTGTCACACTGAGTGGTGGTGTCCTTCCGTATCCCCCTCCTTTGACACACTCTGCACTTTTTTTTGGGACCGTCTCTTCTTTCCAGTATGGGGGACCACACCTGTAAAGTGTTGACCAGGGACGATCCTGGCGCCTCCAGTTCCCGAGGTACTCCGGCCTGCTCTTTCCCTGTCAGAAAAGATCAGGTCTTTGAGGACTGCCTCATAGAGCTGAAGGAATTTCCCTGTGTTGCCAGCACTCTGGGACAGCGCAAAAGAGTTGTACAAGGCAACCTGTACCAAGTAGACCGCAATTTTTTTGTACCAAGCCCGGGTTTTGCGCATGGCATTATATGGCTTGAGGACTTGATCAGAGAGATCAACTCCTCCAATATACCAATTGTAGTCGACGATACAATCGGGCTTGAGGACCGTTGCTGCGGCACCTCTCACAGGGACAGGGGTGATGCCATTACCGTGAATTGTGAACAGTACAAGGACATCCCTCTTGTCCTTATATCTGACCAGCAACAGGTTTCCACTGGTAAGGGCACGGGTCTCACCCCTGGGGATAGGTACCTGGAGGGGGTGGGTAGGGAGGCCGCGTTGATTTTTCTGCATAGTCCCACAAGCGGACGTGGATCTGGCGGCGAGGGACTGGAACAAGGGGATACTAGTATAAAAGTTATCCACGTACAGGTGGTAACCTTTATCTAGCAGTGGGTGCATAAGGTCCCACACAAGTTTCCCGCTAACACCCAGAGTGGGGGGACATTCTGAGGGTTCAATACAGGAATCTCGCCCCTCGTACACACAAAACTTGTACCCTGAGTTACTCTCACAAAGTTTGTACAGCTTCACGCCATACCTCGCCTGCTTAGAGGGAACATACTGGCGGAAAATGAGTCTCCCCTTGAAAGCAATGAGAGACTCATCAACCGCGACCTCCCTTCCAGGTACATAGGCCTCCAAAAATTTGGCCCCAAAGTGATCGATGACTGTTCTGATTTTGTACAGGCAGTCATAGGGGGGGGATCGCCTTGGGGGGGACATGCTGCATTATCTGCATAATGCAGGCATTTCCAGATGGCCTCAAACCGGGTACGTGTCATGGCCGTACTGTAAAGTGGGGTCTGGTAGAGGACGTCCCCACTCCAGTAATGCCTGACACAGTTTTTTTTTACTTGGCCCCTGTGCAGCACGAGGCCCCAAAATGTCCTCATCTCGGCTGCACTGACCAGAGTCCAGGCACCGGCCCTAGCCAAAAAAAGAGCCCGGGTGTTGAGCAATGAACTGTTGGGCGTACAGGTTCGTTTGCTCAACCATCAGATTCACAAAGTGGTCACTGAAAAAAAAGACGAAAATAGTCATATTCAGTGAAGCCCACTGTGGGAATCTGGATTCCTGGTTGGCCTACAAAAACAGGAATCGCGGGCTCAAAATGCTCTGGGGTACACCATGCAAGTTCACCGGTAGGGGGCTCTGGTGGACTTATCTGGTGGGTCAGAAAACTAGTACAAGCCCCAGAGATGCTTGTACTAGTGTGGGCCACAGGGTCCCTGGCATGGTGGTCCCCTTTGCTACACCTGGCGGCGTCTCCCCACCTTGGGGGCTCATCATCATCGCTATGACAAAAGGAAGGACGCGGAGGACACGGATGACAAAAGGAAAGTGGGGTCATCCTCGTCCTCACTGGGACTCTCTGAGTTGGAGGCAAGCTGGGCGTATGCCTCCTCGGGCGAGAACATCCAGTGGGCCATAGGGGAGTGTGTGTGTGCGTGTGTGTGAGTAAGTGTGTGGAAATCTTTATTTAGTGTGCGTGTGTGTGGGGGCACGGGTTTTGCGGACTTATCCCTAAAACTAACTGAAAAAAAACTAAATAAAAGAAAGGACCAAAAAATTTGAAAAAATATAAATAAAAAGATTCAAACTTGCTGATCAGCCATCCAAAGCTGATCAGCGGTGGGGTGGGCGATGCGCTAACAGTGGCCGGATGCTAAGAGTGCCGGCCAGTCAGCGTACGCATAAAAAATAAAAATGCTTGCGCCCCCCAAAAAATGTGTGTGTGGGGGGGGGCATGGGGGCAAGCTGCAGCACCCCTGGGGGGTCTAGGGTCACACAACTGTGCTGTGGACCCCAGACACCCGATTAGGGTGATGCAACAGTTTTTTTTTTTCCACTAAACTTTCCCTGAATATCCCTGCCTAACCTTTCCCTAAATACCTTTTAGTGCCAGATGGCACTATGGAGGGTCAGAAGGGGGGTGCTGGGCAAATATGGGGGTGCTGGCTCTGGAGATCGATGCAGGGTCCTCTCTCCTCGCTCCCAGACACAGAAAGGAGGAGGAGAGGAGCGCTGCAATAATTTAAATCGCCCGCCCCTGCAGCCAATCAGAAGCGATCCTGAGAGGTGATGTCACCATCACCTCTCAGGATCTCAGGAGGGTGATTGTTGGTGTGTTATCACACCACCGATCACCATCCTGTTCCGGGTTATCAGTTCCCCAGAGACCCGAATAACCCGGAAACGCAGCAAACCGCAGGTCTGAATTGACCTGCGGATTGCTGCGATTGCCGACACGGGGGGGGTCACAGGACCCCCCCGCGCATTTCCCAGGGTGCCTGTGTCCTTAAGTACCAGGACATCAGGGCGTTCCTGTACGCCCTGTGTCCTTGAGATGTTAAACCACCAAAAAATCACAACATTTTGTGCAACCATGTCATAAGCCAAACTGTGGAGATTTATCAAGAAAGGTGCTTTCTGCATTGGTCTTGATATCACTTGTGTTGTGGAGGATGCTTAATTTGCACTCTGGCTGGTCTCACCCCCTCCCAGTCCCTTCAGAAAAGTGGCGAGTTGGCGTAAAAACAGCACTTGCGACTATTTTTTAAAAGTTGTATGTTTGCGACTTTTTAATCCCACTTTTTTGGTGCAAACTGAATGATAAATCTCCCGCTTAGTTTTCACTTTATACATTTTCTTCTTTTTGTATTCCTCATGGCTTTTACTAAAAGGTACACCAAAAATGCATCCGTATAAAAAAACTTTAAAAAAAAATTGCATGGGCAGAGCCATTGTTACAGGCAGTGTAAAGCTAGCATTTAGAGATGAGCAAAGTTCTCAAAAATTCAATTTGGCTGCTTCATGGAATTTCAAAAACAAATTAGCTTTGTTTAGAATTATTTCATCGCAAAGCGAATTTCTTTGTGAGTAGCAGGCGCAATGTCGGTGAACGGTAATTATGCTGCCCCCCATCATTTAACACCTCAGATGCCGCGTTTGTCGCTGATCGCATCTTATGAGATGACCATTGAGGGCTGTCAGGGGTTAATCTGTTAAAATAAAATTACAAATACTCACCTTATCTATTTGGTCTAGAATAGGCCGCCACGGCCATCTTGATTGAATATCCAGCGTGAAATCTGGCATGGTCCATGATGAGGTCCTCATGCTGGTCTGCGTGATAACGTCATAGTTCACTGCGGGATCTTCAGTCAAGATGGCTGCAGCAGACTCTTCGCATGCAAATGGATGAGGCGAGTGTGAATTTTTTTGTTTTTTACAGTGATTTTAGGGAAAATTGATTCGCAACCACGAAGCACAAGGAAATTTGGCCTCGCGGTGAACCGAATTTTCCCAGAAATTCGGATCAAAGTCCACTTAGTGAACTTCAATTCACACAACTCTACAAGCATTATCTAGCATCTGCAAGGCAAAATTTGAAATTCTAATATAGAATTTGAATATAGAAGATACAAGATGACAAATCAAAGCCTTACCTTTGTTTCCTATTGAATTATTTAAAACGCTACAACCCATCTATTTCATGTATTATAATGTTTGCATAATCATTCAGCTTTTTGCTCTATAAATGGTGTTTTATTTTATTTTTTTCATATAATTTATGTAAAATAGAGCCAACAATATGTTGATGCACTCGATAGGTTTATTATATTTTCATATTGCACACAGCGAATTTTGATAATTAAAATGATTTATAAGTATTAAACGCACATAACCTTTAGTTCATTTTAAAACACTTTTCTGTACATGAAAAAGTGAGTTCCAGCATATTGTGTCTAATTATCATGCTGCTGGCTTACACATTAGCTATTCATTTTTCCTTGGAAGTAAAAGTGGAAAAAAATATTATCTATCATATTTTTAATTAACATTTCTAGAAGGTAATTACACTTTACTGCATATATCTTGAGAGGTACTGTAGCTTAATGATCCTGAATAGTGTGTACAGTGGACAGAGACTAATTATGATAATGATTGCTCCAGGTCTTCTGAAAATCTGTAAATCTTTGAAAATGATGGCAAAAAAATATTGTATATTGCCTGATAAGTTAAGATATTCAACATTGTTTGCAGTTTAGTTTGCCTAATAAAACAATTACATTTCCTCCTACAATATATTTATAAGGAAATTATGGGCAGAAAGTGCAACAAATTAAAAGAACCCCTAATACGTTAATGCCAGGCCGAAGAAACATACAACTTATTATGTTCAGCCTCTGCAGATGGCCAATATAACCTTTATGAAGTCATTAAATGTTCAGTCCTGTTTTCAAGAGATGGAAATCATAAAAAAAAATATAAAAAAAACCTTCTGCAATTATAATAGAAATCAGCATAATGTAACTGTGATGAAGTAAGCTGCTAATGCAGAAAATGGCAGATTTCATGATAGTGCTATCTATGACACACTAAGATTTGGGTGTCTAATCAATAACTCACATTTTCCAACTTCACTATATTGAGGTACATGCACTCATACTATTTTGTGGCTAGTTTAACCCCTTAAGGACCAGGGCTATTTGGACCTTAACCCCTTCACAACCAGCGCCGTACTAGTACGGAGCTGGCCTGGTCTTTAAAGGTGGTGCCCACTCTGGATCAGGTGCCATAGCCACGGGGTGCGTGCTGTTTCAGGCATGCAGACATTTAACACTTCGGATGCCTTGGTGAATCCTAACCACGGCATCCGGGTACGCGAATACCTGGAAGCGCACGATTTCGGATATGCTCCTTCTCCCTCCAGCGATGACAGGAGGCTGCTGCATAGTGTTTCCTTTGGAGCCCCTGCCTGTAGCACGGCTCCATAGGAAACTACTAAATTTTTCATAGACTCTAAAACTAATGCATTGGGGTCTGTCAAAATAGCAATCTAATGATTGCTTGTTATAGTTCCCTAAGGGAACTATAAAAAAAATGATAAAGATTTTTAAAATATATATATATATATATATATAAATAAAGAAAGTCCGCAGCACTCCTTGAAGTAAAAAAATGTGCAGTTTATTCACACATGTCAGAAAAATGACAACGTTTCAGTTCTCTCACAGAACCTTTCTCAAGAACCTTGACTTGAGAAAGGTTCTGTGAGAGAACTGAAACATTGTAATTTTTCTGACATGTGTGAATAAACTGCACATTTTTTTACTTCAAGGAGTGCTGCGGACTTTCTTTATTTGTTTATTCGTCCTGAGTCGAGGGACCACCGCGGGCACCATATAACAGAAAAAAGGAGTGCTGCCTGACCTTTTCTATGGATATATATATATATATATATATATATATATATATAAAAGTTAAAATCACCCGATTCTATAAAAATATAAAAAATATTTACCCCATATGGCAAAAGGCAAAACAGAAAAAAGTTAAAATGTCCGATTTGCCGTTTTTGGCCAGCCGGCAAGACTTGCCCTGTGTGCCAATGCCTCCACCACAGTCCACAAAGTGAGTAACTTGAGTGCCTCTGTGTTTAAAAAAAAAAAAAAAGTTCAAGTGGGGGGATAATGAGGGGAAGAGGGGGTTCTGCTTGGACAGCAGCAAGCAGAGTTCCTGGGGGGGCACACTGTTCTGTATATAACTTATAAGGATTATCATGTAGAAGACAGTGTTTTCCTGTTCCCCCCCCCCCCCCCCCTGAACTTTGCTTGCTGTTGATGCTCATATAGAGGACAGTGTGCCCTAGGGTCCCAAGTCACCATGAACTGTGGGGGTGGGTGGACCGGGGAACACCAAAAATCTGCAGCAAAAAGAGTTCAGATGTGGGGGGTATGGGCTATGTCAGGCTTTAGCACAGTGGGCACAGGCAGGAGGAGCAATCTGTATGTGAGCCCTGCCCTGCACTTGCTCAGCTGAGCTTGCTCCCTGTGCCCACTCTGGTAAAGCCTGACCTCTATGCCCAGTTTTACCAAAGCAGACATGCAGGAGAAGTGATTTGTGCTGTACATTGCTCACTGCAGCCCCAGTGAAATCCTTACTCCCATACACTGTATCAGTGGTG
This sequence comes from Bufo bufo, assembly GCF_905171765.1. Taxonomy (NCBI): domain Eukaryota; kingdom Metazoa; phylum Chordata; class Amphibia; order Anura; family Bufonidae; genus Bufo; species Bufo bufo. The sequence continues at coordinate 156,336,442 of NC_053392.1, read as the reverse complement.
TACAAGAGTACAGATTGTAAAGCTCTATATGATTCAAAAGGTTATCTATACATTGTATGTCTTTATTAATTGGCAAATGGTGGTGTGGCAGGGGAGGGGCAGGTATTGGGATAAGCCAGGGGTGGGTAGAGTTAGGGGCGCCCAATTCAGATTCTTGCTATGGGGCCCAATAATTTCAATGTATGCCCCTGCTATGATGTGCAATGTATTGTCTTTATCATCATCCTCAGTTTGGACCTTAAACCTTTCCACTCTTTATTCAGGTAAACCTCCTCATGTTATTTCTCATGTACACAAGTATGATCTTCAATTTAGTGATGAGCGGCAGGGGTCATATTCGAATTCGTGATATATTCGTTATATTCTCTTCTTTTTTTTTTTTACTCGAAAATCGGCAAGGTAATGATGGCATAATATGGAGTGTGTCAAAAACGAATATATAGCACTATAGAATATAGTGCTATATATTCCTTTTTAGAATATTTGTGATTTTTTTCCCATCTGAACACATGATTCCAACAAGCTTCTTGCTTGTGGGCCAATGAGTCATGGAAAAAAATGACAAATATTCTAAAAAATGAATATATAGCACTATATTTAATATAGTGCTATGTATTCGTATTTTAGAATATTCGTCATTTTTTCCATCTGAAGTGAACAGTGTTCAGTGTTCACTTCAGATGGAAAAAATGACGAATATTCTAAAAATGAATATATATCACTATATTTAATATAGTGCTATATATTTGTTTTTTAGAATATTCGTCATTTTTTTCCATCTGAAGTCATGATTCCTCCCTTCTTAAAGGGAACCTGTCACCTAGAAAACGCCTCCCAAACCACCAGCATTACCTTAAAGTAGCCAGCAGTATGTTCCTAAAGATCCTTTTCTTCCTCCGGCCAGATGCACCAAAATCTTGAAAAACAAACTTTAATCCCCTGCACGCTCTATGTAACAGCAGAGTTTGAAGTCAAGGGGGCAGCCTCCTCGCTTCAAGTCAAGATAACCACACACCCTTTCCCTGCCCCTTCACCTCTAATTGACATCCGCACACATGAACATCTGAAGCACACTCACCCTCGGGCGGGTTTGCTGAACAGCCGAAAGCTATCGGATGTCGATCAAAAGCGAAGGGGCAGGGAAAGGGGGTGTGGTTAACTTGACTTGAAGCGAGGAGGCCGCTGCCCCCTTGAATTCAAACTCTGCTGTTACATAGCGTGTGCAGGGGATTAAAGTTAGTTTTTCAAGATTTTGGTGCATCTGGCCGGAGAAAGAAAAGTATCTTTAGGAACATACTGCTAGCTACTTTAAGGTAATGACTCATTGGCCCACAAGCAAGAAGCAGGGAGAAATCATGTGTTCAGATGGAAAAAATTATGAATATTCAATATAACTAATATATAGCACTAAATTCTAAATATTCGCAAATTCTCGAAGTGGCGATATTCAAGATAAAAATTTGCTTTTCGAATATTCGTGCTCAACACTACTTCTATTGTGTTATAGGAGACATATATACATGTGTCTAGGGACTATATTTATCTTGTCTATTACGTTCCTTGCACATAGGGTTCAGTCTCTTTTTATATAACATGTATTAAGGCCAAAATATAGGTGAATAACTGTATGCCGGCCCCAAGAGGCTTTTACAGCCCGGCCCTCTTTTACACCTATATAGTATTGCCTTTTTCAGTACACTTTATTCTATGACTAGGTCGAAACGCGTCAGAAACCATGGGATTAAGTGCTGCATTCCTTTTAAAATGAAGAAATGAAATAATTTTGGGTTTTACTCGCTGGATCACCTTTCTACGTTTGCTATGATAGCTGACTCTGAAAAGTCATCTGAAAGTGAATGCTTTATGTTCACAGACAGCTTACACTACTGTCGTATTTCCCAGCGTAACTGTAGATTTCTAGTAAAATTACCTGGATTGGTATATTGCAAAACAGAAGTAAAGGCTAAAAATGTGCATCTCCTCATTGTGAGAGCTTTCCACTGACAGTAATGAATTCATGGCCGTGATTGTGACAACTGTTTAGACACCTTTATTGTCATTATAAGGTCTAACACTGTAAGTCAATTTTTATCTTACATTTTATTTTGCAGAGTGAAAACTCGTATATCAGAAACGGCAAAGTGTTCTAATTGAAGCTGAATGAATGCATTAGTGCCCAGAACATGGGACTTTATTATCCATTCTGGCTATATTTTTTTGGACTAAGACAAACGTCCTTCATTTTTCAACTAATGCATCCATTAAGCAAAGAGACATTGATTTCCGACAGCATTCAAAACCTTGTTTAGCTTTTTTTTCTCTCTTCTTGTCCTTGCCGTAGCAATAATGTTTTTTTTTTTTTTCTCAATAAATCTTTAAGGTCAAATGCTTTAAAGTGTTTATAGGAAGTCTAAGTGTGGCCTGACCTCAGTAATATTGAAATTGAGTTTGCTTAAAGTCATTATCATGTTGCGGTTATATCTATATATCGGCCTTCAATGAAGGCTACGTTCAACATAATAACTTACTGTGTGGAATGAAGAGGAAAATACATAGATATTTTCTTCCAAATGAAAATCAGAATGTCAAATCTGTTATCTATAATATTAGTATATAAATGGCCGACAACAATCCTTTATAACTAGAGAAGACAAAGTGCTTTGTGATAAATGGATTTATCATTGGGAGATTTGGAGCTATGAGGAGCAAATCATGTGGTCTGACGTTACTTTGCAGAGTTTTTACTCTAGAATCTGATTATATCTCTGCTTACCAAATAGTATTGCGAGATGATAAAGGAAAAAAAAATTAAATGGTTTAAAAACTACATCAATCGGGTGTAAAGCAATGAGAAAATGTATGACTTTGGGTCACATATCAAAGAGCGTTACTCATTTACTTGCAAATGCAAAATAAACAGACACGATAAAGGAAATACAGACATTTTAATTTTCACTTTTTCTCATGGTAAAAATGTTTATATTACTTCTTGAGAGAAAATTGTGATGGTTTTATATTAAGCTCCACTATAGAGTAAAATGAAGATAAAGGGGCAGATTTATCAAAACTTGTGTAAAGGAAAACTGGCTAGGATGTCCATAGCAACCGGAGTCCATCTTTCATTTTCCAAAGGAGCTCTAAAAAATGAAAGGTGGACTCTGATTGGTTGATATGGGCATCTAAGCCAGTTTCCCTTTATACCAGTTTTGATAAATCTGAGCCCAAAGGGTTTTATTAACCCCTGCCTGCTCTATGGCATATTTATATATTGCAGAGAGCGGGTGATGAGCACAGTGACATCACCACAGGTCCTTTTCCTCAAAGAAGAAGACAGAACAGAAGCCAGGCTGCGCTAACAAGTGGATTAAGGTGAGTTAAAATTTATTTTTATTTTGTTAACCCCTCCATCACTATTTTACTAAGCATTGTGTATTAATTATTATAACCATGCTATAAGGGAAAATAATGGTTGGGTCCCCATTCTGATCGTCTCCTAGCGACCGTGCGTGAAAATTACAACGCATCCGCACTTGCTTGCAATTTTCACACAGTCCCATACACTTCTATGGGGCCTGCGTTGCGTGAAAAACACACAAAATCGAGCATGCTGTGATTTTCATGCAACACACAAGTGATGCGTGAAAATCACGGCTCATGTGCACACCCCCATAGAAATAAATGGGTCCAGATTCAAGAGGCCTTAAAGACCCTGCCATTTTTCACCTTAAGGACCAGGCCATTTTTAGCAAATCTGACATGTGTCACTTTATGTGGTATTAACTTTAAAACGCTTTTAGTTATCCAGGCCATTCTGGGATTGTTTTCTCGTCACATATTGTACTTCATGACAGTGGTAAAATTTAGTAAAATTTATTTATTTAATTTTATTTATCAAAAAATGCAAAATTTACCACAAATTTTGAAAAATTAGCAAATTTCAATTTCTCTACTTTTATAATAGATAGTAATACCTCCAAAAATAGTTATTACTTTACATTCCCCATATGATTACTACATGTTTGGATTATTTTGTAAATGGCATTTTATTTTTTGGGGAAGTTAGAAGGCTTAGAAGTTTAGAAGCAAATCTTGAAATTTTTCAGAAAATTTCTAAAACCCACTTTTTCATGATCAGTTCAGGTCTGAAGTCACTTTGTGAGGCTTACATAATAGAAACCACCAAAAACTGGCCCCATTTTACAAACTACACCCCTCAAGGTATTAAAAATGGATTTTAAAAACTTTGTTAACCCTTTAGGTGTTCCACAAGAATTAATGGAAAATAGAGAGAACATTTCAAAATTGCACTTTTTTGGCAGATTTTCCATTTGAATCCATTTTTTCCAGTTACAAAGCAAGGGTTAACAGCCAAACAAAACTCAATATTTATGGCCCTGATTCTGTCGTTTACAGAAACACCCCATATGTGGTTGTAAACTGCTGTACAGGCACACGGCAGAGCGCAGAAGGAAAGGAATGCCATACGGTTTTTGGAAGGCAGAATTTGCTAGACTGGTTTTTTTGACACCATGTCCCATTTGAAGTCCCCCTGATGCACCCGTAGAGTAGAAACTTCTAAAAAGTGGCCCCATTTTAGAAACTACACCTCTCATGGTATACAAAATTGATTTTACAAACTTTGTTAACCCTTTAGGTGTTCCACAAGAATTAATGGAAAATAGAGATGACATTTCAGAATTTCACTTTTTTAGCAGATTTTCCAATTTAATCATTTTTTTCCGCTAACCAAGCAAGGGTTAACAGCCAAACAAAGCTCAATATTTATTACCCTGATTCTGTAGTTTACATAAACACCCCATATGTGGTCGTAAACTGCTGTACGGGCACACGGCAGGGCGCAGAAGGGAAGGAATGGTTTTTGGAAGGCAGATTTTGCTGGTCTGGTTTTTTGACACCATATCCCATTTGAAGCCCCCCTGATGCACCACTAGAGTAGAAACTCCAAAAAAGTGACCCCAATTAAGAAACTACGGGATAAGGTGGCAGTTTTGTTGGTACTATTTTAGGGTACATATGATTTTTGGTTGCTCTATATTACACTTTTTGTGAGGCAAGGTAACAAGAAATAGCTGTTTTGGCACAGTTTTTATTTTTTGTTATTTACAACATTCATCTGAAAGGTTAGACCATGTGGTATTTTTATAGAGCAGGTTGTCAAGGATGCGACAATACCAAGTATGACAACTTTTTTTGCTTGTTTGTTTCAGTTTTAAATAACAAGGCATTTTTTAAATGTCTCCACATTATGAAAGCCGTAGTTTTATTTATTTTTTGGGCGACTGTCTTGTGTAGGGGCTCATTTTTTTCAGGATGAGATGACGGTTTGATTGGTACTATTATAGGGTGCATATAACTTTTTGATCGCTTGCTATTACACTTTTTGTGATGTAAGGTGACAAAAAATAGCTTTTTTTTACACAGTTTTTATTTATTTATTTTTACGATGTTTACCTTAGGGGTTAGGTCATGTGGTATTTTTATAGAGCCGGTCGTTACGGACGTGGCAATACCTAATATGTATACTTTTTTTTATTTATTTAAGTTTTACACAATAATATCATTTTTGAAAAAAAAAATCATGTTTTAGTGTCTCCATATTCTGAGAGCCATAGTTTTTTCAGTTTTTGGACAATTATCTTAGGTAGGGTACCATTTTTGCGGGATGAGATGATGGTTTGAATGGCACTATTTTGGGGTGCATATGACTTATTGATCGCTTGCTATTACACTTTTTGTGATGTAAGATGGCAAAAAAAAGCTTTTTTTACACTGTTTTTTTTTTTTTTTTACGATGTTCACCTGAGGGGTTAGGTCATGTAATATTTTTATAGAGCAGGTTATTACGGATGAGGCGATACCTAATATGTATACTTTTTTATTTACTTAAGTTTTACACAATAACAGCATTTAAAATAAATATATATATATACAGTACAGACCAAAAGTTTGGACACACCTTCTCATTCAAAGAGTTTTCTTTATTTTCATGACTATGAAGGCATCAAAACTATGAATTAACACATGTGGAATTATATACATAATTATAGTCATATTCTAGGTTCTTCAAAGTTGCCACCTTTTGCTTTAATTACTGCTTTGCACACTCTTGGCATTCTCTTGGTGAGCTTCAAGAGGTAGTCACCTGAAATGGTCTTCCAACAGTCTTGAAGGAGTTCCCAGAGATGCTTAGCACTTGTTGGCCCTTTTGCCTTCACTCTGCGGTCCAGCTCACCCCAAACCATCTCGATTGGGTTCAGGTCCGGTGACTGTGGAGGCCAGGTCATCTGGCGCAGCACCCCATCACTCTCCTTCATGGTCAAATAGCCCTTACTTTCAAAGTTTTCCCAATTTTTCAGCTGACTGACTGACCTTCATTTCTTAAAGTAATGATAGCCACTCGTTTTTCTTTACTTAGCTGCTTTTTTTCTTGCCATAATACAAATTCTAACAGTCTATTCAGTAAGACTATCAGCTGTGTATCCACCTGACTTCTCCTCAACGCAACTGATGGTCCCAAACCCATTTATAAGGCAAGAAATCCCACTTATTAAACCTGTCAGGGCACACCTGTGAAGTGAAAACCATTTCAGGGGACTACCTCTTGAAGCTCATCAAGAGAATGCCAAGAGTGTGCAAAGCAGTAATCAAAGCAAAAGGTGGCTACTTTGAAGAACCTAGAATATGACATATTTTCAGTTGTTTCACACTTGTTTGTTATGTATATAATTCCACATGTGTTAATTCATAGTTTTGATGCCTTCATAGTCATGAAAATAAAGAAAACTCTTTGAATGAGAAGGTGTGTCCAAACTTTTTGTCTGTACTGTATATGTGAATATAACTATAAATATATTAAAAATTATCACAATCAATACTAATATTTATTAAAACATGATCAATACATTACAATAAATAAAATTGTTAATCAATATGTAAATAATTAAAATAATATGTCATACACCCTATTACTGAATTAAAACAGACATGATTATATTAAATGTAAAAATCAAAAAACACATTAAAAAAACAATATATATATATATATATATATATATATATATATAAATTTTAAATTTCATGATTAATAAATCAATAAATAGATAAAATATAATGCAAATTCATATAAATATATATATATAAAATAAATAGAAAAATAAATAATTCATCAATAAATTCATAACTAAATTTATCAAAAATAAATTCATTGTAATTAATAAATAAAGCAATTCATATATAAATATAAATAAATAAATAATTTAATAAATAATAAAAAATATCAATAAATAAGTAAAAAATATAAAAAAAACTACGGATTTTTGGAGGGAGAGAAAAGGAGAGTGATGGACAAGGGACCTCTCAATGGCCTGAACCGACAGCGAGGGCCAAGAAGTCACTGCCAAACCAGGACTCGTTCATCTTGTTGAATGTGAGTCTGTCCAAGGAGTCAGTGGACAGACGGGTCCTCTTGTCTGTGACCACCCCACCTGCCGCACTGAATGTCCGCTCAGACAGTACGCTGGAGGGGGGGGGGGGGCAAGACAGTAGCTCCAGCGCATACTGAGCGAGCTCACGGCAGGTTTCCAGCCTGGCGACCCAGTACTCCATGGGGTCGTCGGTGATCATGCTGTCGGAAGCACCGACTGACCCCATGTAGTCAGCCACCATGCGGGACAGCCGCTGGTGGTGACTACTACTGCTGCTTTTGCTACTGTGTCGCGCAGACTGGTAGAACAGCCTCATCTCACCCATTAGGTCACCAACTCGGCTGGTGCTTTTGGGACCAGCCGTCGGCTGGGTGAGATGGGTGGGGATAACTGGAGCCTGAGGCCGCGGGTTAGCCTCCTTCAGCCGTTTGGTGAGACAGGCCCGCAGTTTTTCCATCCAGGCCTGTCTCCAGCTGGCTGGGATAAACTGCTCCAGCTTCCCCTTGCATCTAGAGTCTAAAAGGGTGGCCAACCAGAAATCGTCACTCTCGTTCATTTTCCTGATCCGGGGGTCCCTCCTGAGGGAGCGCAGCATGTGGGCAGCCATAGGGAAGAGGACAGCCCGCTGTGCCTCCTCATGGCTGCCAGGGACCATGACATCCTGGTCCTCAAGCTGCTGTTCATGATGATCCCTGTTGCTGCTGCCCCACCCCCGGACTAATGGTGCCTCCAACACCGTCTCTCCCTCCTGACCAGGCACAGACTCCTGGATGTTGTGAATGTCTTCCTCCTCCTCCACGTCGTCCTGGGCCTGGTCCTGGTGGAGCAAGGCCGCCTCATCTTGCTCCACCAAGGCTCTCTCCCCAGCCTCGAGCAGGCGATCTAGTGTCCTTTCCAGCAGGAACACTAAGGGGAGCACGTCATTGAGGCCGACATGCTCCCCGCTGACCATCTTGGTCGCCTGCTTAAATGGGACCAACACATGGCAGACCTGCTGTATCTGCCCCCACTCTACATTAGCGATGTATGGGAGTGGGTTGGTTGGCCCTGGAGTGCCTAGGTACAGCAGGTATTCCTTCACCGCCCTTCTCTGCTCCCACAACCTCTCCAGCATGTGGAGGATGGAGTTCCACCACGTCACATGCAGCCTGTGAGGGGGCAGGCTGTTGTCCTGCTGCAGTCTGGACAGGGACGTGGAGGCAGTTGGGGAGCATCGGAAGTGACTGGAAATCCGACGGACACGTTGCACAATGTCACTCAACCCTGGAAATGTGCGAAGGTGTTTCTGTACAACCAGGTTGAGGACATGTGCCATGCAGGGTGTGTGTCAGACTGCCAGCATGGAGGGCGTCGAGAAGGTTGCTGCCGTTGTCACAGACAACCATATCTGCCTGGAGCTTTGGGGTGTCAGCCACTTCTGGACCTGATCCTGTAGTGCTGATAGAACATCAGGTCCAGTGTGTCTCCGTTTCCCTACGCTAACAAGCTGGAGCACTGCCTGGCAGCAGACGTTCCCCACACATGAGTAGCTACGGGGACGCTTGCTGGGGGGCTCAGCAGCTGTGGAGACAGTGGCTTGAGGGAGACTAGTGTTTCTACCCTGGACACCCCGTGGCGGCACCACAAAGTCTGATGCCGCTGTTCTCTCCCCGGTGCCTCGGAGGGACACCCAATGGGCGGTAAAACTAATGTAGCGCCCCTGCCCATGCCTGCTGGTCCAGGGATCCATGGTCAGATGTACCCTGTCGCTGACAGCGTGATCCAGGGACAGGGATACATTCTGCACCACATGCTGGTGGAGGGCAGGGACGCCCGTCCTTGCAAAGAAATGGCGGCTGGGGACACGCCATCTAGGTTGGGCCTGCTCCAACATCTGCTTGAATGGATTGCTATCCACAAGGTTGAAGGGCAGCAGATGTTGGGCAATAACCCTTGCCAGGAGCCCATTGAGAGAACGCACGCGTCTGTCCCTGGAGGCGTAGGGCGCGGTGCGTTCGAAAGCCTCAGCAATTGAGGGCTGGCGCCAGTCGGCAGAGGAGGAGGACATGGAGGAGGGTGCAGTGGAGGCAGAGGTATGGCTGCCGGTACCAGTACCTCTAGGAGAGGGAGCGGTGGAGTGGGACTGAATTTGAGTCTGCTGTTGCAGCTGAACAGTGGCAGGAGGTGCTGTCCCCTGCACACTGGTGGTGGCGCTGCTGCTACGACCACCCCGCATCTCTTCCCTCTCCTGCCAGTGATTGACTCTAAGGTGCTGGGTCAGGGCAGTGGTACCCAGCCGAGCCAAACACCTCCCTCTCCTCACCCTGGCATGGCATGGCTGACAGATGCCAATTGTGACATCATCTGTTGCCAGGGTGAAATAGGCCCAAACAGGCGACTTCTGCCCAAACCTCTGGTCAGATGGGGCGGAGGATACCTGCGCCTGTTCAGGCTCGGTGCGCACAGTAGGAGCTGGCTGCTGCCTGACACTCTTACCAGTGAAGCCCCTGACACTGTGCTCCTTGGTGACTTGGCGCACCATTTGCCTCGCCTGCCTACCTTTCTTAGTGCTGCTATCACGTGACGAAGGAGGTGGCACACACTCTGGGTCACCCTCCTCCTCAGACTCAAGGCCCCCATGTGATGTACTGAGAGGACCTGCCATGGCTCTTCTGTCCCCTCACTGACACATGAGTCTGACTAGGTGCGGGAGTAGTGTGGCTGACCCCACCCGCACCCGTTGGAAGGGATGTCACAGGGGTACTCACAGGAGGTATCCCCTCCTCCTCCTCTATCCCTTCCATAAGGTCCTGACGATCCGGTGGACTAAATTCCAAATCACCCTCCTGCATTAACTTCCCCAAGATGTCCCTCTCACTGTCGCTAAACAGGAGCAGGGTAGAATCTTGGGGACTGGGGGGTGGTGAAGCAGGAGGTGGAGTTGCCCCACCTCTGCTGATGCTGCTCCTGCTGCGAGCCTTGGCGGATGAATCAGTGGTGCTCGATTGTGCCACATAAGCCACAATTACATCCGCATCGTCAGAACCGATTGGGCGGCTGCCACGCCCATAAAACTCTGGGATCAGGCGTGCTCCACTACTGACTGCGCCTGCCAGTCCATGACTGGCGGAGCGTCCACGTGCTGGCTGCTGTCCAGCGGTGTTCCTTCTCCTGCTCCTACTACTACTCTGGCTGCGTGCCCCGCCTTTGTGGCTAATTTTTTTTATTTTTAGAAGAACCACCAAAAAAGAAAATATATAGAAATAAATGGGAGAAACTTTATTGGGACGGTGACAATAATAATAATAAAAAAAAGTAATATTAAAAAAACAAAAATAATAAAATAAAAGTTATTGAGACCCAAAAGAAATTAACTTGAAAAAAAAACTAAAGACAGAAGACTAATGAATTATTAATATATTATGTTTTTTTTTTTTTTTTTTACTACTATTGTTTTTAAACCTACCTACAACGACACAGACAAAGACAAAAAGAACACAAGTAACACTAAAACTTTTTTTTGTTTTTTTTTGCTTTTTTTCTTACTACCTACAATGACACAAAGACAAAAAGAACACAAGTAACACTAAAACTTTTTTTTGTTTTTTTGTTTTTTTCTCCTACATACAAAGACACGGACTAAGACAAAACGAACACAAGTAACACTAAAACTTTCTTTTTTTTCCTCCTACCTACCTAACTACAAAGAAGGACGGACGGACTAGGACAAAAATAACAAACTCGGGATAGACAATGAAAGACTACAAATTTACACAGAAGGACACTAAACTAAGACCCTACACTAAGCTAATATATCTCAAGTTAACCTAAACCCTAACTATAACTGTAAATAATAAAGTAGGACCTACACTAAACCCTAAAAACTAAGCTAATTGATCCTGAAAGTACTATCTAATTCCCTATCTGTATTTGATCAATTCAAACTAACTAGTCCCTACTCTACACTGAACTTTATATAATAAACTGAGCCCTAACACTGCCTAAAACTAACTTTCTGACCTACCCTGCACCCTACAAACTATCTAATTATTCACTTCCCTAATCCCTATCTAATAAAGTGTAATTTCGATTAATGCACAATTCACAGACTGACAAACACTTTTGCTCCTCTCACTCCAACAACTAAATCCACAAAATGGCAACCGGGCGGTGTCTTTATTTATATAATGAAGGGGCAAGCTGCTAAACGATTGGTTGCTATGGATGTTGCTAAGGTGTGACAGGGGCTTCCCATTGGCTATTCAAGCTAGGAGAAGGGAGGGTTGACGATTCTCCTCTGTCAGTTCGTAAAAAAAAAAAAATTACGGTTTTATGGTGTTTATTTAAAATCGCATTTCTTTTTTCATGGCCACTGCAGTGGTAAATGACCCGCCATTTATTTTTCTATAGACATTTTCGCTTATTTTAACTGATGTCTAGTCTACCAACTATCCAACACTGTTTGCTAAATTTTATGTAAAGCGATTTTTAGGATTAAAAGATTGTCAACACGCTATACTCGATATGGGACAACAAAATCGCCTTACTCGATAATGACGTAGTTGTCATTATCTCTTAATGCGATAGTAACTTTAATAATACGGTGTTATGCTAACTTTTGTGGAGCATTAAAACATAGGGAGATAAATCGCCTTATTCGATAATTACTTATTGGCATTATCGCTTAATGCGATAGTAACTTTAATAATACAGTGTTATGCTAACTTTTGTGGAGCATTAAAACATAGGGAGATAAATCGCCTTACTCGATAATTTTGTAGTTGTCATTATCGCTTAATGCGATAGTAACTTTAATAATACGGTGTTATGCTAACTTTTGTGGAGCATTAAAACATAGGGAGATAAATCGCCTTATCAATAATTACGTAGTTGTCATTATCGCGTTAATGCGATTGTAACTTTAATATGGTGTTAAGCAAACTTTTGTGGAGCATTAACATAGAAAGATAAATCGCCTACTCGATAATGACGTAGTTGTCATTATCGCTTAATGCGATAGTAAGTTAAATTGAGGAAGACGTAGAATATTTAGCTATCTTCGTTGATGTATATTCTACATGAACAAAGATAGCGAAGTATTCTACATCAACGAAGATAGCGAAGTATTCTACAATCAACGAAGATAGCGGAAGTATTCTACATTGTACAATACTTCGCTATCTTCGTTGATGTAGAATACTTCGCTATCTTCGTTGATGTAGAATTACTTAGCTTTCTTCATTCATGTAGAATACTTCGCTATCTTCGTTCATGTAGAATAAAGAATACTTCGCTATCTTGATTCTTTTTATTAATATAAAGAGTTTAAAAGACATAGAATATAGTGCTATATTTGGGTTAAATATAGATCTACAAGGATTAAAGAATAGGAAAGTTGCCTTATTATTAAGTTATAAGGCAATTAGAAGTTATAATTTATAACTTCTAATTCTAAGCTTAAAAATCGCAATATGCAAATGATTAAATCGCATATTAATTGCGATAAATACAAAAATGACGAATATTCGATTTAGACGAATATTCATGCGAATATTCGTGAAATATCGCAAAATCCAATATGGCACCTCCCGCTCAACACTAGTAAAGGAGCGCCACAAGGTTTTTGGAAGGCAGCTTTTGCTGGACTGATTTTTAGATACCATGTCCCTAATGCACTCTACAGTAAAAACTCCCCAAAAGTTTCCATTTTGGAAACTACGGGATAAGGTGGACAGTTTTATTGATATTATTATTGGGGTACATATGATTTTTGATCGCTCTATATTTTGCTTTTTGTGAGGCAAGGTAACCAAAAAATGGCTATTCTGCCACAGTTTTTATTTTTTTGTTTTTTACAATGTCCATCTGACAGGTTAGATCATGTGCTATTTTTATAGAGCTGGTTTGTTACAGACACAACAATATCAAACATCTCTACATTTTTTTTGTTTGTTTCAGTTTTACATAATAGAGCATTTTTTAAATAAAATTATGTTCTTGTGTCTCTATTTTCTAAATGCCATATTATTTTTTTCCTGCCAATTGTCTTGTGCAGGGGCTAGTTTTTTCGCAGGAAGAGTTGTATATTGGAGGCGTGGCGATCTCCTTGGAGTCATTGCACACCTGACCAGTTAATCTGTCCTTGAGGCTGGTTTTAAAGTCAGTATAAAACTGAAAGTCTGCTTGTATAGAACCTACCATTAGCCATCTGGCTCCAGGAGAAGTATATGGTGGGTTCAGCATGCATGTTGGTACTTGCATCCCTGGATCCGATGAAAGCTGTAATGGCACCGGACGGGGTTACAAGCAAAGTGTACTTGGCTTGCATGCTGACCTGCATTCCCTGGATTTTATGTGGCTGTCATGGCCCATGAACAGGTAGGAACAAGAGTTAGGGACCACTCATGAGACAGCCTTGACGCGGTGAGTGGCTTACTATGCTTTGGCCAAAATATAAACCAATGTCTCATCCAGCATGGAGGGCAGAGTGCTGGATGTAGTGTGCGATCACATTTGCATTTTCCGTTTGTATATGTATTTCGCCATAGTGATCTGCACCTGCAGCAGGTTGTGCTGACCCAACCCCTTATTTTTTTCTTTGTAGTATATATTGGAGGCGTGGCGATCTCCTTGGAGTCATTGCACACCTGACCAGTTAATCTGTCCTTGAGGCTGGTTTTAAAGTCAGTATAAAACTGAGTCTGCTTGTATAGAACCTACCATTAGCCATCTGGCTCCAGGAGAAGTATATGGTGGGTTCAGCATGCATGTTGGTACTTGCATCCCTGGATCCGATGAAAGCTGTAATGGCACCGGACGGGGTTACAAGCAAAGTGTACTTGGCTTGCATGCTGACCTTTCATTCCCTGGATTTTATGTGGCTGTCATGGCCCATGAACAGGTAGGAACAAGAGTTAGGGACCACTCCATGAGACAGCCTTGACGCGGTGAGTGGCTTACTACTGCTTTGGCCAAATATAAACCAATGTCCTCATCCAGCATGGAGGGCAGAGTGCTGGATGTAGTGTGCGATACATTTGCATTTTCCGTTTGTATATGTATTTCGCCATAGTGATCTGCACCTGCAGCAGTTGTGCTGACCCAACCCTTATTTTTTTCTATTAGTACTACTATTGGGTACATATGATTTTTGATCATTCAATATTACACTTTATTGGGGCAAGATGACACCAAATTGGTTGTTTTGGCACATTTTTTACCTTACTTTTTATTATGGTGTTCAGGTTAGGTCATGTGATACTTTTCATAGAGCAGGTCGTTACGGGCGTGGAAATACCTAATATGTATACTTCTTTATTTATTAAATTTTTACACAATAAAAGAATTTTTGGAAGTTTTTATTTTCATTTTTTAAGATGTTTATCTGATAGATTATGTGATATATCTATAGATTTTTATATATTTATATATTTTGTAGGACGGCGCAGGGGTCCATCATTGACAGAAGGTACGTGTCACCGAGGTTCCTGGCCTCGGTGAGATAAGAACCGGTAATTTTGTGTGTCAGCAGCACCTAATGCTCGCTAACACTGTTTTACTTAGTGTGGCTATAAAGCCAATCCGGACCGGTTCTTATTGGGAGCAGCCAAAGAGCAGGGTGAGTGGCTGTTCCCCACGTCCAGGCCAGGTTTTGGGCTGGGGTTTAAAAGCCCAGCCAGCAGCTCAGCTGTGTGTGGAATGGACCTCCAGGTGATAGTGGAGCTCTGTGTTTTGGGAGCTGAGGAGTTCTGCCACATTGCAAGGCTGAGAGCTGCATGAGAGCAGCCATCTGGAAGCCAGGCGCCCTAAAGCCTGCTATGGACTGCCAGGTGACGTGTTTTTGAGTTCTGTGGACTTTTGCTGTGTGAATTAACACGAGGATTCCTGCGGTGTGAATTAACACCAGGGCCCTGCAAAGTATTTTTTCTTTTCTGCCTTTTTGTGTGAATAAACAATGACTTTTGCTTTTCAACCATGGTTTTGCCTCTGTATTGGGTCCGCTTACCCTGCCTACCAGACCAAGTCCCTACAATTTATAGAGCCAGTCATTACGGACATGACGATACCTAAAAGTGTTGAGCATGAATATTCGAATCGCAAATTTTAATTGCGAATATCACCACTTAGAGAATTTGCGAATATTTAGAATATAGTGCTATATATTTGTTTTTGCGAATAGTGTTGATCGTGAATATTCTAATCGTGAATTTATCGTGAATTTACCTCAAATTTATCGTGAATATCGGCACTTAGCAACATCCCTAGCAACCAATAGGAAATTTGCCTACCCCTTAGTGTTGATCGCGAATATTCTAATAGCTCATTTTTATCGTGAATATATAGCATTGCCGATTTTCGCAATCAGGAAAATGACTGGAGATTACGAATTCTCAAATTTGCGAATTTATAACGAATATTTAGACAAAAATTCGCAAAATATCGTGAATTCGAATATTGCCTATGCCGCTTATCACTAATACCTAATATGTATTTTTTTTCAATTTTTTATTATATATTTTTTTTACTTTAACTTTTTTTTAAACTTTTTTTCTGTCCCTCTCTGGGACAACTCTTTGGGGTCTTATCCCCTCTGCAATGCTTTACAATACATCTGTATTGTAATGCATTGCCTGTTAGTGTATTACACTGTGTAATACACTAACAGTTGACTAGGAAACCCTGCCTGGGGCTGGATCTGCTAGGCTTCCGTAGAAGGCAGGTCCTAATGCCTCTGCAAGGCATTAGGCTGCCTTCTCACCCATTGTGTCCTCATCACCGCAGCACAGGAGACCTGATGGGATCCCTCAACAGCAGCAAATACCTTCTATGCTGCGGTCCTCACTGACCACAGCATAGAAAAGGTTAATGTGCCGGCATCTGCATTTACAGCAATACCGGTGGATACAGCAGGGGCCCGGCTATCAGTGACTTCTCGGCCCCCAAACTGATGGGGCCCTCAAACTGGGCCCCCAAACTGCTTGTAGGCAATGCCAAGGACAGAACATGTTAAAGAGGTTGTGCGGTGTTATAATTAGTGTTGAGCGAATCAAACTAAACTAAGTAGAATTTGATATGAATTCTAGGGACAATTTGATTTGGAGTAACAAATCGATTTCCCCTTAATGACGGTAAAATAATAAAATAAATTATACTTACTTCATCTGTTTGAGCACAAAGAGCCAGCCGTCACCATCATAATTGAAGATCCCTTGCAAAATCCCTGCGCAGTGACGTATTACATCACCACACGGCCGACATGATGATGTCAATCACAGGCTGCGCTAGATTTTGTGCTGGATCTACAATCAATGGATGAGGGTAAGTATGATTTTATAATTATTTTTTTTTACACTGTAGTATTGCCACAATCAGCTATGAACGTGGAATCTGAGGGGTACAATGACGGGGAGTAGTGCAATCTCAGCTCCCTCTCACTGCACCCACTACTTACAAAGAAATGCGCTTCGTGACTAAATAATTGGTCACAAAGCAATTTTTTTTTTATACAATTCAGCGAAGCATCGAATAGAATTTTCAATACTTCGCTCATCACTAGTTATAATATTGATGACCTATACACAGGGCAGCAGGAGTCCAACTCCTGACACCCCTGCCGATCAACTGTTTGAAGGTAGTGGCACTCGTGCGAGCGCTACATCCATTTCAGAGTTTTCCTGCATGCCCCATCTCTCCTTGCAGCGGTAGTGCAGTGAAATTTCAATTGCTTATCCCATTTACTTAAATGGGATGAGCAGTTGTAATTACACTTACTATACCACCACTACAATGGAGTGATGTGCAGTTGAGTAATGAGATGAGGGCAGTATACACAAGTGTTGCTATGTCTTCAGACAGCTGGTCGGTGGGGAGCAAGAAGTGTGACCCCCACCGATCTTATATTGATGACCTGTCCTGAGGATAGATCATCAATATTAAACCACTACAATAACCTCTCACAGCTCCAACAAATCTTTCCATTGGTGTTAAGTATTCAAGATCCTGGAAAATGTCCAAAGGTTTTGGGAGCACAGAACATTTTAATCATGTATAGCCTTAGAAATGTTCAGCACGTTAAAACAATTTCTGCCATTCACCGCACATCCTTTACACCGCACGTCTGTTACATTCACATATTTTCGTCCTGTATTGTTCTTTACAATAAAATGTCTTGCAGTATCTCCGAATAAAACAGATGGCCACTGAATTCTATGTAACTCAGATGAGTGAAACCAAAATGCTACAGTAATTGCCTTACTTAGAAAAAATAACATTCCTAGTTGTTGCACATTCTACCAGCATAGATTACCATAAGAACTATAATTACATTTCTTCCGCACTGATGGCTAGAGCAATTTTACAGGATGAAATTGAGAAATGTAATATTATATTTTCAAAAGGTAGAATATAGGTAATTTTCTTGACCAAGCCTACTAAAATACTCAAAAGTGCTGCTAAATGGCAGCCATCAATCATGTATTTCTAGAGGCATGAAATGGAATATATTTCGTTGACTAGGGTGTCTTTTGCATTTAATTAATCAAGTGAAATGCTTGGAGGACATCATTAAATCCATGAACATATCCATCATTTTGCATGAAATGGGTTCATACTGCTTTACTCATTAAATGCTTAAGTAATTAACATCAATCTGCTTATATATGGTTAGTGTGATTCTTCTATTTTTGAATAATGTCATACACTTGGATGACTCACTAAAGTAAAAGGTAAGAGATATGAGACTTTAGGGGGAAATTTATTACACTTAAGTCTTAATAAGTTGCACCAAAATTAAAGAAATGGCAGACCTTTTGATAAATTTTGGTGCTTTTTCTAGGCAGTTCACATAAAGCAAATCTATGCCCAGGTATGAGCTGGTTTAATTTGCACTACAATTTTGGCCAGTTTCCAGCATAATTTATAGTAAATCTGTCAGGCAAAGTGAGTCCATGTCTCTCCACCGCTTTAAAAACCTTGACCCTTAAAAAAAAAAAAAAAGTTGCCATGAGCATTGTAAAATTTTAATAAGTAGCAAATGTGCAACTTTTTTTGTGTGTTTAGCATACAGTACATCTTTTGAGTACATAACAAGTCATCATGGGGCCCAATAGCAAAACTGGAATTCCACTCTTCAGTGAATGACCGGTAGTATGCAAGACATGGAGAGGCTATATCATGGTCCTCATCTGCCCCCTGTGTGGTTTATATCCCAGCTCTTTGTATTCCTTTATCTGCTTGCTCCTCTTCTCCTGCCCATTATCTCTTAGGCTCATTAACTTTATGCTAGGTCCCCTCTGACAGAGATGAGCGAAGTTGTAAAAAAAATAAAAAATTTGGCTGTATACGACAAATTTTACTAAAAAAAATTGCTTTATGACGAATCACTTAAAATTGTACGTCACTACGCACAAGATTTTGCGCAGGATCTTCAAGCAAGATGGCCAAGGCGGTCTCTTTGCGCTCAAAAAAAGTTAATTTGCCTTTTTTTCACGTTTCCAATTTGGCTTCCTTTTATAAGACCTGCAAGTAAGTTATGCACCTACTATCACAGCTTCTTTCCTTATCACATATTATATATGGTGACACCAGTGAGGGGTTTGCTCTGGTAAAACAGGTATTTCCTCCCAGCATGTGTCAGGTCAAATACCGGACTGGATTTTAAGTGCCGGTATGGGTTTTGGCAGCACCTGGCTGTCCTTAAATAGGCACCTGGGCTCAGAAGCTAGGTCTCTGTGTTGGGATCTGGGAGCCTTGTGTCTGGATGAAGGCTTGCTACTGTTTTGGGTGTGAAAACAGGTTGGTTGCTGCTATGGTCAAGGACTCTTTGAGGCAGAATTGCCACATGGTGTGAATTACCACCAACATTGCAAAGTGACTTTTTGTTTGATTATGACTCCTTGTTTTGTCACTTGCCTAAACTGTGAATAAAACATTGAACTGTTGATCCAAAAACTTGTTGTTGCCTCTATACTGCGTCCGCAAATTCTGTCTACCAGAGCGAAACCCCCACAATATATATGGCCTGTATGTGAAAGATAGCATAAAATCAAATTTAACACAAGTTAGCCGAGACCAATTTAGAGTCAGTTATGGGTTACCTTGCAGCTTGAAATCATAAGGAAACTTGTGTAGGTGTGATATATAGACCACCTAGCCAAGTCAAAGAATTAGATGATCTACTAGTTGAGGAAATAGCTAAAATGACATTGAAAGGGGAAGTTATCATTATGGAAGACTTTAATCTTCCTGATGTAAACTGGAAAACCAAAATAGCTAGTTCTGCCAGGAGTACAGATATTCTAAATTCCCTACTCGGATTATCTCTACAGCAAGTAGGGTGAGGAGCCAACCCGAAGGAGGCCATTTTAGATTTAGTATTCACAAATGTGAATTTGGTATCTGATATTACCTGTAGGGGAAAGCTTAGTGGATCACCAGTCAGTGTGGTTTACTATAAGTACAGTGACTGAGTCACACCACACAAAAACAAATGTGTTTGAGATTTTAGAAAAACTAACTTTTCTAAAATTAGATTAGTGGTATATGAGTCCCTATCAGATTTGAACAGTTTCAATGGAGTCCAGGAGAAATGGGACTACTTAAAAGTGGCACTATTGAAGGCAACAGATAATTGCATTAGGCTTGTCAGTAAAAGCAAAAAAAGGAAGAGACCACTGTGGTACTCAGCAGAAGTGGCCAAAATCATTAAAAACAAAAAGATAGCATTTAGTAATTATAAAAAAAAAAAAAAAAAAAAAAAACAAGGATGACAGGCAAATTTATAAGATTAGGCAGAGAGAGGCTGTCATGGTCTTACCTGCTTGCTGCTCTCCTTCGTTTGACATGTGCTGGCGGCCATCTTGGGTCCTGGGTTTCTTGTAGCCTTCCACCCTGCGGCCTCCTCCTTCCCTGGGAGGAGCTGGATGCCTAGCTCATATATATAGGAGGTCTGTGCTTCAGTTCCTTGCTTGGTCCTCTTGTGTTCACATGCTTCTAAGACTGCTGCTGCTTCCTGATCCTGGCTTCGTCTGAAGCTACCCTGCTGGTTCCTGATCCTGGCTTCGTCTGACCTACCCTGCTGGTTCCTGATCCTGGCTTCGTCTGACTACCCTGCTGGTTCCTGATCCTGGCTTCGTCTGACTACCCTTCTGGTTCCCTGACCTCTGGCTTCGCAAAGACTCTGCTCGGTTTCAACCATCCGTTTGGACTTTTGCTTTACAGCTTTATTTTCAATAAAGCCTTCTTATTTTCACTTATCTCTTGTTGTACGTCTGGTTCATGGTTCCGTGACATTAGGACCAAGCCATGAATTCTGACGGTACAGGGCCATCCTCGCTACCCACGCTGGTTGCCAGACTTGATCAGCAGGATCACCTGTTGGGTCGTGTCGCTGTGGCGTTGCAAACCCTGCTTGAACGCACGGCTCATTTCGCACCCGTGCCGATGGGTCGGTTGTCGCTCCTGGGCTCGCTCCTACAGCCGCTCCGGTGTTGCGCCAGAGTCTACCCCGACACCTGTTGTTGCGCCTGCGTGTATCGGGGTATGGACCGGGGTTCTGCCCCCCTCTCCACACAGCGCTTTGGGGAGAGCCAACTCAGTAGCCGAGGTTTTCCTAACCAGGTGGGCCATTTATTTCAGAGTTGCTGCCACACTCGCCTTTCTACTGAGAGATCAAAGGGTGGGGCTCTTGATCTCGCTGCTACTCGGACAAGGCCTTGGCCTGGGCCAGCCCCTTTATGAGGAACAACAATCCGGTGGTTGCGAGTTTTCCGGTTTTTGTTGGCTTTCTCTCGGAAGGTATTTCGATGTGCCGGCTCGTGCTGCCTCTGCTGCGAAGCTCCTTATGTCCATCAGACAGGGTTCACGATCCGTAGCTGAATACGCCATTGAGTTTCGTACCCTGGCAGCAGAGGTGGGCTGGAATAATGAGGCTCTGGTCGCTGCTTTCTCTCATGGTCTCTCGGATGCCTTGAAGGATGAGGGCTGCAGCTAAGGACCTACCAGTTGAGCTCGAGTCTCTTATTTCTTTCCTGATTTTGATTGACACCAGACTCAGGGTAGAGACCTTCCTTTAAGGAGAACCTGCGGAGGGTCTTCTAACAGATTGGTGCCTACGTTTGCTGTCCCACCCGAGCCTCCCTCTCCTCCCACGCCTCCTGGGGATGACTTGTCTGGGGGTGAACCCATGCAGCTGGGGTTTGCTCGCCTGTCGAGGGGGAGAGGGCACTCCGGAGACGCGAGGGGCCGATGCATGTACTGTGGTCTCGGTGGGCATTTTCGGTTGCATGTCCGAACCGTCGGGAAACGCTCGTACCCTGAGATCCTGTCGGGGGCAGATCTTGGGTGGAGTCTCCTCGTCCCCGGTTTCCCGTGTTGACAAACCACTGATCACTGTTGTCCTCTCCTGGGTCGGGGGCTCGGTGACGACCCAGGCGTTGGTGGACTCTGGTGCTGGTGGTTTGTTCATTGATAGTGTGTTCGCTGCCGCCAATTCCATTCCTCTGCAGGCTCGAGGTCCCCCACTGGCTCTTGAGGCGATAGACGGCAGACCCCTTCTGCCGCCACACGTGACTCATGAGACCCTTCCAGTGGGGATAGCCATTGGTGCCGTTCACAGAGAGTCGGTCTGCCTCCAGGTTATTTCGTCTCCACACTACTCGGTGGTCTTGGGGTACCCCTGGCTCCAGAAGCATAATCCGACTTTCGATTGGAGATCGGTCGAGATCCTCTCGTGGTCACCGCAGTGTGAGGCTAGTTGCATCCATGGGTCTGTCAAGTTGCTGTGTACTTCCTCGGACTCTCTGTTGCCTCCTGAATACGAGGAGTACCGGGATGTATTCGATAAGGTGCGCGCGGTTGCCCTACCTCCGCACCGCCCATACGATTGTGCCATAGAGTTACAATCTGGTGCCGTTCCTCCTCGTGGCAAAGTCTATCCACTGTCGGTAGCGGAGAATGAGGCCATGGAGGAGTACGTGAGGGAGGCGCTTTCACGCGGACACATTCGCAAATCTTCGTCCCCGGCAGGGGCTGGATTTTTCTTTGTGAAAAAGAAGGGCGGTGAGTTGAGGCCTTGCATCGATTACAGGGGTCTCAATCGCATCACGATCAAGAACGCTTACCCGATACCCTTGATTTCCGAGCTGTTCGATCGCCTTAAAGGGGCCACGGTCTTTACCAAACTCGACCTGAGGGCGGCATATAACCTGGTAAGGATCAAGGCGGGCGATGAGTGGAAGACCGCGTTTAACACCAGGACCGGTCATTACGAATCCTTGGTTATGCCCTTTGGGTTGTGCAATGCGCCCGCAGTCTTTCAGGAATTCATCAACGATGTTTTCCGTGACCTGTTGCAGCAGTGTGTGGTAGTCTATTTGGATGACATCTTGGTATATTCTGAATCCATGGAGGCCCACATTCTGGATGTCAGACGAGTGTTGCAACGGTTACGAGAGAACAAGCTGTTCGGTAAGCTTGAGAAATGCGAATTTCACCGATCCCAGGTAACCTTCTTAGGTTACATCATTTCCGCTGAGGGGTTCTCCATGGATCCTGAGAAGGTTTCGGCTGTCTTACAGTGGCCCCAGCCCAGTGGTCTTCGTTCCCTGCAGCGCTTTTTGGGCTTCGCCAATTATTATCGGAAGTTCATCAGGGACTTTTCCATGCTGGCCAAGCCTCTCACGGATCTGACCAGGAAGGGCAGTAATTCCCAGGTCTGGCCGCTCGAGGCCATACGAGCTTTTGAGGCCCTAAGTCCGCCTTTGTGTCGGCTCCGATTTGTCGCATCCCAACCCTGGGTTGCCCTTTGTCCTCGAGGTGGACGCGTCTGAGACGGAGTAGGCGCCCTTCTGTCTCAGCGTAGAACACCAGAGGGTCCTCTGCTTCCTTGTGGTTTTACTCCCGGAAACTGTCTTCCGCGGAGTGCAACTATCAGATTGGTGACAGGGAGTTATTGGCCATCGTGCAGGCCCTTAAGAATGGAGGCACTTGCTCGAGGGTTCGGTGTTCCGGTTCTCATCCTGACGGACCACAAGAATCTGACCTACCTTTCTGAGGCCAAGAGATTGACACCACGTCAGGCCAATGGGCTCTGTTCTTGTCACGTTTTAATTACGTGGTCTCCTACCTACCCGGTTCCAAGAACATCAGGGCGGATGCCTTATCACGGCAGTACTCCGAGCTGTCCAGGGAGGAGTCGATTCCGACTTCGGTCATACCTCCGAATCAGATCCTGGCCGCCATTCGCACCAGCCTGACCTCTCCCCTGGGTGAGCAGATTTTGGCGGCTCAATCTGGTGCTCCCTCTGGGAGACCCAACGGCAGATGTTTTGTGCCTGAGGAGTTGCGCACTCGTTGTTGCGAACCTACCATAACTCCAAGACCGCGGGGCATCCTGGAAAGAATCAGCTGTCCTGGGCTGTTTCACGTCTGTTCTGGTGGCCTTCCCTACGTTCGACATCGCCGCATATGTAGCGGCATGCTCCGTTTGTGCCCAGAGTAAGTCCCCTCGGCACCTTCCGTTGGGCCTTCTGCAACCCATAGCCACCGGGGAGCGCCCATGGTCACACCTGGGATGGATTTTATTGTGGACCTCCCTGCATCCCGAGGCCATACGGTCATTCTCATGATTGTGGATCGGTTTTCCAAAATGTGCCACTGTGTTCCTCTCAAGAAGTTACCCTCTGCACAAGAGTTGGCCACGATTTTTGCCAGGGAGGTCTTCCGGTTGCACGGTTTGCCCTTAGGGATTGTGTCGGATCGGGGGAGTCAGTTTGTGTCCAGGTTCTGGCGCGCCTTTTGCTCCAGTTGGTGATTCATCTCTCCTTCTCCTCGGCCTACCACCCTCAGTCCAATGGGGCCGCAGAACGATCCAATCAGGCCTTGGAGCAATTCCTTCGTTGCTATGTCTCCGATCACCAAGACAATTGGGTTGACCTCCTGCCTTGGGCTGAGTTTGCCAGGAACACGGCGGTGAACTCTTCCTCTGGGACGTCTCCCCATCATGGCCAATTATGGGTTCCAACCTGCCGTGTTACCGGAGGTATTCTCTCCCAGGATATTCCGGCTGTGGAGGATCACCTTTCCGTCCTACGTGCTTCTTGGGTACAGATCCAGAAGTCCCTTGAGGTCTCTGTGCAGCGCCAGAGATTCCAGGCTGATCGCAGACGAGCGCCTGCTCCTTCCTACCAGGTCGGAGACCGTGTATGGTTGTCCACCCGCAACCCTCAACCTTCGAGTGCCCACTCCCAAGCTGTCGCCTCGCTTTGTTGGTCCCTTCCGAGTGCTTCGCAGGGTAAACCCGGTAAGCCTATGCCCTTGCGCTTCCTCCTGGCATGCGGATCTCCAACGTGTTCATGTCTCCTGTTGAAAGCCACTGGTGTGTAATCGTTTCACTTCCTCGGTTCCTCGGCCTCGTCCGGGCTCAAGTGGCTATCGTGAGGAATATGAGGTGAGCAATATCCTGGACTCACGCGCTGGTCCGCGGTCTGTTGCTGTTTTTGGTCCATGGGCGTGGTTATGGTCCAGAGGAGCGTTCCTGGTTCCCTCCGCAGATGTCCATGCTCCTGCCTTGCTCCGAGCCTTCCACGCACAGCTTCCCTCAGAAACCGTTTGTGCGCCGCGGTGGAGGGGCCCTTGAGGGGGAGGTACTGTCATGGTCTTACCCTGCTTGCTGCTCTCCTTCGTTTGACATGTGCTGGCGGCCATCTTGGGTCCTGGGTTTCTTGTAGCCTTCCACCCTGCGGCTCCTCCTTCCCCTGGAGGAGCTGGATGCCTAGCTCATATATATAGGAGGTCTGTGGCTTCAGTTCCTTGCTTGGTCCTCTTGTGTTCACATGCTTCTAAGACTGCTGCTGCTTCCTGATCCTGGCTTCGTCTGACTACCCTGCTGGTTCCTGATCCTGGCTTCGTCTGACTACCCTGCTGGTTCCTGATCCTGGCTTCGTCTGACTACCCTGCTGGTTCCTGACCTCTGGCTTCGCAAAGACTCTGCTCGGTTTCACCATCCGTTTGGACTTTTGCTTTACAGCTTTATTTTCAATAAAGCCTTCTTATTTTCACTTATCTCTTGTTGTACGTCTGGTTCATGGTTCCGTGACAGAGGCCAAACAAGTTATAAGAGCTTCTAAAGCACAGGCAGAAGAGAAATTAGCTCAGTCAGTGAAAAAAGGCGATAAGACATTCTTCAAAAACATAAATGAAAAAAGGAAACTAAAACAAGGAATTACCAAATTAAAAACAAAAGAAGGGAGGTATATGGAAGAAGATAAAGAACTAGCTGACTGCCCCAATGAATACTTCAGTTTTTACAAAGGAAAATGAAGGAAAAGGACCTCAGATAAGAAGGAAAACTAATGAATCTTTGCATGTGTCTTTACAGAGGAAGAGGTTCTAAGTCAGCTGTCTAAAATTAATACAAATAAGTCAGAGGGGCCTGATGGGATACACCCAAAGCAATTAAAAGAGCTTAGTGGTGAACTAGGAAAACCATTAACAGATTTATTTAACCAATCACTGGTAACAGGAGTCGTCCCAGAAGATTGTAAATTAGCAAATGTTGTGCCCATTCACAAGAAAGGTAGTAGCAAGGAATCGGGCAACTATAGGCCATTAAGCCTGACATCAATAGTGGGGAAATTAATGAAAACCATACAGAGGATTGTGGAAAATCTAAAATCCCATGGATTGAAAGATGAAAAACAGCATGGGTTTAATTCAGGGAGATCATGTCAAACTAATCTTATAGATTTTTTTTGATTGGGTGACTAAATAATAGATGGCCAAGGTGTGCAGTAGACATCGCTTATCTAGACTTTAGTAAGGCTTTTAATACTGTCCCACATAGAAGGCTTATCAATAAATTGCAGTCTTTGTGCTTGGACTCCCATATTGTTGAATGGATTAGGCAGTGGCTGAGGGATAGACAACAGAGGGTTGTAGTCAATGGAGTATATTCAGACCATGGCCTTGTTACCAGTGGGGTACCTCAGGGATCTGTTCTGGGACCCATATTGTTTAATGTCTTTATCAGCTAAATTGCAGAAGGCCCTCGATGGTAAGGTGTGTCTTTTTGCTGATGACACAAAGATTTGTAACAGGGTTGATGTTCCTGGAGGTAAACACCAAATGGAAAAGGATTTAGGAAAACTAGAGGAATGGTCAAAAATCTGGCAACTAAAATTTAATTGTCACGAACCGGCAGGACAGGTAGTGAATCCTCTGGACCAGAGAGGCGATGGCGCGGGTAGTACTAGAGGACCGGTTCTAAGCAGTTACTGGTCTTCACCAGAGCCCGCCGCAAGGCGGGGTGGATTTGCCGCGGCGGTAGCTACCAGGTCATGTCCCCTAGTAACAACTCGACCTCTCTGGCAGCTGATAAGGCGTGGTACACAGGGAGAACGTAAGAGCGTAGTCGGACGTATCAGCGGTCAGGGCAGGCGGCAAAGGTTCAAAGGCGAGTGGATGGTAGCAACATTTACGGCAACAGGTAAGGCAAACTAACATCGTAGGGAACGCTTTCTCTGAAGCACAAGGCACAAAGATCCGGCAGAAAGCTGTGGGAGGAGAAGGTACAAATGGGCAGTGCACAGGTGCAGCCTAATTAAGTCAGCACTGCCTCTCACAACCTTAACCCTTAATAACCCCTTTGGACCAGGCACCAATCACTGGTGCACTGGTCCTTTAAATCTAAGAGTCCCGGCACACGCACGCCCTAGAGAGCGAGGACGCACACGCCGAGACGCTGGAGTGCTGCCTGGGGGAATACGCTGTGAGCGCTCCGAGGCCAGCAGGGGACCCGGAGCGCTCAGCGTAACAGTACCCCCCCTTTGGTCTCCCTCCCTTTTTGGTACCGAAGAACTTGCGGATGAGACTGCGGTCCAGAATGTTCTCCTCCGGCTCCCATGACCTCTCCTCAGGACCGCAGCCCTCCCAGTCGACCAAAAAAAATCTTTTCCCCCGGGAGATCCTGGTCGCCAAGATCTCCTTGACAGAGAATATATCGGAGGTACCGGCGACAGGGGTGGGAGAAACAAGCTTGGGAGAAAAACGGTTAAAGACAGCAGGTTTAAGAAGGGAGACATGGAAGGAGTTATGGATTCGGAGGGATGGAGGAAGATGGAGCTGATAAGAAACTTGATTGATACGACTCTTGATTTTATAGGGTCCCAAGAAACGAGGGCCCAACTTGTAACTTGGGACCCTAAATCGGATGTACCTAGAGGAGAGTCACACCTTGTCACCCGGACGAAATTCCGGTGGAGATCTGTGTCTCTTGTCAGCTTGAACCTTTATACGGGCGGAAGCCCTGAGGAGAGCAGCGTGGGTTTCTCGCCAGATGGAGGAAAAATCCTGTACAAGACTGTCAACGGCAGGTACAGAAGAAGGAGTGGGAGACTGCGGCAGAGGTGGAAGAGGATGACGGCCAAAAACTACAAGGAAAGGAGACTTGTTAGAGGCAGAGGATTGTTTGTAGTTGTAGGAGAACTCCGCCCAGGGAAGTAGATCAGCCCAGTCGTCATGGCGTGAGGATACAAAGTGACGCAGATAGTCACCCAAAATCTGGTTCACCCGTTCTACTTGGCCGTTAGACTGAGGATGGTACGAAGAAGAAAAGTCCAATTTGATCCCGAGCTGAGCACATAGAGCCCTCCAGAATTTGGAGATGAATTGTACCCCACGATCCGAGACAATATGTTTGGGAAGGCCATGGAGACGGAAGATGTGTTGGAAAAATTGTTTGGCCAACATGGGTGCAAAGGGTAGACCGGGCAGGGGTACAAAGTGAGCCATCTTGGAGATGCGATCCACCACGACCCAAATAACGGACTTGACATGGGAGGAGGGAAGATCTGTAATAAAGTCCATGGCGATGTGAGACCAGGGAACTTCAGGAACAGGTAGAGGCAAGAGGAGACCCGCTGGTTTCTGGCGAGGCGATTTATCCCGGGCGCAAATCGTACAGGCCTGGACGAAGTCCGAGACATCTTTCTCCAGAGAAGACCACCAGTACCTTTGGGAGATTAGTTGGAGAGACTTTAGCACCCCTGGATGACCGGCAAAAGGGGAGGCGTGGCCCCACTTGAGAATTCGCAGCCGCTGACGTGGAGGTACGTAGGATTTGCCAGGAGGAAGAAGGCGCAGGTCCACGGGAGCGACTGTAATAAGGCGTTCTGGAGGGATAATATATCGAGGTGTTAACTCGTCGCCCACCACATCAGAGGAGCGAGACAGAGCATCTGCCCTAATGTTCTTACAAGCCGGACGGAAATGGATCTCAAAGTTAAAGCGGGCGAAGAACAGAGACCAACGAGCCTGACGGGGATTTAATCTCTGAGCAGACTGGAGATAAGCCAGGTTCTTGTGGTCCGTGAAGATGTACACAGGATGTGTGGCGCCCTCGAGTAAATGTCTCCATTCCAGTGCCAATTTAATAGCCAGCAGTTCCCTGTCCCCAATGGAGTAATTTCTCTCTGCGGAAGAGAATGTTTTAGAAAAGAAGCCACAAGTTGAAGTCTTGCCCCGGGAAGACTTCTGGGTGAGGACAGCTCCGGCTCCCACCGAGGAGGCATCCACTTCAAGAGAGAAGGGCTTGGTGGAATCTGGTCTAGAGAGAACGGGTGCAGAGGCAAAGGCGGATTTCAGGGACTGGAAGGCTTCCTCGGCTTGGGAAGGCCAGGTTTTGGGGTTAGCTCCTTTTCTAGTGAGGGCCACGATAGGAGCTACCAGAGTGGAATAGTGAGGGATGAATTGCCTGTAGTAATTCGCAAAGTCCAGAAATCTTTGTATGGCTCGGAGACCAGAGGGACGTGGCCAATCCAGAACCGCCGAGAGTTTGGCTGGGTCCATTTGAAGTCCTTGGGCTGAGATAATGTATCCCAGGAAAGGCAGGGAGGTCCGTTCAAAAAGACATTTTTCAAGTTTAGCGTACAGGCAATTTCTCCTAAGACGAGTAAGAACTTGTTGCACATGGACGCTGTGTTGATCCAAATTGGAGGAAAAGATGAGGATATCATCCAGGTATACGACCACGCAGGTGTAAAGTAAGTCCCTGAAAATATCATTGACGAATTCCTGGAAGACAGCAGGTGCGTTGCAGAGGCCGAAGGGCATCACCAAATACTCGAAATGGCCGTCCCTTGTGTTAAAGGCGGTCTTCCATTCGTCTCCCTCACGGATACGGATCAGATTATAGGCCCCTCGAAGGTCCAATTTAGTGAAGATCTTAGCCCCTCGGAGACGATCAAATAGCTGAGAGATTAGAGGCAGAGGGTAACGGTTCTTGATGGTAATTTTATTAAGACCTCTGTAGTCAATGCAGGGGCGGAGGGAGCCGTCTTTTTTAGTCACGAAGAAAAAACCGGCCCCAGCAGGAGAAGAAGATTTTCTTATGAATCCTCTCTGTAGGTTCTCACGTATATAGTCGGACATGGCAAGAGTCTCAGGAGGTGAAAGAGGATAAATTCTGCCCCGAGGTGGAGTAGAACCGAGTATCAGGTCGATCGGGCAATCGTAGGATCGGTGAGGAGGAAGAACCTCAGCTTGTTTCTTGCAGAAGACATCCGTGAAGGAATGGTATGGCTTGGGCAGCCCAGAAGGCGGAGAATCTTGCGGGTTCTGTTTGACCAGAGCAGGCTTGAGACAGCGGTCCGAACAGGAGGAGCCCCAACGCAGGATCTCACCGGTGGACCAATTCAGGACAGGGCTATGACGTTGAAGCCACGGCAGACCCAGGAGGAGTTCGGAGGAACAGAAGGGGAGGACAAAGAACTCTAAAGTCTCGGTATGAAATATTCCGATGTCCATCTGCAGAGGCTGGGTACGGTACTGCACGGTGGCTGAGAGTCTCTCACCGTTAACAGTAGAGATGAAAAACGGCTTGGGTAGATGGATTACTGGAATACGGTACTTGTCAACCAAGGAGGCATGAATGAAGTTGCCAGCTGAACCGGAATCCAAGAAGGCGGCTGCGGAGAAAGAGGACTTGGAAGAGATGATCAACTTCACGGGTATGATGAGACGTGGAGAGGAAGAATCCACACCTAGCAACGCCTCTCCCACGCTTACTAGGTGCGAGCGTTTCCCGAACGCGGTGGACGGAGAGGACAATCTCTAAGGAAGTGCTCGGTACTGGCACAGTACAGACACAGGTTCTCATTTCTGCGGCGGCTTCGTTCTTGCGGAGTCAAGCGTGACCGATCCACCTGCATGGCTTCCACAGCGGAAAACCCAGTAGCGGGTTGAGGTGGATGCGGAAAAACGGGAGCCAGACGAGGAAAGCGTCTAGGACGAGCTTTTTCCTTTTCAAGGAGGAGTTCCTCTTGTCTTTCGGCGAAACGTTTGTCTATCCTAGTGGCCAGCAAGATGAGGTCACTAAGAGTGAAAGGAAGCTCACGTGCAGCCAGAACGTCCTTTACTTCACTGTTAAGTCCTTTCTTGAAGGTGGCGCAAAGGGCTTCATTGTTCCAGTTCAGCTCAGAGGCCAGGGTGCGGAACTGAATGGCATAGTCACCCACGGAAGAACCTCCTTGGGTCAAATTTAGTAAGGCAGTCTCTGCGGAGGTAACCCGGGCAGGCTCCTCAAAAACATTCCGGAACTCTAGGCAGAAGCTCTGGACGGAAGCAGTGGCAGGATCTGCGCGGTCCCATAGTGGTGTAGCCCAGGCCAGGGCCTTCCCGGACAGTAAACTGAGTATAAAGGCTACCTTGGCTCGCTCAGAAGGAAACTGGTCGGACAGAAGCTCGAGGTGGAGAGAGCACTGCGACAAGAACCCACGACACTGCTTAGGATCTCCGTCATATTTGTCTGGTAAGGACAAACGGATTCTGGAACCGGTGGTAACTGCAGGCGGAGGTGATGCAGCAGGAGCAGACGGAGGAGATGGCTGTTGCAGAGAAGGCAGGAGCTGCTGCAACATAGCGGTCAACTGGGCCAGCTGTTGACCCTGCTGGGCCACAATGGTGGTGAGGTCCTCCAGGCTTGGCAGGGGAACATCAGCGGGATTCATGGCCGGATCTTACTGTCACGAACCGGCAGGACAGGTAGTGAATCCTCTGGACCAGAGAGGCGACGGAGTCGGAAGTAGCAGTGGTCAGGGCAGGCGGCAAAGGTTCAAAGGCGAGTGGACGGTAGCAACGGGTACGGCAACAGGTAAGGCAAACTAACATCGTAGGGAACGCTTTCTCTGAGGCACAAGGCACAAAAATCCGGCAGAAAGCTGTGGGAGGAGAAGGTACAAATAGGCAGTGCACAGGTGCAGCCTAATTAAGTCAGCACTGCCTCTCACAACCTTAACCCTTAATAACCCCTTTGGACCAGGCACCAATCACTGGTGCACTGGTCCTTTGAATCTAAGAGTCCTGGCGCGCGCGCGCCCTAGAGAGCGAGGACGCACACGCCGAGACGCTGGAGTGCTGCCTGGGGGCATACGCTGTGAGCGCTCCGAGGCCAAGAGGGGACCCGGAGCGCTCAGCGTAACATTAATATTGATAAGTGCAAGATAATGCACCTGGGGCGTAAAAACCCAAGAGCAGAATATAAAATCAGTGATACAGTCCTAACCTCAGTATCTGAGGAAAGGGATTTAGGGGTCATTATTTCAGAAGACTTAAAGGTAGGCAGACAATGTCATAGAGCAGCAGGAAATGCTAGCAAAACTTGGGTGTATAGGGAGAGGCATTACCAGTAGAAAGAGGGAGGTGTTCATGCCGCTCTATAGAGCACTAGTGAGACCTCATTTGGAGTATTGTGCTCAGTACTGGAGACCATATCTCCAGAAGGATATTGATACTTTGGAGAGAGTTCAGAGAAGAGCTACTTAACTAGTACATGGATTGCAGGATAAAACTTACCAGGAAAGATTAAAGGACCTTAACATGTATAGCTTGGAAGAAAGACGAGAAACTTTTAAATACATAAAGGGAATCAACAAGGTAAAAGAGGAGAGAATATTTAAAAGAAGAAAAACTGCTACAAGAGGACATAGTTTTAAATTAGAGGGGCAAATGTTTAAAAGTAATATCAGGAAGTCGTACTTTACTGAGAGAGTAGTGGATGCATGGAATAGACTTCATGCAGAAGTGGTAGCTGCAAATACAGTGAAGGAGTTTAAGCATGCATGGGATAGGCATAAGGCCATCCTTCATATAAGATAGGGCCAAGGGCTATTCAGAGTATTCAGTATATTGGGCAGACTAGATGGGCCAAATGGTTCTTATCTGCCGACACATTCTATGTTTCTATATATATATTGTAGGAAGGCGCAAGGGTTCGTCATTGACAGAAGGTATGTGTCACCGAGATTCCTGGCCTCGGTGAGTTAAGAGCTGGTAATTTTAAGTGTCAGCGGCAGTTAGTGCTGACTGACACTATTTGTTATTTAGTATGGCTGTAGAGCCTATCCAGGCCGACTCCTACTGGGGGCAGCCAAAGCGCAGGGTGGGTGGCTTCTTCCCACAGTCCAGGCCAGGTTTTGGTTTGAGATATAAAAACCTCGCCAGCAGTCTCAGCTGAGTGGATTACCCTCCACTTCACAGTGAAGCTGTGGAGACGCTGTGGTTTTGGGATCTGCATGAGGTGTGCCGTGCTAAAGGGCTGAGAGCCGCATTGCTGGGAAAACAGGTCCCCTATAGCCTGCAGTGGATGACTGATGAAAAACTGCTAACCAGGTGAAAGTTTGTGTTCTGTGGACTTTCCATGGTGTGAACATACACCAATACTGCAAACTTTTATTGTTTTGCCTTTTGTGTGAATAAACACTGGAGTATTTAAGTTAAAGACTTTGTGATTGAGTCTATATTGCGTCCGCTAAGCTGCCTACCAGAGCAAATCCTCACACTACACAGGCATTTCCGCTGCACCAGCTAGCTGGTCTATTCCTGTGTTCCAGGTGCAAGGAGTACTGGTTATCTCTGCTCAATTCCGCTTTCTCTGCTGTGTGTTGCTGCTTCATAGCATAGGCCCTGAGGTAGTGTGACAATTAATGAGCGTCATTCACCTCTACTTGTTAGCTAACTATATTGCAGCGCATTGCTGGTGCTCGCATCTCCCAGCACTCTTTCTTTATCACAAGTTCCTCATAGGCCCTTTATTAATGACCCCTCAAAATGTGCTACACAGTGTGGGGGTGCCATTAGTGTAACCGCTACACTAGTGTTGGGCGAGCATGCTCGTCCGAACACCATTTTGACTCGATGCTTGAATCTCCTCCCCGCACGTTTGTTGGCTGTTACGCAGCGTGATCTGCCACATGACAACAAAGCACCCTAATAGGTGGGCCGAATGCCTGGGTCCAAAATCAGTGTCTGCGGGTCACACCACTCTTCCCCTGTGTTACGTGCTGGCCAATCTCCTGTCTAAGATGCAGGCCCGGATGCCTCCCACCCTGCACTTGGACCTTCGCAAGCACCATCATCCCAGTGCAGCATACAGATGTCCATACCCCATGCCTTTGAACGAAAGCACAAATACCCAGCCACCCACCCACAGGCCATAGCACTAAATCCGCTGATGGCGGTGGCCGTCCCTCGTTACGCAGTCCCCAGCCGCCACTATTTTTCCGGATGTTCTGTCCCCGCCTTACAACATGTGTCCTGTAACATCACCCGTGCCTTGACCAACGCAGTTATTGGGAAGGTCCACTCAACCACGGACACATGGACAAATGCATTCGGCCAGGGATGCTACATTTCCCTGAAGGCACACTGGGTGCATGTTGTTGAGGGCGGGAGCGGGTTGTACCCTGGGATGGCACAGGTGATACCGAAGCCAAGGATTGCGAGCCCTACTTCCATCAGGATTTCCACCACCACCTACATTAGTGGCTGCAACCCCCCCTTCTCCTCCTCCACCTCCTCCACCACTTCCACCTCTGAATTGTCATCTTGCAGAACCAGTCATCCATCAGTCAGTAACTGTAAGCAGTGTAGCACTGCAGTGGAGGAAGCGGCAACAGCCCGTGCCGAAACTAACTTGCTTAGGTGACAAACAGCACACTGCCGCAGAGCTGTGGTAGGGTATAAGGGACCAGACTGAGCTGTGGCTCTCGCCACTCAACCTACAACCAGGCATGGTTGTGTCTGATAATGGCCTTAACTTGGTGGAGGCTTTGGAGCTCGGCAAGCTCACACACATACCATGCCTAGCCCACGTGTTCAACTTACTGGTTCAGCGGTTTCTCAATACCTACCCCAATTTTCCTGAGCTACTAGTGAAGGTGCGCCACATGTGTGCCCATTTCCGAAAGTCATCTACAGCTGCTGCAGGTCTGGCAATGCTGCAGCAGCGCTTGCAATTGCCAGCTCACCGACTGTTGTATGACGTGAGTACATGCTGGAACTCCACGTTTCACATGTTGGCCAGGCTTTGTGAGCAGCAGAGGGCAGTAGTGGAATACCAGCTGCAAGATGGTCATCGCCTTTCCAGTCAGCTTCCGCTCTTCACAAGCGACGAGTGGGCATGGATGTCTGACCTCTGTGAGGATTTACTCAACTTTGAGGAATTAACACAGATGTTGAGCGGCGATGCCGCTATTATCAGCGTAACCATCCCACTTCTGTGTCTACTGAAAAGCTCACAGCTCACAATGAAGGTGGACTAATGTTGATCGAGAAGGATGGAATGGAAGTCAATAGGAGAACCCGAGCATTAAACCAGGAACCCCCTGCTCTGAAGAGGGGAGGGTGCCTGGTTTATATGAAAAGGTCAGAAATTTATGGAAACACCACCAAAATGGTTCGGGAACAGCATGGGGAGGATGTATCTTGGACTCCCAGGTCGCTGCTGGGAGCGATGTTGTCCGAGTAGTACGCTACTTTTACAGACTGACAATAATATGCACAAACCAAAGATAAAATCGATTTTAGAGGAAAATTTGTTAGGAAACATTCTTTCCTGTATATTTACTTGTATATAAAGTGCAAGTGCTGCCAAAAATTATAAGGAAGAGGCACTCCGATACAACATGTATATCACATAAAGTAGGGCCTCATTCACATTGTGGTACAATTGTTCAGGTAGTAGGACTCCTACACTCATAAAGCCTATGAACTAAGTGAAAAGGATGCCAAAAATTACAAGGAACAGGCACTACTATACACCATTTGTTACACATAAAGGAGGGCATCATACACAGCCTTGAAAAACTATGATTGATGGCTGCTGGTGACTCTCAAAAACATTTGGAGCAAGGGCTTGCTGATCTGACCATCTAAAATATTATGGGCGATGGCCTGCTGCCGCTTTGGTGACTTTAGATAACCTGGGCCTGATCGCACGTCCCCGTGACAGCGACGATCCACTCGGATGTCTGCCCTATCAACTTCCGATGCTGCTGGTGAGCTGACTCTCTAAAAAAATTATATGCGAGGGCCTGCTGGTGAGCTAACTCTGTAAAACATTATATGCTATGGCCTGCTGGTGAGCTGACCATATAAAAGATTTTAGTTGCAGGCCTGCTGGTAAGCTGACCATGTAAAACAATATATGCGAGGGCCTGCTGGTGAGCTGACCCTCTAAAAAATTATATGCGAGGGGCTGCAGCTGAGCTGACCCTGTAAAACATTGTAGGTGAGGGCCTGCTGGTGAGCTGACCCTCTAAAAAATTATATGCGAGAGCCTGCTGGTGAGCTGACCCTGTAAAACATTGTAGGTGAGGGCCTGCTGGTGATTTGACCCTCTAAAAAATTATATGCAAGGACCTGCAGCTGAGCTAACCCTGTAAAACATTATATGCGAAGGGCATATATGCGAAGGCATTATATGCAACAAATATGCATGTTGATATGATGGAAGAGGAGGAGGAGAAAAGGAAGATTCAACCATATACCCTTGTCTGTGGTTGCATGGGAATACAGTGTATTCAATACACCATAAAAGCCACATTTAAAGTGCCTTTATGTTCAGCTGCTTTCTTTTGGTGGAGTAGAGAAGTCATGGTCAATCCAGGCCTTGTTCATTTTTATGAGTCAACCTGTCAGCATTTTCAGTTGACAGGCGGATACGCTTATCTGTTACAATGCCACCAGCAGCACTAAATATATGCTCAGACAAAACGCTGGCGGCAGGGCAGGCCAGCACCTCCAAGGCATAGAGTGCCAGTTCATGCCACGTGTTCAGCTTGGACACCCAGTAGTTGTAAGGCACTGAGGGATCATTGAGGACGCTGACACGGTCTGCTACGTACTCCTTCACCAGCTTCCAAAATGTTTCCCTCTTTGTGACACTAGGCCGCGCATCAGGGTGAGGGTGCTGGCGGGGTGTCATGAAACTGTCCCAGGCTTTGGAGAGTGTTGCCCTGCCTCTGTTGGAACTGCTATGTGTTCCCCTTGTCTCCCCTCCTCAGTTGGTCAAGGAACTACGGACTCTGCAGCCAGCGTTGTCAGATGGAAAAATTTCGAGCAATTCTTTAACAGGGATCTTCTGGTATTGCACCGTTTTGCTCCTCCTCTCCATCAGAGGAATGAGAGATGCAGCCTAACATGAAGTCAGCCATGTGTGCCAGAGTCCCAACAGACAAGACTTCGCTGTCGTCATCAGGAGGATCTCTCCCAATCTCCTCATCCTCTTCCTCCTCTTCTGCCCACCCACACTGAACAGATGGAATTAAACTTCCATGGGTACTACCCTCTGTAGCGGAGGCAACCATCTCCTGCTCCTCCTCCTCCTCTTCAACCTCCAATTCGAGCTGAGAAGACTAACTATCACCAACCTGTGTAATGTCTTCCCCCATTTCCACCTCTTCCACATGCAAAGCTTTTTCCTTAATTGTGAGAAGCGAGCGTTTGAGTAGACACAGAAGTGGGATGGTGACGCTGATAATAGCGTTATCGCTGCTCACCATCTGTGTTGATTCCTCAAAGATTCTTAAAACCTCACAAAGGTCAGATATCCATGCCCACTCCTCGCTTGTGAATAGCGGAAGCTGACTGGAAAGGTGACGACCATGTTGCAGCTGGTATTCCACAACTGCCCTCTGCTGCTCACAAAGCCTGGCCAACATGTGAAACGTGGAGTTCCAGCGCATGCTCATGTCGCACAACAGCCGGTGAGCTGGCAATTTCAAGAGCTGCTGCAGTGTTGACAGACCGGTTGAAGCTGACGGTGACTTGCGGAAATTTGCACACGTGGCGCACCTTCACCAGTAGCTCAGGCAAATCGGGGTATGTTTTTAGAAACTGCTAGAAACTGTCTAAGGTTGCCCAGCTTCAAAGCCACCACCAAGTTAAGGCCATTTTCAGACACAACCATTCCTGGTTCTAGTTTGAGTGGCGAGAGCCACAGCTCAGTCTGGTCTCTTATCCCTTGCCACAGCTCTGCACCGGTGTGCTGTTTGTTACCTAGGCAGATCAGCTTCAGCACGACCTGTTGCGGCTTCCCCACTGCAGTGCTACACTGCTTCCAGCTGCCAAGTAATGACTGACTGGTGCTGCATGCGGATAATTCAGAGGTGGAAGTGGAGGAGGAGGCGGAGAAGGAGAAGTGGGG
Source organism: Bufo bufo (assembly GCF_905171765.1). NCBI lineage: Eukaryota > Metazoa > Chordata > Amphibia > Anura > Bufonidae > Bufo > Bufo bufo. Next base: position 156,298,540 of record NC_053392.1, on the reverse strand, counting down.
GTTGGAGCCACTAACGTAGGTGGTGGCGGAAACCCTGATGGAATTGGGGCCCTCAATTCTTGGTGTCGGTAGCAACAGTGCCATCCCAGGGTACGAGTCGCTCCCGGCTTCCACAACATTCACCCAGTGTGCCGTCAGGGAAATGTAGCGTCCCTGGCCGAAAGCACTTGCCATGTGTCCGTGGTTAAGTGGACCTTCCTAGTAACTGCGTTGGTCAGGGCACGTGTGATGTTAAGGGACACATGTTGGTGTAAGGCTGGCTGGGGACTGCGTAACGAGGGATGGCCGCTGACATCAGGCTGCGGAAGGCCTCAGTGTCCACAAGCCTAAATGGCAACATTTCCAGGACCAGTAATTTAGAAAGCTGCGCATTTAGTGCTATGGTCTGTGGGTGGGTGGATGGGTATTTGCGCTTGCGTTCAAATGCCTGGGGTAATGAAATTTGGACGCTGTGATGGGACAGGGAAGTAAATGTGGTCGCTGATGGTGCTTGCGAAGGTCCAGGAGCAGGGCAGGAGGCATCCGGGCCTGCGTCTTAGTCAGGGGATTGGCCAGCACGTGGGGAAGAGGAGGCAGTGGTGTGACCCGCAGACACAGATTGTTGACCCAGGCGTTCGGCCTACCTATTTGGGTGCTTTGATATGTGGCGGATCATGCTGGTGGTGGTGAGGTTGCTAGTGTTCACGCCTGGCTCATTTTATTGTGGCACAGTTTGCAAACTACTATTCTTTTGTCGTCCGCACTTTCCTCAAAAAAGCACCATACTACCGAACACCTACCCCTTGGCAAGGGAGATTTATGCAAGGGGGTGCTCCGTGGAAGAGTTGCGGGCCTGTTCGGTGGTGCCCACCTTCTACCTTTTGCCACCCCACTGCCTCTTCCAGCCTGTGTCAGGGCCAGATATTGGGAAAAATATTAGTGAAAACAATTATATTTTTTCCATAATTTATCCACATTTTTCCCAATATCTGGCCCTGACACACAAACGCTATTGCAGCACAGATGAGACAATACACTGCAGGGACCGTTTAAAGGAAAATTATGGATAAATTATGGAAAAAATTAATTTGTTGTCAGTCATATTTTTACCAATATCGGGCCCTGACACACAGATGCTATTTCAGCACAGATGTGACAATTCACTGCAGGGACCGTTCATAGGAAAATTATGGATAAATTATGGGAAAAAAATATTTGTTGTTGCTAATATTTTTCCCAATATCTGGGCCTGACTCACAGATGCTATTGCAGCACAGATGAGACAATTCACTGCAGGGACCGTTTATAGGAAAAATGTGGATAAATTATGGAAAAAATATAATTGTTTTCAATAATATTCTTCCTATCTCTGCCCCTGACACACAGAAGGTATTGCTGAACAGATGTCACAAGTCACTGCAGAGTCACCCTCTATAGAAAAAAAATTGCTAAGTATGGAGAGAAAAAAAAATCGGACTACTTTGCAAGATTAAATTGCTGCCAACTCACACAATAGTCCTTAAAAGTACTTTTGGGTATTTGAAACGTTTTAAAATTGAATACATTGCGATCACAAACTCCCTACACTATCGGTCCCTTCCTAAATGTAGCGCTCCCTGACTCTCAATGAGCCGAACCCGCGTCATAGGGTGCTATATATAGCACCCGATGATGCGTTTTGGCCAGCCAATCACTGTAATGTCAGTAGCCAATATGGCTACTGGCAATACAGTGATGGCAGTACTTACCTGCACATTTTTTGGCGGGAAGGAGACTTGAGCATGGAGCTCAAGCACATGCGGTACTCGGCCAAGTACAGCCATGTGCCGAGCATAGGGATGCTCGAGCCGAACAGCTATTCAGCCGAGCATGCTTGCTCAACACTAGTACAGAAGCCTTTATTTGCAATTACAGAAGACAAACGTTTCCTAAAGTTCTTGACCAGGTTTGCACACACTGCAACAGGGATTTTGGCCCACTTCTCCACACAGATCTCCTCTAGATCTGTCAGGTTTCAGGGCTGCCACTGAGCAAAACAGAGTTTCAACTCCCTCCAAAAATGTTCTATTGGATTTAGGTCTGGAGCCTGGCTAGGCCACTCCAGAACCTTGATATGCTTCTTACGGAGCCACTCCTTGGTTATCCTGTGCTTTGGGTCGTTGTCATGTTGGAAGACCCAGCCACGACCCATCTTCAATGCTCTGACTGAGTGAAGGAGGTTGTTGCTCAAAATCTCACAATAAATGGCCCCATTCATCCTCTCCTTAATACAGTGCAGTCGTCCTGTTCCCTTCGCAGAAAAGCACCCACAAAGCATGATGTTACCACCCCATGCTTCACAGTAGGGATGGTGTTCTTGGGCTGCAACTAATCCTTCTTTTTCCTCCAAACACGACGAGTGAAGTTTTGAACAAAAAGTTCAACTTTGGTCTCATCTGACCACATGACTTTCTCCGATGCCTCCTCTGGATCATCCAGATGGTCATTGGCAAACTTCAGATGGGCCTGGACATGTGATGACTTGAGGAGGGGAACCTTCCGTGCAATGCATGATTTGGAACCATGACGGCGTAGTGTTCTACCGGCAGTGACCTTTGAAACTGTGGTCCCAGCTCTCTTCATGTCATTGACTGATTCCTCACCTTTCTTATAAGTGATACCCCACGATGTGAGATCTTGCATGAAGCCCCAGTCCAAGGGAGACTGACAGTCATCTTTAGCCTCTTCCATTTTCTAAAAATTGCTCCAACAGTTGATCTATTTTCATCAAGCTGCTTGGCAATTGCCCTGTAGCCCTTTTCGGCCTTGTGGTTGTCCACAATTTTGTCTCTGGTGTCTTTTGACAGCTCTTTGGTCTTGCTCATGGTAGTAGTTGGCGTCTGACTGACTGTGGGGTGGACAGGTGTCTTTAAAGAGCTCAGACAGGTGCTACTAAGTTAGATTAATGAGTGGAGTAGAGGTGGACTTTTTAAAGGCACAGTAACAGGTCTTTGAGAGCCAGAATTCTTGCTGTTTCTCAGGTGTTCAAATACTTATGTTTAGCAGTGCAAGACAAATAAATTCTTTAAAAATCATACTATGTGATTTCCTGATTTTTTTTTGTTAAATTCTGTCTCTCAGAGTGGGAATTCACCTACAATGTGAATTTCAGACCCCTCCATGATTTCTAAGTGGGAAAACTTGCAAAATCGCAGGGTGCTCAAATACTTCTGATCCTCACTGTATGCTTGAAAGTATGTCACATGTACAATAGCGTAGGATTTGGAAGTGTATGCGCAAATTTTAAAAAAAAAGGTATTTCGGATGTCGAAACTTCACACAGGAGATATCACGCAGATAATGTCAATGTTGTCACCAGCAGCTAATAAAAAATTACAAGGAATGTCACAGGTATTTGGGATAAGAAAACGTTATACAGGAGAAGTACCTCCGGTAATGTCACTGTTCAGTAGACTGTGTGTCACAGATAAAATTTTTAGACGCACACTTTACACTGGAGATGTGACACTGGTAATGTCACTGTCCGCAGCGGACACAGTCTATTAAAAAGGTAAACTGGATGTCACAGGCATTTTTTGGATGCGCACACTTTACACTGGAGATGTGGCGCAGCTAATCTCACTGTCCACAGCGGACACCGTTTTTTTAAAAAGTACACTGGATGTCACAGATATTTTTTGGATGCGCACACTTTATACAGGAGATGTGGCGCGGATAATTTAACTATCCACAGAGGACACCGTCTACGGGAAAAGTATACTGGATGTCAATGATATTTTAGGGATGCGCACACTTTACACAGGAGATGTGGCGGGGATAATTTAACTGTCCGCAGCGGCCTATGCGCTAAAAATATATATTGCTGCTGTGACACACAATAGTCCTTAAAAGGACTTTTGGGTCTCTGAAAAGTTTCTTTAATAAAAATCTTCCAATAACACTCCCTACACTCTGTCCCTACATATGCACAGCTCTCCCTAACACTGAGCAATTTAGCGCAGGTTGTGCTACAAACATATATTGCTGCTGTCACACACAATAGTCCTTAAAAGGACTTTGGAATCTCTGAAAAGTTTTTGTAATAAAAATCTTCCAATAACACTCCCTACACAGTCTTTTCCCCTATGCTCAGCTCTTCCTGACTAAGACTAAGCCGAACAAATGTCATCAGGTGCTTTATAGCACCCGTTGACGTGTTCCGTCCTGGCAATTACTGTAATGCCAGTAGCCAACATGGCTACGGTATTACAGTGTGTGCCAGTACCTCCCCGCACGTTTCTTGGCTGCTACTAGCATTGCACTCGAGCACATACGGTACTCGGCCGAGTACCACTATGTGCCGAGCATCTCGATGCTCGAGCTGAACAGGTGTTCGGCCGAGCATGCCCGATCATCACTAAGGCGGACACTTTGCATGTGGAAGAGGTGGAAATGGGGGAAGACAGTACACAGGGTGATAGCCAGGCCACCCTCCGTTCATCTTCTCAGAGCGAATTGGATGATGAGGAGGAGCAGGAGCCTCCGCTATAGAGGGCAATGCCCATAGCAGGTTTATTCCATCTGTTTAGCGTGGATGGGCCGAAGAAGAGGAAGAGGATGAGGAGATTGAAAGTCATCATCCTGATGATGATAGCAAAGTCTTGTCTGTTGGGACTCTGGCACACATGGCTGACTTTGTTATGCTGCCTTTCTCGTGACCCTCACATTATAGGAATTTTGGCCAACACCGAACTGATTGTTCACCCTTCTCGACCTCCGCTGCAAAGAGAACTTCTCCTCTCTCATTCCTGTGATGGTTCAATCTTCCTTTTATCATTCTCTTCCTCCTCCTCCATCATATCAAAATGCTTATTAGGCTGCCCTCGCTCCTAATGTTTGAGGGTCAGCTCAGCAGCAGGCCCTCGCCTCTGTTTTAGATGGTCAGATCAGCAGCAGGCCCTCTCCCCTAATGTTTTAGATGGTCAGATCAGCAGCAGGCCCTCGTCCCTAATGTTTTAGAGGGTCAGCTCAGCAGCAGACCCTCACCCCTAATATTGCAGTGGGTCGCCAGCAGGCCCTCGCCCATAATATTTTAGAGGGTCACCAGCAGGCCCTCGCCCATAATGTTTTAGAGGGTCAGCTCAGCAGCAGGCTCTTGCCCCTAATGTTTTAGATGGTCAGCTCAGCAGCAGGCCCTCGCCCCTAATGTTTTAGAGGGTCAGCTCAGCAGCAGACCCTCCTCCCCCAAATGTTTTAGATGGTCAGCTCAGCAGCAGACCCTCACCCCTAATATTGTAGTGGGTGGCCAGCAGGCCCTCACCCATAATGTTTTAGAGGGTCACCAGCAGGCCCTCGCCCATAATGTTTTAGAGGGTCAGCTCAGCAGCAGACCCTCCTCCCCCCTAATGTTTTAGATGGTCAGATCAGCAGTAGGCCCTCGCCCATAATGTTTTAGAGGGTCAGCTCAGCAGCAGACCCTCACCCCTAATATTTTACTGGGTCGCCAGCAGGCCCTCGCCCATAATGTTTTAGAGGGTCAGTTCAGCAGCAGGCCCTCGCCCATAGTGTTTAAGATGGTCAGATCAGCAGCAGGCCCTCGCCCCTAATGTTTTAGATGGTCAGATCAGCAGCAGATCCTTGCCCCTAATGTTTTAGAGGGTCAACTCAGCAGCAGACCCTCACAGATAATGTTTTAGAGGGTCAACAGCAGGCCCTCGCCCAAAATGTTTTAGATGGTCAGATCAGCAGCATACCCTCACCCCTAAAGTTTTAGAGGGTCACCAGCAGGCCCTCGCCCATAATGTTTTAGATGGTTAGATCAGCAGCAGGCCCTCGCCACTAATGTTTTAGAGGGTCACCAGCAGGCCCTTGCTCCTAATGTTTTTGAGGGTCACCAGAAGGCCATGAATGATAATTTTTCAAGGGTGTGTGTGATGCCCTTTATTTGTAAAAAAAAAAAGGTGTATTGGAGTGCCGGTTCCTTGAAATTTTTGGCAGTCCATTCGCATAGTGCATAGGCTTTATGAGTGTAGGAGTCCCACTACCTGAACAATTGTACCACAATATGAATGAGGCCCTCCTTTATGTGATATACAGGTTGTATCGGAGTGCCTCTTCTTTGTAATTTTTGGCAGCACTTGCACATTTTATACACGTTAATATACAGGAAAGAATGTTTCTTAACAATTTTTCCTCTAAAATTGATTTTATCTTCGGTTTGGTGATTATTATTGTCATTCTGTAAAAGTAGAGTACTACTCGGAAAACATTGTTCCGAGCAGCGATCAGGGAGTCCAAGATGCATCCAGACATCCTCCCCATGCTGTTCCCGAACCATTTTAGTAACATACATAGTACATAAGTAACATAGTACATAAGGCCAAAAAAAGACATTTGACCATCCAGTTCGGCCTGTCATCCTGCAAGTTGATCCAGAGGAAGGCAAAAAAAAAAAATGGGAGGTAGAAGCCAATTTTCCCCACTTTAGGGGAATAAAAAATTCCTTCCCGACTCCAATCAGGCAATCAGAATAACTCCCTGGATCAACGACCCCTCTCTAGTAGCTATAGCCTGTGATATTATTACACTCCAGAAATACATCTAGGCCCCTCTTGAATTCCTTTATTGTACTCACCATCACCACCTCCTCAGGAAGAGAGTTCCATAGTCTCACTGCTCTTACCGTAAAGAATCCTCTTCTATGTTTGTGTACAAACCTTCTTTCCTCCAGACGCAGAGGATGTCCCCTCGTCACAGTTACAGTCCTGGGGATAAATAGATGATGGGATAGAGCTCTGTACTGACCCCTGATCTATTTATACATAGTAATTAGATCTCCCCTCAGTCGTCTTTTTTCTAAAGTGAATAACCCTAATACTGAAAATCTTTCAGGGTACTGTAGTTGCCCCATTCTAGTTATTATTTTAGTTGCCCTCCTCTGGACCCTCTCCAGCTCTACTATGTCTGCCTTGTTCACAGGAGCCCAGAACTGTACACAGTACTCCATGCGTGGTCTGACTAGCGACTTGTAAAGAGGTAGGACTATGTTCTCATCACGGGCATCAATGCCCCTTTTGATGCAACCCATTATTTTATTGGTCTTGGCAGCAGCTGCCTGACACTGTTTTTTGCAGCTTAGTTTGCTGTTTATTAAAATTCCTAGATCCTTTTCCATGTCAGTGTTATCGAGTGTTTTACCATTTAGTATGTACTGGTGACTTGCACTATTCCTTCCCATGTGCATAACTTTACATTTGTCAGTGTTAAACCTCATCTGCCACTTATCTGCCCAAGTCTCCAGTCTATCCAGATCGCTCTGTAGTAGTATACTGTCCTCTTCAGTGTAAATTACTTTACACAGTTTAGTGTCATCTGCGAAAATTTATATTTTTCTATGCAAGCCTTCTACAAGATCATTAATAAATATATTAAAGAGAATAGGGCCCAATACTGACCCCTGAGGTACCCCACTAGTGACAGTGACCCAATCTGAGTGTGTACCGTTAATAACCACACTCTGTTTTCTATCATTGAGCCAGTTACTTACCCACATACAGACGTTTTCTCCCAGTCCGAGCATTCTCATTTTATATACTAACCTTTTATGTGGTACAGTGTCAAATGCTTTGGAGAAGTCCAGATATATACGACATCCATTGATTCGCCGCTGTCAAGTCTAGAACTTACCTCCTCATAGAAACGGATTAAATTAGTTTGGCATGACCGATCCCTCATGAAGCCATGCTGATATGGCGTTATTTGCTTATTTCCGTTGAGATGCTCTAACATAGCATCTCTCAGAAAACCTTCAAACAGTTTACCCACAACAGATGTTAAACTTACTGGCCTATAGTTTCCAGGTTCTGTTTTTGGACCTTTTTTGAATATTGGCACCACATTTGCTATGCACCAATCCTGTGGGACATTCCCTGTCAGTATAGAGTTTGCAAATATCAGAAATAAGGGTCTGGCTATGACATTACTTAATTCCCTTAGGATACGGGGGTGTATGCCATCTGGTCCTGGCGATTTGTCTATTTTAATCTTTTTTAGTCGCTGTTGTACTTCTTCCTGGGTCAGACAGGACACTTTTAATGGGGAATTTATTTTTACATTCAGCATTTCATCTGACAGTTTATTTTCCTCAATGAATACATTGGAGAAAAAAAAATTAACAGCTTTGCTTTCTCCTCGTCGCTCTCTGCGACTCCCCCCTCATTGCTCTTTAAAGGGCCGACACCTTCAGATTTATACTTTTTAACATTTATATAATTGAAGAACATTTTAGGGTTAGTTTTACTCTCTTTGGCAATTAATCTCTCGGTCTCTAGTTTGGCCGCTTTTATTTGTTTTTTACATGTTCTATTTTTTTCCTTATAGTTTTTCAGTGATTCCGTGCTACCCTCCTGTTTTAGTGTTTTATATGCTTTCTTTTTGTCATTTATTGCTTTCTTTACAGTTCTGTTTATCCACATTGGTTTCTTTTTGTTCCTTAACCTTTTATTCCCATACGGTATGTACCTCTCACAATGAGATTTTAGGATGCTTTTAAAGATATCCCATTTTGTGGCTGTATTTTTATTTTTGAGGACTTTGTCCCAGTTAGTTAGGCCTATGGCCTCTCTTAGTTGGCTAAATTTAGCTTTTTTGAATTTTTGTATTTTTATTCCTCCCTGTATAAACGCTCTTTTGAATGATATTTGGAAGGTTATTACTTTATGGTCACTATTTCCCAGGTGTCCCCCAACCTGCACATCTGTTGTTCTGTCAGGCCTATTGGTTAATACTAAGTCCAGTATGGCCGTCCCTCTAGTCGGGTCCTGAGCCAGTTGGGAGAGGTATTTGTCTTTGGTTATTGCCAAGAACTTGTTTCCTTTATGAGATATACAAGTTTCAGTTTCCCAGTCTATATCTGAGTAGTTGAAGTTCCCCAGTGATTAGTTTACTTTAGTTTCTATCAATTTCTGACCTTTTCCTGTTAACCATACACCCTCCCCTCTTCAGAACAGGGGTTGCCTGGTTTAATGCTCGGGTTCTCCCATTGACCTACATTGTGCTCGGGTGCTCTGTAGAGCACCCGAGCATCCCAAAGTGTTCTGCTCGAGAACCTGAGCACCCGAGCACTTTGGTGCTCGATCAACACTACCCTACACTAACCCCTGACACAGCCCAGTTTTGCTGCATACATGGTCAATATTCCACTGCTAGTCACCAATGAACAGTGCAGTATCACAGTGTACACAGTACTTTTTACAACATAATGAAGTTTAAGACACACATACGGTACTGGCAGTGCTCATCAACATCCCATCTGAGGGTATGTGGCTCACATAGTTGTCACTCCATTTCATGGGCCACCTGTGATGTCACCATTCACAGTATGCAACTTAAATGGGTTACCCACAAATTTAAAATAGTTTTTTACCCGCTGGAGGACTTGCTTGGCATTCTGTGTCTGCCAGCAGTTCACTTCGAGCACATGGCATCTCCCAGGATGCATTGCATTTAGCTCTTGTTAACTCCTTCCTGCCCTTCATATAAAACAGTCCCTCACATATAGCCCCATAGTCCCTCTCCCCATATTCCTTTTCCAAGCTCAATTGCCACTATTCTTTTTGTTTACAGCCTATGCTTACAGCCTACAAACATCAAATTCTGCCTATGGAAGTGGAATATCCCTATATTGTTAGTTGGCCATAAAATGAGACAATCATGATAGGAATTATTATTTTAACTCATCATCCCAAATTAACTGCAAAGTAAAACAGCATTCTTGACAAACTCATTTGCGACTTACCAGATTCAACTTCCAAAATTAATAAAAATATTACTTATTACACACAGAAAACACACTTTTATTTGACAGTATTGGAATATAACTAGACAATAAAGCTGCACTTATTCATCCATTTTTACTCATTTTGAAAATTGCTTTTTTCTTGCTAAGTAACAATTGTCACAAGCTCATTTACTCTGCTACTCCAATGCTGATGGGAAGTTATAATTTCAACCAATATAATTTTATATGATCTATGGGACTACATAAAAACATAATGTATCTGGCAAACTTGTAGAAATGTAACCAAGTCCTTCTATTAAGCACACAGCTGAAGAAATGTCCTCATGCAGCATTTTAATGTTGTTATAAATTAATGTCTTCCTATTATTGATTAAATAATATTGCATTGTAAATTCTTTAAGTGAAAAAGTATTTTAACATGGGTATGGAAAATGAAAACTAAAGGAGCTTAGGAAATTTAACCAAAAGTAATAACCTTTCCATCTGTGTGAAATCATATCTCACAACTTTTTGGACGGTCAAAAAGGGACATGTTTGGTTTTATTGTGTGAAAGATTTATTTTTCCTGCATATTTTCACACTTTAACCGTTTTCTTTTACACAATAGAGCAAAAATGATCGGAATATAGAAATTTCTAAAAAACAAATTGCATCAAATAATGAAATAATATAAAAGGTGTACTGTAATATACAGCGAGAAACCACCATACAAACCACTTTCTGGATCAATATTGTAAATGTAATAATGCAAATCTATACATATATAATTTCAAATGTTCTGAAAGGCCCCTGACCACTTGCATAATTATAGGGGTTGCAGCGGTCGCAGTTACGACCGGGCCCCTAAGCCAGGGGGACCCAGTGGGCCCCCCCATGCCAGTGGTGCTGTATATTTCCTTTTATAAAATGCAGTGCATCTTATAAAGGGAATACTAGTGAGCGCTTCCTTTATGGAAGCGCTCACTAGTCTGCATGAGGAGGTGGAGAGAAGATCTGTGAGCGCTGTACAGGACTTACCCCTCCTCCTGCTCGCTCTTCCCGTGGCCCGCGCTGCTGTGTCCTGGCTGCTTGCAGCACCAGGACGTACAGAGCCCACTCTGACCCAACGCTGCAGGAAGTCAGGTGACTACAGCATGGGTCCTGAGAAGAGAAGAGAGCTGAGAAGACAGCCTGACTGGGAGAGGAGCGGCAGAGCAGGAGAGGTAAGTTTGTTAGTAGTTGGTATGATTAGGGGCCTGATTGGGGTTTGATTAGGGGTCTGAAGGGTCTGATTGGGGGCCTGAAAGGTCTGATTGGGAGTCTGAAGGTCTGATTGAGGGTCTGAAGGGTCTGACTGGGGGTCTAGGAGAGGTCTAATGGGGGTATGGAGGTCTAATGGTGGTCTGATTGGGTATCTGGAGGTCTAAAGGTCTGGTCTGAGGTCTAACGGGTGTCTGGAGGTCTAAAAGGGGTCTTATATGGAGGTCTGGAGGTCTAATGGGGGTCTTATCTGAGGTCTGATATTGGGGCGGGGTCTGACATAGAAGTTTATGGGGTCTGACAGAGGTCTAAAGGGGTCTGAGATGTCGGGGGGGTCTCACCTTGGGGTCTGATCTGAAAGGTAAGGGAGTATTTTTTTGTATTGGCACACTATCTGTGTGGTACCAGTATTTTCAGGGGGACTGTTTCTGCAGTATAGTGTTGGGGGGGTGGCAGGATAGGGTGTTGAGAAGGTGAGGATGATGGAAAAGTAGGAAAGTAAAAATGTTTCTTAAACTCAGCAGAGGACAAGACGCGGCTGAAAGAAATCATCATGGCGGTCTAGTCTGAAAGGAGAAGATGAGGGAAAGAGAATATCTACATCAGAGGATGTAAGAGGTACATATGGGGCACTGTATTACCCTGTATGTTCTGTAGCGTTGTATGTAATGTTTTCCAAGTATGTCTTTAAATCGGGTTGTCTGCTATTTTGAGCGCTGCCTTATCTGCTCTGTTTACCTCCTCACCATTGCAATTGCGAGCAGGCAAACAGAGCAGAGAAGCAGCTCTCTTAAAACATTTAATCATCCGGGGTGCCGGAAGACACCCGCCGGTCTGATCTTGATTGACCTATCTTGAGGATAGGTCATCAGCAGTAAAAAGAGGATAACCCGTTTAACAGTAGGACTGGAGGGAATGGGTTAGGTTGAGAATTTGGCATGGGGGTGTGGCAAAAGCCACTTCGCCACAGTGTTTTGTAGGGGGCTGTTTGCCAGCCTCCTGCCCCTGGATTACGGCCCTTTAAGATACTTTTACTAACTTTTAAACCCCTGAACCTATTCAAGTGAATTTTGGATAGGTTTGTCCCCAAGTTATACTGGTTAAATTGATATAAGTTATATGTACAGTACAGACCAAAAGTTTAGACACACCTCTTTCAAAGAGTTTTGAGAAGGTGTGTCCAAACTTTTGGTCTGTACTGTATATATATATTTTTTTTAATTGAACAGCAGACTAAAATACTGTATATCCTTTAGGATAGGATAAAAACTCCCAGAGTCACTTGGAAATTATTGACTAGCAGGCAGACCTACTAGAGAGGTCCGATCCGGATCATCATAGATTAAGCTTCGAAAATTAATCTACCAACCGGAGAGACTGCCATCCGGTCGGCAGAGAACAAGCCCATGACTGTGCATCCCCCTTAAACAATGAAATGACCACACCGACTCGCTGTTTCTCATCTCCAGATAAATGTGGACGTAGCCTAAATTACCAGTTTGCACGCCTCCCAAAACAAAATTAAATATCACGTCCCCAGAGAATCTGTCTGGGAGGGCAACTTTATTCTTCAGATAGGCCTGGTCTCCACCACTACCACCAGGACCAACAGCCTGTAATCTCTGCATCTGCAAGACGGCGTGCGGAGTTCAGCTACCTCCAAAGACTGCCCTTGCAGCTGACCAGCCAGTGCAGCAACAGGATCCATGGCTGCACACAAGCAAACAAAAAAATGACAGTTTTGGCAGGTTATAATGTCACGTTTCGGTGTGGGAGGGAAAAACCACATTGAGCATAGGAGGGAAAGGGGGAACAGGGAATGAGACCTGAGAACTAGGGAAGGAAGATGGACACCTCCTAGTGAAAACCCTAACCAAAATCCTGACTGACTACCAGTATGAACAGACCCCAAAGGTAGGTGAGTTCATACGCAGGAATACCTAGAGTCCTATCAAGCCCTATGGACCCTGGTACTAATGGCAGAGACGAGACTACCTGTGTTTCCAAAAGGAAGGACGAACAGGAGTCTTCTACAGGCCTAATACAAACAATAGGCAAAAGCAATACACATAACCCAAACAAAATACAAAAGGAAAGGAAGACTTAACTTCAAAGAAGCTATGGAAGCACCAGGAACTCAGCTGAGATCCAACAACAAACTATCCACAGGAACAGAAGCTATAAACCGCACAGCATTGTGGGAGAAGCAACTATAAATAAGGAAGGTTAAATGACCACATTAGCAACACCTGGAGGCAAGGGGTGTGGCTATTACCAGAAACAACACAGACGCCTATTGATCCACAAGGAAAACCTGTCAGATCAAACCACGTGTTGCCAGTCTCACAGATCTCCTGCCACTCACTCTCCTCGCCAGGATGGCCGTATGTATTGGTACGTTCGTGACAGTACCTAGCACTAAAGACATATTTACATACACAATATATTCAGTGCTATCCAGAATACAGTGCCACATACCCTCTTACATCCAATGACGTCGCCTCTGATGTAGATGTTCTCTTTCCTCATCTTCTCCTTTCAGACCAGACCTCCATGATGATTTTCACCCATCTTGTCTCTGCAGTTTGACAAAAAGGACATCTTAGGCTCCCACTTTTTCATCCTCCTCCTACCTTCTGAACAACTCATCCTTTCACCTCCAAAACTGTTCCTGCTGTGCTCCCTAATACTATAATACAGAAACCAATAATCCACCTGATAATACTAGTACCACACAGATAGTGCCCCCCAATACTGTGCTCGCTGTACTCCTAATACTATACTACAGAAACAGATAATCCCCATGATAACACTAGTACCACAAAGATAGTGCCCTTCAATAATTATTGGCACACACCTGCACTAAAATAACTGCACCAGCAAATAGTGCCCCTGACACTAATAGGGTAAACATTATGTCTAGGGATGAGCAATCGCTTTGGATGAAACATCCGAAGTCGATTCGGATAAAATTTTGTTCTAATACTATACGGGCAGATTCCCCCATAGTGTCCCCCATAATCCGGCAGTATAAATGCCCCTTCATAGTGCCCCCATAATGTGCCTATATAATATGCCTCCATAGTGTTCTTTCCCCCCTCCATCACCATAGTGCCCCCAAAAATTGCCAGTATAAGATGTCCCCATAGTGCCAACACTGATGTGCCAGTATAAATGCCCCATAATCCCCCATGATGTGCCAGTAGATGCCCCAATAGTGCCCCCCCATGATGTCAGTAATTCCCCAGTAGATGCCTCCATATAGTTTCCCCCATTATGTGCCAGTAATGCTCCTATAGTGTCCCCCATAATGTGCCAGTAGATGCCCCCATAGTGTCCCCCATGATGTACCAGTAATGCCCCCAGGTAGATACCCCTATAGGTTCCCCTTGTTATGCCAGTGATGCTCCATAGTGTCCCCCATGATGTTCCAGTAGATGCTCCCATAGAGTCCACCAAGATGCGCAAGTAGATGCCCCCATAGTATCCCCCATGATGTGCCAGTAGATGTCCCATAGAGTCCCCATCATGTGCCAGTAATGCCCCCATAGTGTCCCCCCTCATGTGCCAGTAATGCTCCATAGAGGTCCCCCTTCATGTGCCAGTAAAAGCCCCCATTGTATAACCTATCAGTGTCACTAATGCCCCCATAGTGTCCCCCATCATGTGGCAGTAATGCTCCTATAATATCCCTCATCATGTGCCAGTAATTCCTCCATAGTGTCCCCCATCATGTGGCCAGTAATTCCCCTATATTGTCCCCATTATGTGCCAGTAATGCCCCCATAGTGGTCCCCCCATCATGTGCCAGTAATCCCCCAGTTGATGCCCCCTTATCATGTGCCAGTAAGCCCCCAAAAAGTGTCCCCAACATGTGCAGTAATTCCCCAGTTGATGCCCCCCTCATCATGTGCCATTAATGCTCCCCATAGTGTCCCTCATCATGTGCTAGTAATGCCCCCATAGTGTTCCCCATCATGTCCCCATAGTGTCTCCTATCAAGTGCCAGTAATTCCCCCAGTTGATGCCCCCCTAATAATGTGCCAGTAATGCCCCCCAATATTGTCCCCATCATGTACCAGTAATGCCCCATATTGTCCCCCATCATGTGCCAGTAATGCCCCCATAGTGTTCCCCATCATGTGCCAGTAATGCCCCCATAGTGTCCCCCATCATGTGCCAGTAATTTCCCCAGTTGATGCAGCCATAGCGCGCCACATAAAAGAAAAAAAAACACTAATACTTAACTCCATGCTGGCAGTGATGCAGGCCTCTTCCAGCCTGTGTACCGCGCAGTACAAATCTTGGCTCAGGTGGATGCGATGATGTCATCACTCCACCTGCACCAGCCTCTGATAGGCTGCAAGCCTAGTGCCTGCAGCCTATCAGAGGAGCAGGAAAGGTAGACACCTCTCTCTTGCTCTGCTGCAACATTAATCTGATTCGCTCATCTCCCCCTGACCTGCTGCCGCTACTGCGGATCGGGATTCAGCCAGCAACACGGTTCTCCAATCTGGCTGTAATTTTTCACAATCGGATCTGGATAACCTGAGGGAACCGGCTGAATCCCATGCCTGGGATACCAGGTCGCTAACTCTTGAGGAGGATTGGAACACGAGGCAGCTGATCCACGCGAACCAAGGTGTACCAGAGCAATGTACCAGAGTAACAGGCATAGTCAACAGGAACAGTCGCAACTAGGAGTGACAGTGCAGGACCAATGAGACAAAGGCAAAGTCAAACAAACAAGGTCAGGCAATCCGGATTGGCAACTGGAGAGTCAAGGTAAGCAAGCAAAGATTAAACAGGTAGCAGAAGACACACAAGTACGAGTCAGATACACAGGAACACAAGCGATAAAATCAACCTTTGTGGGACACAAGGATCTTGATGCTCAGGCTTCTGGGAAGGGGGCTGGACCACTTATATAGGTGCAGGGGGGCTAGATTGGTCAGCACCGTTTGCATGTGCTAAAACCCATAAATCACAAAAAGTGACACACACAGGCCCTTAAGGAAGTGCTACAGGGAATAAACTGAAAGCATGCTGTACCCCGGACTGGAATGAAACAGCGGAGCTTATTCACCGCCAAACATAGAGCCAGGGACCACAAGCAGTAAGAAGTGGGACATCGTCAGACAACAACCGCTGTTACACCAGTTACGACGTATGTAAAGATATATCACTTTTAGATAATTTTCAAATTTCTTGGAAAAGCAGCTATCGCTGCACAGGTCGACTGCATTTGAAAGGATATTGCTAAATTGTCCACACTTGTTATTCATCATCTCTTTTATGAATGTTGTCTACTATCTCATTTCCTTTCCATCTAGCAAATTAACTGCTTTGCAATCTTCATTAACTGAAAACGCTTGAGGTAGAATGATACATAAAGTCGCCACCAATACTGTTTATTTTACAGCTCTCACTGTGTAAATCAAAAACTGTTAAATGCAATGTAGCAGTCATTTTCCACGCTATTGATTTTTTTACCATTGAATCGTACAGAGCACATTAAACCTCTTTGCGAATCCTGACGTACAGTAACTGTACATCTCAGGTGCGCAAGGAACATGTGGAACACGCTCAGGAGCTGAGCCAGCTCCAAATACAGCATGTGCCAGATTCGTTATGTTGATGATACCTCTGTTGCTGCCCGGCTCAGAGAAAGCTGTTTTAACTCCTTTTTTCTGAGCAGTTACGCCCCCAAGCCTGCCTTGGAAAGGGGGCTCTTCTCACACAGCAGATTTCTTTGCAGAAAATTTATGTGTGACTGAGAATTAGGGCTCATTCAGACGACAGGTGTGGACCAATTTATTTCAATGGGGCTGCAAAAGATGCGGACCGCGCGCATTTGAAAGTGGAAACCTGAAGACATAGCCGTCCCACTACCTCTGAATACAAGTACCAGGAAGCTCCGTAAGGAATCCTCAACAGCCAGCGGTAGTAAGGCAAGTTAATAGTATATATACCTGTTCTAGGTACAAAACCTGTAGATTTACACCTGGATAGCCAGCGCGGTTTATTATATTGTTTTTTGTTATCTGTATTATATATACAGTCCTGATCAAAAGTTTAAGACCACTTGAAAATCATATTTAGCATGGCTGGATCTTAACAAGGTTCCAAGTAGAGCTTCAACATGCAACAAGAAGAAATGGGAGTGAGACAAAACATTTTTTAGCATTCAATTTAATGAAAACAACGAATAAACTGAAACAGGCTGTTTTTTCAGCTGATCAAAAGTTTTGGACCACACCTCCAAAAAAAAAACTAAACACCCCAAAACAGAAATCCAAATTCCAAACATGAACTCAGTAATGAGTAGTTCCGCCGTTATTGTTGATCACTTCAAAAATTCGTTTCGGCATGCTTGATGCAAGCGTTTCCATGAGGTGAGTGGGAACATTTCTCCAAGTGGTGAAGACGGCCGCACGAAGGCCATCTACTGTCTGGAACTGTTGTCCATTTTTGTAAACTTCCCTTGCCATCCTTCCCCAAAGGTTCTTATTAGATTTAGATCAGGGAACACGCAGGATGGGCCAAAAGAGTGATGTTATTCTCCTGGAAGAAGTCCCTTGTCCTGCCGGCATTGTGTACTGTAGCGTTGTCCTGTTGAAAAACCCAGTCGTTACCACACAGACGAGGGCCCTCAGTCATGAGGAATGCTCTCTGCAACATCTGGACATAGCCAGCGGCCGTTTGATGCCCCTGCACTTCCTGAAGCTCCATTGTTCCACTGAAGGAAAAAGCACCCCAGACCATTATGGCGTCCCCTCCACTGTGGCGCCTAGAAAACATCTCAGGTGGGATCTGCTTGTCATGCCAGTAACGTTGGAAACCATCAGGACCATCAAGGTTAAATTTTTTCTCATCAGAGAATAAAATTTTCTTCCACCTTTGAATGTCCCATGTTTGGTGCTTTCTTGCAAAGTCCAAACAAGCAGGTCTGTGGCGTTCCAAGGAGACAAGGTCTTTGAAGATGTTTTTTGTTTTTGAAGCCCTTCAGTCTCAGATGCCATCTGATGGTTATGGGGCTGCAGTCAGCACCAGTAAGGGCCTTAATTTGGTCGAGGATCATCCAGTGTCTTGACGGACAGCCAATTGAATCCTCCGGCTCAGTGCTGGTGACATTTTTTTGGGTCTTCCACTTGACTTTTTTGTTCCATAACAATGACTGTCTTACTGCGTCCCACCTCAGCAGCGATGGCGAGCTGTGAGAGATCCTGCTTATGCAGTTCAACAACCCGACCAGGCGACCACGTTCAAAAAGGGAGAGTTTTTTTTTCTTGGCCATCACAACGTGTGACTACCTGACAAAAAATGACAATGAATCCACATCTTTGCACAGATTTGTCCTTTTACGGTGAATCAAATTTTCTTGATATTTGGATCAAAGTCAATTTGTTTGGCTTTGATTTGCTCAACACAAATTATTACCACCAGCACTTCATCGATGTATCACCTGTACCACATGATCTGACCGCTAAAAGGATTCGAAGCAGAATAAATATAGTTCTCCTCACACCAATCCATCTAGAAATTGGATATGGTTTGGAAAAAACTTAGACCCCATCACTGCTCCAGTGGACTGTAAATAACAATCAGTATCAAAGCTAAAGAAATTGAGGTAGATTTATCAAGGCCAGTGCTTTCTGAGTCGGTCTTGATATCCACTGCGCTGTTAGAGGAGCCACCTAGTTTATGATGAGGATCAGGCTTCATCATAAATTAGGCACATTCTCCAGTAGTCCATACATCTAAACAGAAATCTACTCTAAGCTGCAGTAGATTTCTTGCTCTATTTACACCAGAAAACTATCCTTACCATACCCCATTTTGGAAAAATGGCAAGGACATCATAAAAAAGCTGCTTTTGATATTTTTTGCATGTACAAAAACTTTTTAATGCTACTTTTCTGTGATAAATCACTCCCATTATGTTTTAGCAAAAACATAAACATACAAATCAATAATTTGTATTACAAAATTATGCATTTTAGCAGAAAATATGCTATATTTCTTTAAATGGTAGGTTATTGCAACTAAAGAAAGATTATGGGCATGCATCAATATAAATTCACCTCATGACAGGTGAGATTTTGGGAAGAAAGAAATTTAAATAAGCTCCTAACAAGCTCTGCCTCTAATGCCACCAGATGTAAGGCAGCTATCCTATAAGTCAATGTTTAACCCTTTAACTAGGCCTTTAGACATGACTCGGATATTATATAAGCCAGCACCTAAATATAAAGACAGGGCCAGACTGGCCTACCGGGTACCGTGAAGTGCCAATAGCGAGGGAGGCTCCTTGGCCGGTGTAGCTACTAGCTGACTGCCGCACGGTCCGGCAAGTCACCAGCTCCTCTGGGGTGCGGCTCTCCCGATCCCCGCAGCAGCAACAGCAGCATCACACTGGACCCCCGCACGTCGCCATCTTCTGTTAGCCCCCTGCTCCCAGCCAGGCGACTGTCACATGACAACACCAGCGGTCCCTAGAAGCCTCCTACAGGCAACCCGCAGGACACGCCCACATCTATTCACATGATTAGTTCCTCGTACAAGCTACGTCTGAAAACACCCCGCCCCGAACGAGGTGGTGTTAGTGAATGGCATGTCTGGTCACGCGAGGTGTGCCGCAGCTTGTGTCCTGATGACATCACGAGAGGTTTAATGCGCTTTTCCGGCGGCTCGGAGCGAGTGTGTGCTTGGCGGCGTGGAGACAGGGATGGAGCAGGGATGGATGGGGGTTAATGCCCTTAACGAAAGGGAGACAAGGGGCGGCTCTCCGTGCAGCCTGTGTGTTATGTATCTGCATGTTCCCCTCTTACTGTGTCAAGGCTACGAGGGATTGGGTGAATGTCACTAGATCCTGGTCTGCAGCCGCTGCTGCACTACAAGTACCATCATGTCATACTGCATGTGACATCTGCAGCATGCTGGTGTTTGTAGTTCCACAGATTAGCTGCTTGGACATGAATGAATGACAATGGCATGTAGCTGCACTTTGGGGGGTTTTTTTACATCAGTTCTGAGATTTGGGGGATCAGTCCCGCTGCTGGGGTCCTGCATCCCCCGCCCCCTCCTCTGTGCCAAGCAGGAGGACTTCTGGTGACCAGGAGCAGATCTTTCCTTATAGCCTATCTCTGCAGGCGCCACTCTGGGTTCTGGCTTCTAATCACTGATGGAAATCACTGATCAAACACTGACGTGTGAGAGCGGTGATATGTTTGTGTGACGCCGGCCTACGCTGTATAAGGCTGTATGCACACGCTGTCCACAGTCCTCCGATACCGACCGTGTGCGTCCTGCACTCCCCACCCCATGTTAAAAATGCCTATTCTTGTCTTCAAAAAGGACACGCTCTAGCTCTTTTGCAGAACGGATTTACAGATGTGGGCAGCGCGCGGTTTGCTGTCCTCGTTTTTTGTTGTGTGCAGGGGCCTAATGGATAGCTATGCATATATTAGTGTCTCAAGTCCTCACTACCTCCGCTTGCTGTCATCAGATCAGTGGGTGCATTTGCAGATGTAGGGATTGTCACATACCCATTGCACCAGTTTTGCAGACGGTGTGGCTTGGTGTCACAGGTCGGCCTCTTCTGTATACCCTTGGTCTAGGCTGGCTTCATGTCATGTGACTTTTAGTGGGGCACAGAACTGCTTAAATGCCCATCTAGGGGCAGCACCGACCTCACTGACTAACTCGGTCCTATGGATACCAGGGTTTCTAGTTACCTGCCAGACCTTACGTGAATCCTAAGATCATGTTGGCGGCTGTCCTCTAATGGCTGTATTACACCAGTAGATTATCTGACCAATTTCTGTCCAATCAGACCAATAGCTGGTGAGTATAACAAAAGATCTGTGTGTGTAAACGGCCATCTGACCAATGATTGGTGAGAAAATCAGTCTGTTGGTGTAATCCTGCCCTAACTTTGTCTTGGCACCGTTTTTTTACTGGGTATAAACAATTCTGTGAAGTGAAAACTTAGCAGCTTGAGCCGGGCATGGTTGCCAGGCATTATCCTGTTTACCAAAGCGCCTAAACCAAAGAATCCATAAAAACACAGGATTTTGCAATGCCCAATTTCTAAAAGGGGTAGTATGTAAATCTAAATGTCACATTTCTTGTGTTGCTGGCCATATAAAGGCTGGGAGCTGCTTGTACATATACAAGCTGGGTAATTTAGGGTCAGTGACCCCTTAAAGGGGTTGTCCGGGTTCAGAACCGAACCCGGACATACCCATAATCAGCACAGGACCGCACAGTGTGCTGTATGACGTGACGTCACACATCATCAGCGCTGCTGCGTGAGTGGCACATCCGACGGCGCGTTACCTTTAGTTCAGGCGGGAGCGGCTGCAGAGCACTCGTGCCATTGTTCAATGCTCACTGGCACTGCCTGCCATCCACGATTTCATGCTGCTGGTCCAGGCCGTCCAGTGCTTGAAGAGCCAGCAGAATCAGCACTCAGCCCACTAGGCATAAGGTTAGCACAGATCCTACTGCCCCAGGTACTTACAAGAGGACTATATATCTGAGTATAAATTAAATATGTACTAAGTTTAAATAACCTAGGCATCATCTGGATATCATTATAAATGTACAGCCGATATAAATTATAAATCTTTAATGGACCATGCTGGTATAACCTGGGTACCTCCTGTATATAATTATATGACTTATATGCAGGGCCGGCCTTTGGGGTGTGCGAGCTGTGCGGCTGCACAGGGCGCCATGGCAACAGGGGCGCCCGGCGGCCGACACAGCTCGCAGTCGGTCTCTTACAGCAGGCCGGCCCGAGATTGTGTGAGGCGAGCCTGGAGAGCTGAGCCGCTGCCAGGTCAGGTTCCGGAGCGTGGAGGAGGCGCAGAGTCCAAGTGCTGCGCCTTCACAGAGAGCCGCGGAAGGATCCGGTGCTCTGCAGACAGGGAGGGAGCAGAAGACTTCAAATAGTGAGTACCTGTTCTTATTGTTTTTTATTTTTATTTTTTTATTACCAAATATCATTAAATGGGGGAGGGTCTAATTAAGGGGGGCAGGGGACTGGATAAGGGTGACAGACACTGGGTATGATTAAGGGGGCAGGGGACTGGATAAGGGTGACACTGGGTATGATTAAGGGGCAGGGGACTGGCTTTGGTTGATACTGGGTATGATTAAGGGGGGCAGGGGACTGGGTAAAGGTGACAGGGTATGATTAAGGGGGGCAGTGGACTGGCTCTGGGTGACACTGGGTATGATTAAGGGGGGCAGGGTCTATTGAGGGGGCAGGGGACTGGGTAAGGGTGACACTGGGTATGATTAAGAAGGGCAGGGGACTGGGTAAAGGTGACAGGTTATGATTAAGGGGGGCAGGGGACTGGCTCTGGGTGACACTGGGTATGATTAAGGGGGGCAGGGGACTGGCTCTGGGTGACACTGGGTATGATTAAGGGGGGCAGGGTCTAATTGAGGGGGCAGGGGACTGGCTCTGGGTGACACTGGGTATGATTAAGGGGGGCAGGGTCTAATTGAGGGGGCAGGGGACTATACATTATTGTTACCAGTCAATCCAGTTATTTATTATTGTACTTGTTTGCACTTGCACTTAAATTATTTGTAATAAAAAAAAAATGTTTGTTACAAAGATTGATTTCCTCTTTGTGTATGTTTAGGTGAACCGGGGGGCGCCACAATATTAGCTCGCACAGGGCGTCTGAACACCTAAGGCCAGCCCTGCTTATATGCCATACATGCTCCTCCCTGCATTCTGAGAAGAAAGGGATGCAAGTCGAATATTGAATTATAGGATAGCTGCCTTACATTAGAGGAAGAGCTTGATAAGAGCTCATTTGCATTCCATTCTTCCCAAAATTCCAGAGGAGCATCTATGGCCTATAAGTTTCATCATTCAGTGCTTCAGACTATTGCCAGTGCCCCAGTAATCCCCCCCCAACACACACACACACACTGCACTCATGATAATTTTCTCCCACACTGCCCCCATATAGTAATTTCCCCACACATAGTAATTACCCCCCCACAGTAGAAATATGCTCCACAGTAGTCATTTCCCCCATACTGTCCTCTATTCCCCCCACATATGGCCAGTAATGTTGGCACGTAAAAAAAAAAGCTAAAATCTTATAATCACCTGTGTCATTTCGCTGTCGCTCACTAGCTGCTGGTACAGTCCTGGATGGTGTGACGTAAATTGCGCTGGAATTTCACTACCAAATAGACCTCAGGCCTGTAGCGTAGGTGATCGGAGGCAGGGTGAGGAATTATTGGCTCCCCTGCCCCGCCGCAATATTCAGCAACAGCGTGGCAGCCCTGTCGCAAATGGTGACAAAGCTAAAAAGTTTTGTCGCCATCTGCAAAGAGCGCTATCCATATATCCCCCTCTACACAGACCAGTTTCCATAAATCACCCTCTATACAGACCGTTCTCTACACATCCCCTTTTCTATACAGACTTCTCTCCGTCCATCCCTCTCTATACAGACCGCTCTCCATACATCCCCCTCTACACAGACCACTCTCTATACATCACCCTCTACACAGACCGTTCTCATCTCTCCATACATCCCCCCGTCTACACAGGCCGCTCTCCGTGCATCCCCCTCTACACAGACTGCTCTCTATACATCCCCCCTGTACACAGACCGCTATCCGTGCATCCCCCTCTCTACACAAACCGCTCTCTATACATCACCCCTCTACACAGATCGCTCTCCATACATCCCCCTCTACACAGATCGCTCTCCATACATCCCCCTCTACACAGACCGCTCTCCATACATCCCCCTCTACACAAACCGCTCTCTGCGCATCCCCGTCTCTACACAGACCGCTCTCCATACATCCCCCTCTACACAGACCATTCTCCGTGCACCACCGATCACAATCTGCTTCCTCCGTTACCTCTCCGGTGCACGGGATTTACACACCACCAGACCTGCAGTTGCAGATTTCTCCTTCCCCCATTGGGCCACATCAGAGGTAAGCCCCTCCCACGCCAGTCATGTGGCCTCTCCACTCTCTCTCCTACCATTTCCTGTGTCCAGATGATGTACTTCCCCCGCAGCAGAGGCAGACCAAATAGACCTCCGGCCTGTAGCGTAGGTGATCGGCGGCGGGGTGAGGAATTATTGGCTCCCCTGTCCCGCCGCAATATTCGGCAAAAAGTCTTGTCACGATCTGCAAATTTGAGGGCGCATTGGTGACCATTTTGGTCGCCATCTGGAGCGCTGTCATGTCAATTATGGGCTCTCTCACCAAGGAGAGATAGAACCCCCCCATATCCGGACAAGCCCCTTACCCAGTTAAGCCAGTCCTCTCTGCCGAGGGTCAATCACCCTGAAACAGCTGTCTACAGATGAGATACTGGCTTATTTAATATCCAAGTCATGTCTCAAGGCTTATTTAAAGGGTTGAACATTGATTTATAGGATAGCTGCCTTATATCTGGAGGCATTAGAGGCAGGGCTTGTGAAGAGCTCATTTACATCCCTTTCTTTCCATAATTTCATGTGAGGGCTGAAAGTCTCCTCACGCCGATTAAGGCGCTCTCTCCACAAGGAGAGATATTACCCCCAAAGAGGGGAGATTTTGGAAACTAAAAACACGTCTGGCAAATGATCATTATTTTAACCACTACACATCCGCCCATAGGATATAAACGTCCTATGGGTGGATGTTTATCTCCGAATGAACGTTCAAACAGAGATGGCAACTGCACGTTAATCGTGCAGCTGCCGAGCAGGCGGCCCGCTGTCAGTGACAGCAGGGCAACTCAGAGAGTTGTCCCTGCCTTCTAGATTGTTGTATTCTGCTGTACAGCCTCTCTGTGGGGTGTATTTCCCCTGTAACTGGGTCTACTATGTCAGCCCCAGTTACAGGATAAATCAATGGTGAAAAAAAAAAGTGAAGGTAAATGTCCCCCAAAGGTCTTGTATGACCTTATGGGGGACGCAAAGTGTAAAATAAAAATAGAAAAGAAATAAAACAATCAAGTGTTTAAAAAAAATATCTAATGCTTCATATGTAAAAAAATAATAAAAAATTCCCTAATTAAGTATTTATTTAAATATATAGACATATTTGGTATTGCTGCATCCGTAACGACCGACTCTATTAATATATCACTTGTTCAAACCCATCCGATAAAAAACATTTAAAAAAAAAAACTGTGTAAAAAAAAAAGCAATTTTTGGCACCTTACATCATAAAAAGTGCAACTCCAAGTGATAAAAAAGGCAGATGTCCCACAAAATGGTACCAATAAAACAGTCACCCGCATAAAATGAGCCCCTACATAAGAAAATCGCTCAAAAATTAAAAAAAACTATAGCTCTCAGAACATGGAGACATTAAAGAGGACCTTTCACTAGAATAAAAAATCTAAACTAAGCATACAGACATGGAGATCGGCGCCCAGGGATCACCCTGCACTTACTGTTATACCTGGGCGCCGCTCCGGTATCTTCATATGTTCGGCTCCACCCAGTT
Organism: Bufo bufo; assembly: GCF_905171765.1. Lineage (NCBI taxonomy): Eukaryota > Metazoa > Chordata > Amphibia > Anura > Bufonidae > Bufo > Bufo bufo. The sequence goes on along the minus strand of NC_053392.1, from coordinate 156,273,048 downwards.
GAGCCTGCCGGCGTCTCTTTCTCCCAGGCTGTAGAGCTGGCCAATCGCAGCGCTCAGCTCATAGCCTGAGAGAAAAAAAACTGGGTGGAGCCGAACATATGAAGATACCGGAGCCTATACCGGGAGAACGGAGCGGCGCCCAGGTATAACAGTAAGTGCAGGGAGATCCCTGGGCGCCGCTCTCCATGTCTGTATGCTTAGGTTAGATTTTTTATTCTTGTGAAGCTCCTCTTTAAAACATAATTTTTTTGTTTAAAAAATGCTATTATTTTGTTAAAGTGAAATAAATAAAAAAGCATACATATTAGGTATCGCAGCGTCCATAACAACCAACTCTATAAAAATATTACACCTTAAAAAATTTAATAAAAACAGTCCCAAAAAAGCCATTTTTTGTCAACTTACATCATAAAAACTGCAACACCAAGTGATCCAAAAGGCGTATTCCCCTTAAAATAGTACCAATAAAACAGTCACCTCATCCTGCAAAAAATTTGACCCTATCTAAGACAATCAGTAAAAAAATTAAAAAAATATGACTCAGACAATGTAGACACTAAAATATGTTTTGTTTTCTTCAAAACTGCTATTATTGTGTTAAAGTGAAATAAAAATAAAAATGTAGAAATATTAGATATCGCCGCATCCGTAAGAACCAGCTCTATAAAAATATCAGATGAAATAACCCCTCAGGTGAATACCATTAAAAAAAACTTTAATAATATTAGACAGCCTATGCTACAGCCATCCTCCCTTGGATCTGCTCTCCCTGCTCTGTACCATATACAGAAAAGACATAAGGACCGCCGCAAAACACTGTATCGCAACAGACACACCTGGGTTAAGGTAGGACCGAGACATAGAGATATATATATTTGTAGCGTTTCTGTGTATTTTGCGTGATAAGGAGGAAGGTGTTTGTTTAGTTTGGCTGTCTACTCATTTATATTGTATCGCGCATTGTTGCATTGTGTTATATATATATTTGTGTTCTCTACAGCTGGTCTGCACATATTCCTACATAGCAGGCTACGGGACTGCTAGAACACTGCTGCGATTTTTATGTGGTGAAGCGCCAATATTGCATTAAAAAAAATTGCCAAAAAAAACATTTTTGGTCACCTAACATCACATAAAGTACAACACCAAGCAATCAAAAAGGCATATGCTCCCAAAATAGTAGCAATCAAACTGTCACCTCATCCTGGAAAAAATTTAGATCCTAACTAAGACAATCGGTCAAAAAATAAAAAAGCTATGGCTCTGACTATGGAGACACTAAAACATCATTTTTTTTGTTTGTTTCAAAAATGCTGTTATTGTGTAAAACTTAAATAAATAAGAAAAAGTATACATATTAGATATTGCCACGTCCGTAACGATCTGCTCTATAAAAATGTGGCAATGGCAAAAACAACCAATTTTTTGGTCACCTTGCCCTATAAAGTGAAATAATGAATGATCAAAAAATCATATGTACCCAATAATGGTAACAATAAAAACATCAACTCTTCCTGCAAAAAACGAGCCCCTGCACCAGACGATCGGCAGAAAAATAAAAAAAAAAGTTGTTTGTCAGAAAATAGAGACACAAAAACATACAGTGAGGAACAGAAGTATTTGAACACCCTGCGATTCTCCCAATTAGAAATCATGGAGGGGTCATCAGTGATACACCACAAGGTGAGATCTTGCATGGAGCCCCAGTCCGAGGGAGACTGACAGTTGTCTTTAGCCTCTTCCATTTTCTAACAATTCCTCCAACAGTTGATCCATTTTCACCAAGCAGCTTGGCAATTGCCCTGTAGCCCTTTCCAGCCTTGTGGAGGTCCACAATTTTGTCTCTGGTGTCCTTTGACAGTTCCTTGGTCTTGCCCATGGTAGTAGTTGCCGTCTGACTGACTGTGTGGTGGACAGGTGTCTTTAAAGTGCTCAGACAGGTGCTACTAAGTTAGATTAATGAGTGGAGTAAAGGTGGACTTTTTAAAGGCACAGTAACAGGTCTTTGAGAGCCAGAATTCTTGCTGTTTCTAAGGTGTTCAAATACTTATAAAGCGGTGCAAGACAAATAAATTCTTTAAAAATCATACAATGTGATTTCCTTTTTTTTAATTTTTTTTTTATTCTGTCTCTCAGAGTGGGAATGCACCTACAATGTGAATTTAAGACCCCTCCATGATTTCTAAGTGGGAGAACTTGCAAAATTGCAGGGTGTTCAAATACTTCTGTTCCTCACTGTAATTAATTTTTTCAAAAAATGCTTTATTATGTAAAACTGAAACAAACAAACAAAGAAAGAAGACATAATTGATATTATTATGTCTGTAACTACTTGGTCTATAAAAATAGCACATGATCTACCCTTTCAGATGAATGTTATAAAAAAATAAAATAAAAAACAGTGCCAAAACAGCCATTTTTGGTTACCTTGTCTCACAAAAAATGTAATATAGAGCAATTAAAAATTGTATGTACCATACCCCAAAATAGTGCCAGTATAACTGCCACCTTATCCCCTAGTTTCCAAAATGGGGTAACTTTTTGGGAGTTTCTACTGTAAGGGAGGGGGCTTCAAATGGGACATGGCATAAAAAAAAAACTGTTCAGGTAAATCTGCCTTCCAAAAACCATATGGCACTCCTTTTCTTCTGCGCCCTGCCGTGTGCACTTACATCAATTTACGACCACATGTGGGGTGTTTATGTAAACCACAGAACCAGGGTAATAAATGTTGAGTTTTGTTTAGCTGTGAACCCTCGATGTGTTAAATAAAAAAATGGATTAAAATGAAAAATCTGCCAAAAAAGTGAAATTTAGAAATCTCATCTCCATTTTCCTTTAATTCTTATGGAACACCTAAAGGGTTAACAAAGTTAGTAAAATCTGTTATGAGTAACTTTAGAGGTGTAGTTTCTACAATGGGGTCATTTATGGGGGGGTTTCCACTATGTAAGCCCCACAAAGTGACTTCAGACCTGAACTGGTGCTTAAAAAGTGGGTTTTGTAAATTTCCTTAAAAATTTTAAGAATTGCTTCTACAATTCCAAGCCTTCTAACATCCTAAAATAATAAAATGATGTGACGAATATCGCACCTCGCTGCCGCCGTACGTCAAATACATAGAGCCAGCGAGATACGGTATGGTCACTGGTTACCAAGGAGTGACGTTACACCCTCCTGTAGGAGCAGGTACGATCAGCTTGATACATCTTACATAGACACCTCCTGTCCATGCGGGCTGAGAGAGCCTTTTCACTGCCCCAGTGAAACAGTGCTTTTTCAGACTGGGTAGACTGCAACCAGCTTCTCGTTTGATATAAGCCTGGTCCTCTAATCGGATTATATAGGGTAAGAAACCAACCCGCAGTAGCGTATAACTAGGCCGAAACACGAACGTGGGGATTCGTGATCGAGATACAAGACAGCACAAGATTAAATTATATATTTAATCGCCTTAAGGGCTCACTAGAAATGAAACTATACACACAGAAAATATATACAATGGTCTGATTTTAGAAATACAGGTGATAGGGTACAACAGGTTTAAGCAGAACAATAAGTCAGTTTACCAGTTATATGAGTCCTTTGGGCTGTGATGAGTTCTTAGCTGTAGTCACATGAGGAGCAGTGATGTCAGCAGATTGCAGGTTCCTCTAAACACATGGCATGATGTGACCTCACTTCAAAGAAAATACCCGCCCGCTTGCTGGCACAAGCCTTTTACCCTTTAGCCAGCACCTCCCCTCTGGGGGTCCACTCCACCTCTGCTGGGGCTGGCAGCAAATGAGCCCCAAAACCAATTAGGGCACATGGCTCCAGAACAGAATGTCGCAGGAAGGTGGTTCAGGGACCTATGGATCCGCCTTGGTTTCTGCTACCATTAGAGTCCAAGCATGGTACAGTTATCTGGTTTCTGAGGGGAGATATGTATATCTCCCCTCCCTATATAAAGTTAATCCACGGTACTCCAAGAGATTTTTGCAAAATAAATGTTCACATTTAATTCTGTCATCCAGCGCCTCCCTTCCTACTCTGCCTTAAGACCCCGCTGAAGAAGGTCGCACAGACCGAAACGTCCGGGAATTTTTTGTTTGATATGGCATAATACTTATGATGTATAAATGAATTGCACTGGATGTACACAAATGATATTCTGCAAACTAAGAATTAAATGTGAAAATGTATTTTGCAAAAATCTCTTGGAGTGCCGTGGATTAACTTTATATTGTCTAAACCACTCTCACAGGCACCCACACCGGATCCTAGGTGTGCAGAGTACATATTTATCTAATTATCTCCCCTCCCTGGCATCCCACCACCAAACTATGACCACGGGCCTGTTCATCGTGGCCACAGGGACACAAATGTGTATCTGGTTTATGTCCGTGATGGACGGGTGATTCATAATTCCTTATGAACTGCCGGTTCCATGATGTCTGACAATGTTCATTGAACTGGGGAATGGGCTAGACCCCCTGCAGGGAGGTTTTTCCTGTTCCATTAGCAGGGTTCCTGATTGGCTGGATGGAGATGTGAGATGTAAACACAGGTGGCCTGCTAGAAGCTCTCTACTAGAAGCTTCGAGGCAGGGCCCCCCTGTTGAGTTCACTACCTCTGCTATCTGACAGCAGATGGCTGGTGTGGGAACATGGCTGACATAAAATAGTAATCCATATTCCTCACAAATGACATTTCCAAAATGATGCCAACATAAAGTAGACGTATGGTTAATGTTAAGTAATAAATATTTTATGAGGTATCACTTTCTGTTTTAATAGTAGAGAAATTGACATTTTTTAAATTGCGAATTTTATAAATAAAGGTGAAATATATAGACTCAAATTTACCACTATCATGAAGTACAATGTGTCACGAGAAAACAATCTCAGAATGACTTAGATAAGTAAAAGCGTTCCAAAGTTATTACCACATAACCTGACACATGTCAGATTTGCAAAATTAGGCTCTGTCAGGAAGGAGGAAATGACCCGGATGTGAAGTGGTTAAAAAAATTTTTAATTATGTAACGATAAAAAGTTTCTTTGTTAGTTTAAAAAAATCTCTCCATTCCTGGTTTACCTCAGATGGTGGGCAAAACAAATGCAAAATTAGCATTTTTTTTGTTTTCTGTTCTTATGACAGATAAGTAAAATGGAAAACAAAATGGTAATGTGAACTCGGCCTTCTGATCTGCCAATGTTTTACATCACACTACTTTTGCAGTGTGAACGTAGCCTCACTCTCTGTACCCCTAAGTGCTAAAATATATATAATAATTATAATTAGGCTTGAGCGAACTCAGCTTCAGATCATAGATCCAAAGATGAATCGTTAAAAAACTGTTTGTAATGCTGTTTCCGTACAGCATTAAAATGTATGGGCTCCGTGTTGCCAAACTTTGTCTCAGCCGAAGTTGAGCGAGACTTCGGTGAATGACTTCGGTATTCTTAGATGCATATTTAAAAACAGGAATCTGAAGTCAGCTTTGGTACTGGCGAGTAACTCGGTACCAAAGCCGATTTCTGATTCCTATTTTAAAATGTTTTTAACTAAGCAGATAGGAATACCGAAGTCATTTAAAGAAGTCTTACAAATCGACTTTGAATCTATGATCTGAAGCTCGATTCGCTGAAGCCTATTTATAATGCTGATAAAATAATACCATTCTTTATAAATATTCCTTACAGAAATACATTGTAATTGGCTATATTGTTCGATTTTTTGTGAAAAGAGAAATTTGCAATGAAGGTAGTTTAAGCCGACTTATCAGCCTTCATCATCTAGATCTCTGAGAGACTTCATGCACAGTACAGTAATTAATTAGGAGGAAAAGCAGTTACTCTCACTTTTTTTCATGCAGTCCTATTAACCAAACAGGCTGCCGTTCCATGGAGTTTTATTCTTTGCTATGGAAACAAGTCAGATCTCTGAAAGCAATTTGCTTTAAAGTGGATACTGTAAAATGAAGTGTATTACCTATTATCCTATGCATGTTATAAAAACGAACATTTTAGGTGCTGTTTTCTTACCACCTCTCTCTTTTGATATAAAACATCTGAGATGTTTTATATCAAAAGAAATAAAACATGAGGAGAGGTTGTGCTAACAATGTCATTTAAATGCAAAGAAAATAAATGTGTACCAAGTACTTTTAGGATCACAGCATGACTTTCTATGCTCCCTGTTAATTTCCTTGTTTTTGTATTACCAAAACCGTTAACCCATAGAAGTGCCATAAATGCACAGCGCTCAGGGATGTGACCGTACATGTACGGCGCAACGATTCTCCGCCACCATGCCTAATCGCACAGTAACTGGGGTTAGATCACTGTTCTGCACAGTAGCCAGTCATCTTTACTAAAGATCTCTGGAGGTATTTCCACCCCCCTGCAGCCATGAGCTCTGTAATTGGCCAGTAAGTGTAGACCATTTATGGAGCTGCAGGGGGGTCATACGGAGATGGCCGGTCTTGAATGAGTCAGCACCAGTCTCCCCATAGGTCAGGCAGGGGACTTCAGTGTTTGAGGTCCCCTGCCTGTGCTGCAATTGGCTGAAACAACGCTACAGCCAATGACAGCGCTATAGCAGCAGAGAGAAATGGAAGAATCCATCTGCACGCCTCCATTCTAGCTGGTGACTGCTTGCAGAGAGGTTCTGTGCTTCTCTGTGCTGCTGGTTGTCGTGCTGGGGCTTGCAGTGCACCACCACAGCAATCCAAGTCTTTTCCTGTAAAAGAAGAAAGAAGAATCAAGATTTTCTGGAACTGCTGTAGTGAGCTTTTTTTTATCATTTGCAGCAGTTACATTCAGTGCCACATGAAAAGCCATCTTGTGGTCCAAAAAGCTGTGCACAACTATGCAATGCTTTCATATTATTTAGATGTACAAGCCAGATGAGAACATTACTACAATTTTAAGAGGTGGCGATTAAGGCCCTAATTCTTACAAACCAAGCAGTGGGGGGCCACAGAACTTCTGAAAGTTATGGTGCTTGAGTTGTACCAGGACAACATTTCCCTGGTGAAGTCCCCCAAACAGCTAGGAAAGGACCTAAAAAGCTGCAGAGTGTGTTCCAAAAGGAAGATATGAACGGATACCATATATCATTGTAAAATCTGTCCTGAAAAACCTTGGATGTGCATAAAGGATTGTTTCACAGTGTACCACGCATCCATGGATATATGAATTTTATCCTTTATGTACCCTGTAGTTATACCACCTTATTTAGTTCGCGTAGCTTGCTTATCCAATTTTCACCAACCACTAGTTATGGACGAACATCGGCCAGGACGATCAAATGTTTGCGAACCGCGCGTTCACAGCGGGCCCCATTGACTTCAATGTCAGGTGAACCTGAAAAACCTTCAGGTCATATTTGCAGCCATCAAATACTTACTAGAAGTGCACAAATAGTCCTACAACATGGACAGTGACATTCCAGAAGGGGATCATTGGCAAAAATTCCCACAAAAAATATGTATTTTAATCAGGGGCCATTGTTATGCGTCTTAAAGGGAAACTCTCAAAAATGTGCCCTGCTGGAGCCTAGAAAATTTTTATTTTAGGCCACGGGAGTACGGGCCCCAAAAATTAGGCATTCACCCGACATAAAAACTTGTGATTATGTGGTTGGAGGTATATTAGGTAGTCACTGGATAAAAATTTTACTGTAGGCCAGTATAGGCCCCAAAAATTAGGCATTCACCTGACAGAAAAGAACTTGTGAGGATGTGGCTGAAGGTACATTAAGCGGTCACTGGATAAAAATGTTACTGTAGGCCAGTACAGGCCCCAAAAATTAGGCATTCACCAGACAGAACAGAACTTGTGATGATATGGCTGAAGGTACATTAGGCGGTCACTGGATAAAAATTTTACTGTAGGCGAATACAGGCCCCAAAAATTAGGCATTAACCTGACAGAAAAGAAGTTGTGATTATGTGGCTGGGGGTATATTAGGCGGTCACTGGATAAAAATATTACTGTAGACCAGTACAGACCCCAAAAATTAGGCATTCACCTGACAAAAAAGAACTTGTGATGATGTGGCTGGAGGTACATTAGGCGGTCACTGGATAAAAATTATACTGTAGGCCAGTACAGGCCCCAAAAATTAGGCATTCACCTGACAGAAAAGAACTTGTGATGATGTGGCTGGAGGTACATTAGGTGGTCACTGGATAAAAATTTGACTGTAGGCCACTGGAGTAGAGGCCCGAAAAATTAGGCATTCACCTGACAGAAAAGGCAATTTATGCCACTGTATATACATAAGACAGGGACCATTCTTTTCCATGCCTCATTCATTTTTAGAAATGTGAGGTAGTCCACACTGTCGTGAGCTAGGCAAGTGCGCATATCGGTCATGAAACCCCTCTGTTGTGCTGAATGTCCCTTTGGACAAGACACTCGATAAGGGGCAATCCAAGAGTTGCAAATTGTGCCAGCTCTGGCCACAGGTCAAGCCTGCACACCCAGTAGTCAAGGGGTTCCTCGCTTTTCAGAGTGTCCACATCGGCCGTTAACCCGATGTAGTCAGACACCTGTTGGTCTAGGCGTTCCCTGAGGCTGGATCTGGAGTGCGGCTGGCTGCAAGCATGATCTCATATCCGAAGTGACCAACACATCTTTAAATAGCCTTCTTCTTGCAGCGCGGTAGGATTGATACCCGCACCTGTTTCGCTTTGGGTGGAAATTCCTCTGTCAGCGTCCGCAACAATAAAATTAAGCATCTCTCGCAGCAAGGCCTGGAAATGCTGCATTCTGACAGCCCTTTGTGATGCTGGTAACATGTCCGCCACTTTGTGTTTGTACAAGGGTTCTAAGTACATTGCCACCCAGTACTGGTCCTTGTCCTTTATGCTATTTATACGGGGGTCACTCTTCAAACACTGGAGCATGAAGGCCCCCATTTGCACTAAATTGGAAGCGGTGGAGCGCACTGGCTCCTGCTAATTGCCCAGGATAATGTCGTCCTCGGTCTCCTCCCCCCAGCCACGGACAACACCAGGGATCCCCGAAAAGTTTAAAGTCGTCCTCAAAGCCTGCTCTTCTTGCTACACCTCCTCCTCCCCCCAGCCACCATCCTCCTCTGACTCCTCTTCAGACTCCTGCTGACTTGTCTCAGATGAAGTAGTCCTCCTGGGAAATTATTCAGCATTGCGACTTCCACATCTTCCAGCTCCTGCTCCTAGACGGCTTGATCAATGACACGATGCAATGCACACTCCAGAAAGAAGACATAAGGTACGATGTCACTGATGGCGCCCTGGCTGCGACTGACCAGTTTGGCGATCTCATCAAATGGCCGCAGAAGTCTGCATGCATCGCGTATGAGCAGCCACTGGCGAGTTGAAAAGAAACCAAGCTCCCCAGAACTTGTCCTGCTGCAGAGTTTGTACAGGTGGACGTTAACGGCACATATCTGCTGGAGCAGCCTATCAAGCATATGCAAGGTGTAGTTCCAGCGCGTCGGGCTGTCACAAATCAGAAGTCTGACGGGCAGGTGGTGTCGCTGCTGAACATCAGCAAGGCGAGCCTTGGCCGTGTAAGATCTTCTAAAATGGCCAGAGATTTTCCTGGCCTGACGCAAGACGTCATGGACCTCGGGGTATTTGGCAACGAATCGCTGCACGACTAACTTCAGGATGTGCCGTGTGTCAATTTGCCCTGGTTCAGTCTGCTCAGCAGATTGGCACCGTTGTCACACACCACTTTACCAACTGTAAAATTGAGCGGGGTTAGCTACTGATCGGCCTGTGACCACATAGCTGAAAGCAGTGCAGGACCGATGTGGCTCTTGGCTTAAAAGGCACAACAGCCGCAGCACAGCATGGCAACGTCTCACCTGGCATGTCGAATAGGTTCTGGTAAGCTTGGAGGGCGCAGCAGAATAGGCGGTAGCAGTGGAAAAGGAGGAGTCGGCCGAGGAGGAGACGGAGGATGGAGTAGGAGGAGGAGAAGAAAAGGCAGGCCTGCATGCAATCTGTGGAGGTAACACCAAATCCACACGGGAGCCAGGGGTTACATGCTTGACTGCCATCGGAAGAACCTTCCTGCCCAATGGGACAGTAAAAGTTATGTACCTTCCCTGCCCGTGTTTGCTAGACCACTTGTCTGTGGTCAGATGTATCTTGGCACTGACACTGTGTGCCAGAAATATATTCACTTGCCGCTAAACGTGGCCATATAGCCCTGGGATGCCCTTCTGGGAGAAATATTTCCTTTCGTGGACCTTCCATTGTGGTTTGCCAATGGCCACACATTCTCTAAAGGCCTCCATGTCCACCATTTAATATGGCAGTAGTTGGTGGGCTAGCAGTTCCGACAAGCCAGCAGTCAGCCGCTGGGCAAGAGGGTTATCCGGCGTAATCAACTTTTTACGCTCGAACATTTGGGCCACAGAAGTCTAATTTATGACAGATGAACGCGACAACGGCTCTGTAGAAGGTGGAGTAGAAGACAAATGGGAGGAGAGAGGAGAAGAAGAAGGAGAAGAGGCAGGACGTGGAGTGCCGAGAGTGTGGCTTTGTGGGTTCTGACGCCGTTGCTCCCAATGGGCTCGGTGATGGATGGCCAGGTACCATCTTAAGGCAGTCATCCCTAGTTGAGTGTTGGGCTTATAACTACTTATGCGTTGACAGCACAGGCTGCAGATGGCAACACTATTGTCATCAGATGACACATTAGAAAAAGCCCACACTGCAGAGCCATGTGCCGCTGTCCCGGGAGCGCCAGAATTTGTGCATTGTGAATGGCTCGCTCAAGATACATTTGCAGTCTGCTTTTTGCCTACTGTGTCCTGCGAGCTCTGCCTGCTTCTCCTCATTCTCCTCCCTATCTGCTGCTACATCTCTCCCTCTGAATGCACCTCCTCTTCCTCTCTTGTGGGCACCCACGTGACGTCCATAGACACATCATCATCGTCACCTTCACCACCACTGACATTTGAGATCTCGGAGTTGGCATCAACAGCGGGGACCTTACTCTTTGGGCTGATCTGGGTACTTTCGTCAGACTGCCGGGTGGCGGCCGCTGCTACCTCCTCTTCCTCATCCGATGTCAAGAATGACTGCGCATCGGTAAGGTCTGGGAATGGATGGGAAAATAATTCCCCTGACTCGAGTTGAGGGGCTATGGTGGTAGTGTATTTGGGGGTCCACACAGCAGAGAGTGAGGAGGGTGCAGATACAGAGGAGGGTGCAGAAGTGCAAGGCTGAGTGAGCCACTCAACTAACTCTGGTGCGCTGTTTAAAGTAATCGCACGCGCCCTTCTCCAACTTCCCACTTAGGCACCAGCATGGTGCACCTGCCCGACCCCTACCACTTCTGCGGAACAGCTTGCCTCTTCCTCTGCCTGTCATTTTCAAAATGACCCTGTGCCTAAGTCCATAGATAAATAATATATAGCAGGCCTCAATCAATATTCGGTGGAAGCAGGAATATCAAACACGTTAATCAGTATTATGTGGAAGCAGATATATCTCAAGCCTCAATCAATATTTGGTGGAAACAGGTATATCAAACCCCTTAATCAGTATTTTGTGGAAGCAGGTATATCGCAGGCCTCAATCAATATTTGGTGAAAACAGGTATATCGAACCCCTTAATCAGTATTTTGTTGAAGCAGGTATATCGCAGGCCTCAATCACTATTTAGTGGAAGCAGGTATATCAAACCCCTTAAGTATTTTGTGGAAGCAGGAATATCTCACCCCTCAATCAATATTTGGTGGAAACAGATATATCTAACCCCTTAATCTATTTTGTGGAGGCAGATATATCGCAGGCCTCAATTAATATTTGGTAGAAACAGGTACATCAAACCCCTTAATCAGTATTTTGTGGAAGCAGGTATATTGCAGCCCTCAATCAGTATTTTGTGGAAGTAGGTATATCAAACCCCTTAATGAGTATTTTGTGGAAGCAGGCATATTGCACCAATCAATCAATATTTGGTGGAAAATGGTATATCGAACCCCTTAATCAGAATTTTGTGAAAGCAGGTACTGTATATCACAGCCCTCAATCAGTATTTTGTGGAAGCAGGTATATCAAACCCCTTAATCAGTATTTTGTGGAAGCAGATATATTGCAGCCCTCAATCAATATTTGGTGGAAAAAGGTATATCGAACCCCTTAATCAGAATTTTGTGGAAGTAGGTATATCAAACCCCTTAATCAGTATTTTGCGGAAGCAGGTATATTGCAGCCCTAAATCAATATTTGGTGGAAGCAGGTATATCAAACCCCTTAATCAGTATTTTGTGGAAGCAGGTATATCGCAGGCATCAATCAATATTTGGTAAAAACAGGTACATCAAACCCCTTAATCAGTATTTTGTGGAAGCAGGTATATTGCAGCCCTCAATCAGTATTTTGTGGAAGCAGGTATATTAAACCCCTTAATCACTATTTTGTGGAAGCGGATATATTGCAGGCCTTAATCAATATTTACTTCACAGCGGTGGCTCACTCTGGGCGAGATTGTGGAATAGGTGCTGCTAGCCCAAAATGGAGGGACACCCACCCTCAATTGGTAAGTATTGATATAAAGTTCAAATTATGGGCGAGCACACTGCATTTGGACTTATAAAATCAATAGAATTTAATTAAATCACAATAATTATATATGGACACGTGTGCAATGTAATAAAACAATATACAATAAAATACAATAAAATGTACACTTCTTAAAATATGAAAAAAGTCCACAGGGATAAAATATGTTAATAGGAGTAGATCCTAGTTTGTAAAATGCACGTTACAGTATTTAGGTCACTGCACTGTAGTAAGGTGCTCTGCCGTTGTTCTGTTTCAATTGAAATACGGACAAGCAAATAGGTAAGTAAGTATGTACTACAGATCTCGCTGTATACAGGATCTCCAATGGTATTGTCACTTCATCACTGTTTGTGCGTTGACACAGTCTGATGGTTACTGCAATAGTTTCAGTCCCATGCCAAACATTGGGTGCTCTATTTGTAAGTTAAGTCTTCTTACCTTCCTTATTGTTGGTGTTCTTACTTCAATGAGGATCGAGCGGCGCGGGACGCTGCCGGCATCTCGCTGCATCCTCCTCCAGCCAACTTACCCGAGATCTCGCGGGAATTCGAGCGGGATTTCGGCTTTGCTTGGTATAAGATATCACCGTTCGATGTAATAGGAAGGCAAGGATATTTTCGATTTGTTGATTTTAGTTCAAATTATTTCGACAGTCCTTCATTCCGACTTTATAGCATGGCCACGCTTGCAGATGCGGAGGTGCTTTTGTACAGGTGTGCGATCCAGCCCAGACGCGTTTCGGGAACTCTCCTTCCCTTCATCAGTGGTACCGCATCACCTGTTTGCCTCCTCCTTTTATTTCGTAAATAGCACCAAAATGTGGATCGCTGGATTTCCTTCTTAAGCAGGACTTAACCTGCGTTTTTTCGTGTATGCGTTTTCTGTGCGTCTTTTATGTACATATGCGTTTTTTGCACTATATGTTCCTTTCATCATTCTCAACATCTTGTATGAACAGAATTCCTATTTTGAATTGCTTGTCCAAGTTATTTGATTTTAAAATTGGACATGTACCCATACATAGAGTATATAATTTCTGCAGTTTCATATATCAATAATTCTTATAGATTATTCCTTAGAAGTGTATTCAATACATTTATTACCATATAACACCATAAAATTTATAAAATATTAAAATTTAGACTTATAAATAAATACAATATAATACGAGCGGGACATTTTACTATAATTAAAGTGTTTCTACTTTGGGTCATATAATGTATATCTTCCATCACATATAGTGTTTTTAGGGATTTTATTAAAAATGTATTTTGGTTGAAACAATCTGTCATACGGAATGCCACTGCTGAAATTGATTGTATATATGGAAATTAGTAGATCTCGATCAAGATGTATAGGGCTGGGGGGATCGAGATCTACCGAAATTTCCATATACACAATCGCACACCTGTACAAAAGCACCTCCACATCTGCAAGCATGGCCATGCTATAAAGTCGGAATGAAGGACTGTCGAAATAATTTGAACTAAAATCAACAAATCAAAAATATCCTTGCCTTCCTATTACATCGAACGGTAATATCTTATACCAAGCAAAGCCGAAATCCCGCTCGAATTCCCGCGAGATCTCGGGTAAGTTGGCTGGAGGAGGACGCAGCGAGACGCCGGCAGAGTCCCGCGCCGCTCGATCCTCATTGAAGTAAGAAGACCAACAATAAGGAAGGTAAGAAGACTTAACTTACAAATAGAGCACCCAATGTTTGGCATGGGACTGAAACTATTGCAGTAACCATCAGACTGTATCAACGCACAAACAGTGATGAAGTGACAATACCATTGGAGATCCTGTATACAGCGAGATCTGTAGTACATACTTACTTACCTATTTGCTTGTCCGTATTTCAATTGAAACAGAACAACGGCAGAGCACCTTACTACAGTGCAGTGACCTAAATACCGTAACGTGCATTTTACAAACTAGGATCTACTCCTATTAACATATTTTATCCCTGTGGAATTTTTTCATATTTTAAGAAGTGTACATTTTATTGTATTTTATTGTATATTGTTTTATTACATTGCACACGTGTCCATATATAATTATTGTGATTTAATTAAATTCTATTGATTTTATAAGTCCAAATGCAGTGTGCTCGCCCATAATTTTAACTTTATATCAATACTTAATCAATATTTGGTGGAAACAGCTATATCGAATCCCTTAATCAGTTTTTTGTGGAAGCAAGTATATTGTAGGCCTCAGTCAATATTTGGTGAAAGCAGGTATATCAAACCACTTAATCAGTATTTTGTGGAAGCTGATATATCGCACCCCTCAATCAATATTTGGTGGAAGCAGGTATATCGAACCCCTTAATCGGTATTTTGTGGAAACAAGTATATTGTAGACCTCAACCAATATTTGGTAGAAGCAGGTGTATCGAACCCCTTAATCAGTATTTTGTGGAAGCAGGTATATCAAAGGCCTCAATCATCTTTGGCGTGAGTGACAGAGAGTGGGCACTAAACTGAAGTGCTTCTTTTTTTTTGGCATTGATGTCTATGTGTTTATCTACGCAACCCGGTAGTAAGGGATATACTGTATAGATGTACCTGTTGGATGTCCACACTCTCTGGGACTAGATACTTTTTATATTGTTTTGGTTCAAGAAAATCAATAAAGATATATATTTAATAAAAAAAAAAAAAGGCCTCAATCAATATTTGGTGGAAACAGGTATATCAAACCCCTTAATCAGTATTTTTTGGAAACAGGCATATTGCACTACATAATAAATATTTGGTGAAAACAGGTATATCGAACCCCTTAATCAGTATTTTGTTGAAGCAGGTATATCACAGGCCTCAATCAATATTTGGTAGAAACAAGTATATTGAATCCCTTAAGAAGTATTTTTTGGAAGCAAGTACTGTATATCACAGCCCTCAATCGGTATTTTGTGGAAGCAGTTATATAAATCCCCGTACCCCTTGAAAAGCTAAACGCGAAACGTGGGTTGGGGAGTGTACCGGTGGTGTTCGTTTGTGGTATACTAGGCTGGTTGGTCAGTATTTTCTATGTGCCTATTACATTTTTAGTTGCTCTATTGCCTCAGTCAGCCCTTGTGGTGTGTATTATCACCCACATGCTTTGGTGTCTGTTGTACAAATATGCATATGAGTTTTATTGTACTATGTATTTTTGAGCCATAGTGGTTTGGTGTAATATATCTTTCTACTAGTGACCAATCATAAATATTGCACTTGCACTTTATAAATATATACCAACAGTCCACCATCGGTCCCCTTGGTTTTTAATACCTTTATGTATTGGGACCTGTGTTAAATGTGTTTTGTGACTTGTGCCAATTATGTCCTTTTGTGATTCTCAATAAAATCATGTTACTTTTTGATTACTTCAGTATTATAAGTGTTTTTGTACCTAATTGACCCATTCCTTTTGGTTGGTTTTCTCTATAAATCCCCTTAATCAATATTTTGTGGAAGCAGGTATATCGTAGCCCTCAATCAATATTTGGTGGAAAAAGGTATATCGAACCCCTTAATCAGTATTTAGTGGAAGCAGGTATATTGCAGCCCTTAATCAATATTTGTTGGAAGCAGGTATATCGAACCCCTTAGTCAGTATTTTGTGGAAGCAGGTATATCGCAGCCCTCAATCAGTATTTTATGGAAGCAGGTATATCAAACCCCTTAATCAGTATTTTGTGGAAGCAGGTATATCGCAGGCCTCAATCACTATTTGGTGGAAGTAGGTATATCAAACCCCTTAATCAGTATTTTGTGGAAGCAGGCATATTGTACCAATCAATCAATATTTGGTGGAAAATTGTATATCAAACCCCTTAATCAGAATTTTGTGAAAGCAGGTACTGTATATCGCATCCCTCAATCAGTATTTTGTGGAAGCAGGTATATCAAACCCCTTAATCAGTATTTTGTGGAAGCAGATATATTGCAGCCCTCAATCAATATTTTGTGGAAAAAGGTATATCGAACCCCTTAATCAGAATTTTGTGGAAGTAGGTATATTAAACCCCTTAATCAGTAGTTTGTGGAAGCAGGTATATTGCAGCCCTCAATCAATATTTGAGGGAAGCAGGGAAATCAAACCCCTTAATCAGTATTTTGCGGAAGCAGGTATATTGCAGCCCTCAATCAATATTTGGTGGAAGCAGGTATATCAAACCCCTTAATCAGTATTTTGTGGAAGCAGGTATATCGCAGGCCTCAATCACTATTTGGTGGAAGTAGGTATATCAAACCCCTTAATCAGTATTTTGTGGAAGCAGGCATATTGTACCAATCAATCAATATTTGGTGGAAAATTGTATATCAAACCCCTTAATCAGAATTTTGTGAAAGCAGGTACTGTATATCGCATCCCTCAATCAGTATTTTGTGGAAGCAGGTATATCAAACCCCTTAATCAGTATTTTGTGGAAGCAGATATATTGCAGCCCTCAATCAATATTTTGTGGAAAAAGGTATATCGAACCCCTTAATCAGAATTTTGTGGAAGTAGGTATATTAAACCCCTTAATCAGTAGTTTGTGGAAGCAGGTATATTGCAGCCCTCAATCAATATTTGAGGGAAGCAGGGAAATCAAACCCCTTAATCAGTATTTTGCGGAAGCAGGTATATTGCAGCCCTCAATCAATATTTGGTGGAAGCAGGTATATCAAACCCCTTAATCAGTATTTTGTGGAAAAGAGTATATCAAACCCCTTAATCAGTAATTTGTGGAAGAAGGTATATTGCAGCCCTCAATCAATATTTGGTGGAAGCAGGTATATCAAACCCCTTAATCAGTATTTTGTGGATACATGTATATCGCAGGCCTCAATCAATATTTGGTAGAAACAGGTATATTGAACCCCTTAATCAGTATTTTGTGGAAGTAGGTATATCGTAGGCCTCAATCAATATTTTGTGGAAGCAGCTATATCAAACCTCTTAATCAGTATTTTGTGGAAGCAGGCATATCACATCCCTCAATCTATATTTAGTGGAAGCAGGTATATCGAACCCCTTAATCATTATTTTGTGGAAGCAGGTATATCACACCACTCAATTATTTTTTTTGCCACAACAGTTATATCACACCACCCTGTTTATTTGGGGCAACAGGTATATCGCAGCCCTCAATCAGTATTTTTGGAAGAAAGTATATCACACCCCTTAATCATTATTATGTGGAAGCAGGTATATAGAACCCCTTAATCAGTATTTTGTACAAGCTCATATAGCACACCCCTGAATCATTATTTTGTGGATACAGGTATATAGAATCCCTTAATCAGTATTTTGTAGAAGCTGGTATATCGCACCCCTCAATCAGTATTTTGTAGAAGTAGGGATAGCAAACCCCTTAATCAGTATTTTGTGGAAGCACTTATATTGCACCCTTTAATTAGTAATGACCTTGCAGTTCGCCCAGCTGTCGTTTCACGGTGAGCTTTGCACGTTCGCGATCTGCCGAACATGCGAACATATGGCGATGTCCGTGTGTGCCATATTCTTTTACTTTGCGCCAAACTTTTACCCATGACACATCCATCAGGTGGGAAAGGAAAGCCATTTTTTTTGGGGGGGCAACAGGTATATCACAACCGTTGCAATTATAATATACTATAATATACTTTCTATTTTAGAAAGTATATTATAAGTATATCACAACCCTCAGAATATCACACCTATCGATAGCACACCTATACCAGTCCTTAAAAGGACTTTTGTGGCCCTATTAGCTAGCATTAGGTGTCCCTAACTGTCCCTGCTCCACAAATCAACCTCTCCCTACACTTGTTTTTTTTTAAGGTGGGGGTGTGTCCATGTGCTGAAACATCTCAATTGGCTGTCCTGTCCCACCTGATGGATGTGTCATGGGTCAAAGTTCGGCGCAATGCAAAAAAAATATGGGGCCGGCGGACATTTCCATATGTTCGCATGTTCTGCGAACGAGCAAGGTTCATCGCAAAATTACCGCTAGGCGAACTGCAAGACCATCTCTACCAACCACTATATGTTCATTTCTGGAAAACACATATTTGGTCAAAGCATCTCTTTCCACCACTTTAAATGTTCGTACAGGGGTGCAGTTTCCAAAATGGGCTCACTTATTATTATTTTTTGCTGACTAGGGACCTCAGGATCTTTTTACATGTGACATGGCATCTAAAATCCATGTCTGCAAATTCTGGTCTGCAAAATCCATATTTTGAAGTTTGCATCCTGAGCCCTGCTATGTGCCCATATAGCAGGCTACAAGCACATATGGGGTGTCACCATAATCAGGAGAAAATGGGTAACACATAGTGGGGTGCATATTCTCATGTTACCCTTGTGAAATTGAAAAATTGGCATCTGAAGTTATATTTAAAATGAGTAATTTCTCATTTTCACATCCATGTTTACATTTTTTGACAAGTATTTCTGCATTCTGTGAGTCACCTGTTTGGTCAAAGATGCCCTTTCCACCCCTTAAAATGTTCTTAAAGGAGTGCAGTTTTTAAAATGGGGTTACTTTTTGGCCGTATCCACTAGGGGTACCTTAGGTTGTTTTCAAATACGACATAGCACTCAAAAACCATTCCAGCAAAATCTGCCCTCCAAAAACCATATGTTGCTCCTTTCCTTCAGACTACTGCCCTGTGCCCATACGTTAGTTTATGACCACATATGGGGTGTTTCTGTAAACTGAGGAATCAGGGTACAAAATATTGAGGTTTGTTTTGCACTTACCCATTGCTATATTACAGGAAAAATTTATTAAAATGGAAAATCTGCAGAAAAAGTGAAATTTGGAAATTTTACCTCAATTTTTCTTTAATTCTTGTGGAACACCTAAAGGGTTAACAGAGTTTGTAAAATCAGTTTTGAATAATTTACGGTGAGTAGTTTGTAAAATGATTTCATTTATGGGTGGTTTCTATTATGTAAGGCCCTCACTAAGGCCCTAAGTGACTTAATAACTTGAAAATCTTCAAAAATTGCTTCTAAAATACAAAGCCGTCTAATATCATAAAAAACAAACACACATTTACAAAATGATGCCAACATAAAGTAAATTTAAACTAAAGCTTTTCTAATATACTTTATTAATGAATTTTGTATTTTTATTAACTTTTCTCTACCTAAGGCCTCATGCACACGACCGTTGTTGTGTTCCGTTCCGCAAAATGGGGTTCCGTTGTTCCGTGATCCGTTTTCGTTTTTGTTTCCGTGTGTCTTCCTTTATTTTTGGAGGATCACCAGACATGAAGGAAAGTAAAAAAAAGTCAAAGTCAAGTTTGCCATGCAAATGATAGGAAAAAAACGGACGTGGATGCGGATGATAATCATGTGTGCCTCCGCGTTTTTTCACAGTCCTATTGACTTGAATGGGTCCGCAAACCGTTTTCTGTGAAAAAAATAGGACAGGTTATATTTTTTGGACGGACTGGAACCACGGATCACGGACGCGGATGACAAACGGTGCATTAGCCGAGTTTTCAACGGACCCATTGAAAGTCAATGGGTCCACAGAAAATCACGAAAAACTGAACAACGGACACGGAATAAAACAACGGTCGTGTGCATGAGGCCTAAAGCACACCATTTTGTAGTGCCCTGGAGCAGGGAGTACTTTGACATTTGAACATTTGTGGACATTTGCCTATATCCCCTATGCAAAGTTAAAACTTCTTACTTTATTTCTCTTGAAAGGGTTAACTTATGCTGTTTATTACTGTGTTACTGCATTATATATATATATATATATATATATATATATATATATATATATATATATATATATGTTGTGATATATATTCTGTTCATTATCACTGTATTTGCATGGCTCTGTGGAAAGGGTTAATAAATACTGAGAGACTGTTAGGGCTTTGATTGAGAAGCTGGTAATTTTCCACAGCTGCCATAAGGTTTAAAAAAGACCATGTTTTTGAAGGAAAAACCCAGACTTATTTACCACCATGTTTCTGAGGGAAAATCCCAGATTTGTTTACCACCATGTTAAATGTCTGGTTTTAGCCATGTTGTTATGTCTGGAAACTTGTTTTTGTCTGGAAAACCTGCTGTGTCATTGCCATTGAGTATCATTAAAACTCTAATATAAGTCTATACCAGATGTGAACTGAAACAATGTATCTGTTTGTGCTGAGTTTCTCCACTCCACCCCTTCCACTAGAACAGGGATCAGCAACCTTCGGCACTCCAGCTGTTGTGAAACTACAACTCCCAGCATGCTGCTTTCACTTCTATGGGAGTTCAGAGAACAGCCAAGCATCATGTGCATGATAGGAGATGTAGTTTCACAACACCTGGAGTGCCGAAGGTTGCCGATCCCTGCACTAGAAGGTTCTAATATAGCTAAAACTATATATAAGGAGAGCAGGGACCAGTGCTTGTAGGGGAGACTCATGCCAGCCTGCATGAGTGACCAGAAGAAAACGCTAAGATGGGGACGCTGAGCAACAGACCATGGGTCACTAGCCCTGTGACCAAGGAGCTACCCGGACTATTGAGCTACAGACCGTCGGCCCTTGACCAGGATGCCAGCCTTCTAAGAGAGGGACAATTAGCTCAGGCCTTTCCTTAGCATTGAACCCTTTTTCTGCCAGGGAGGAGAACTCTGACAGACTACTGAGGGACCAGAAGAAGACACTAAGACGGGGATACGCTGCCACAGACCCTGGATCAACAGCCTTGGACCAGAATACCAGCCTTCTGAAGAGAAAGTGGGACAGCTAGCTCAGGCCTTTCCTCATTATCAAACCCTTCTTCTGCCAAGGAGGAGACTGGAGAAGCCAGCCCAATGCCTCGCCTGTATTGTTTTGTACCTGCATTCCTCCAGTAAAGAAGCATACTGGTTTACTGCAGACCCTGACTCTCTGGACTTATTTCTCATTGGGGCGCACCATGCCTTACCATCCCTTCTGGAGAGCAGCAACACTTGGTGACACCTTCGACAGTGTCCGGGGGACCCAGCGTAGCGTTGGGGCCACCCCAAACCCAACCACTGCAATTTCCTGTGCGCTCCAAACTCACTTCTCTGTACACCGGTGAGCGGTGTACAGACTGTGAAGTTTATAAATGGGGCCGAATAAGCATGGAATACTTCCCCGGAGGTTTACTAACTTCTGGCATAAGACATGGGTACTCTGTAACCATGTGCTATGCCAGAATTAGCTGAGTGGAGCGGGCTCCTGCTTCTGCCTGCTTCGCTAAGCTAAGAGAACTGCATGTTAGCGGTGTACAAAAATGTCAGTTTTAAAAAATTGCCAACTTTTCTAAAGTTTCTGTAAATTTAGAATTTTAGAATAAATAAAGGGAAATAATATTGACCCAAATTTACCTCTAACATGAAGTAAAATGTACCACAAGAAAACAATGCAAAACACAGAGGGTTCAGACAAAGCCATAGAAAGGGACAAGCCAAGGTCAGGGCAGGCAGGCAGAGTTCATACAATCCAAAGACAGCCCAAGGATCAGGGCTGGCAGAACAGGGTGAGTATGGAGATAAAACAGATGTCAAGTCAGGGTCAAATCCGAAGACAGGCAGAAGACTTGGAAGAGCGAAAAAGGCAAGTAGCGCACCTTAGAAGGAAAGTAGAAAACTAGTACCTATCTTCCAGATACCCTCCCACATGGGAAGGTGTCATAAAGAGCTGGAGAGGGTGTGCACACACACCCCATTGGCATTGACAGTCAGAGCAGGTAGGAAGTTGGGTGGATGAAGCAGCACTATCCCGATTGTCCTGCCTGCTGGGAGGGAGCAGGGGGATGCTGGCCAGCTCAAGTCATCAGGGATGTAGATCAGGCAATCAGGTGAGCGCACCAGCTGCCATGCCTGAGAGGAAGATGGCGGAGGGCACGTATCATCAGCGTAACATAGCTATATCCTAACTTCCCTTGAATTGCACTAGATGCTCCAATTTGTCACAATACACATTCAATACAATTTGACATGGTAACAAAACCTTTTACAGACTGCAGGACCTATCACAGCCACAGGGTGGCCACACAGCATATACATTTCCTGACAGAGTATTGCAATATCCTATTTTTTTCCAAGGCTGATTATCTAACAACACACATCTCTGGATACAGTATGTTCAGCCAAGTGGAAAAGAAAGGTAGGAAACATCTGTACTTCACTTTACATGCAGTGGAGCAAACAAAGGGGGTTATTTACTAACAGAAATATGTCTATATTAGGGTACTTTCACACTTGCTTTAAAGTTTTCCGGTATTGAGTTCCGTCCTAGGGGCTCAATACAGGGAAAAAACTGATAAATTTTATCCTAATGCATTCTGAATGGAGAGCAATCCGTTCAGTATGCATCAGGATGTCTTCAGTTCAGTCACTCTTACGGTATTTGGCCGGAGAAAATACTGCAGCATGGGGTATTTTCTCCGTCCAAAATTCTGTAACACTTGCCGGAATGCACTTTCCATTGAAATGCATTAATGCTGGATCCAGCACCACGTATATCGGCAAAACGGATTTGGTTTTTACAGTCTGCGCGTGCACAGACCTTTAAAAATGCGAAAATAAATAAATACCGGATCAGTTTTTCAGGATGACACCGGAGAGACGGATCCAGATCCGTCTACAAATGCTATCCGTTTGCACACGGATTTCCGGATCCGGAACTTCACAACGCAATTGTTAAAGTACCCTTAGGCATATTTCTGGTGCAGATTGCAGCGCAAAGTTCTGTGACTTTTCTCTGCTCACGCCAGGTCATAAAAAGAGATTGTCGTGTGGGCAGGGAAATAGACGGCAGGCTTGTCTCATTCCTAATTTTCTACGCCTGTTTTAGGCATAGAAAATGGTCTAAATCTACACCAGCAAGGGAGCTGGTATAGATTTAGAAGTGCCGATGGATCCGCCAAAGTTATTTAGAGGCTGGCACCTCTACATAACTTTGGCGGATGCAATGCCAGTGGCGTCTAAAATGTCGATCTTGATAAATGACGTCCAAAGTGTTCACTCCTGTCAACCTCCAGCTTAATGCTGAAAATGAATCTATATATCCATCCTACCAGAGGCCATGCGGACGGAAAAAAAACTCAAGCAGTTGGAAACAATACAGATTCAATATGGATGTAAATTTGCCAATGTTTAGCAGAGGGAGCATGGAGAAGTCTTACAACACTTGTCTGAGTGCAGCCTTACAGGAACATGCTGCGGCAAATGGAGGATTTTTAAAGGGGTACTTCAAAGTGCAATATCTCCTGTGGCAGCATCCCCCTGAGTCTGTCCACAACAGGGGGACTCTGGAGGACTTAAGGTGGGCTTTAATAGATCAAAAGCTAACATTACACCTTTATTTTCTAATGTAAATCTAAACTTTAATAATAAAATATATTCCAGTATGCAGTGGTTTAAATGTGACCAGATTAGATGTAAACCATGACTAATACATGACATGATAACACCCTTTAATTTTACCTAAAGACAGATGACCCACGAAGGAACATTTTATGAGAAGATAATTACTGTTTGGGGGTTTAATTCTATCCTAACATATTTATATAAATTATGATTTTCCTAAAAGAACTGTTAATTTTATTACTTTTCTTGCTAATATTGTGCTGCCAAATAATTTGATTTAATTATACAAGCAGCACAATAGCAATTATCCTGTTACATGCTACCCTGAATAAATCATGCAGCATAATATTTTCATAACCTGTAAATAAATAGTCAAATGAATTAATTTATCCAACGTGGTGTATGGAGAAATAATAGAATTTTTATGTAATGAATTATGATTTGCATTGGCAATATTAGTACTTGCCAGATAAGAGATATCTTATGTTCCTCTCTGCAAATAATAGGAAATGCTGCAAAAAAAGGCTAACATGAGATACTTTGGTCAAAATATGCAAGCTTGCAAGTGAGCCGCTGCCCTAACGTTACAAATTACAGTTACAGCATCTTAATACAAGGCAGTAGTACATTGCAACGATGGGTTTTATGTGCACGTATAATTATAGGCTGCTGTACAGTTAAAACTGTGATAAAATGTATATTGTTGCTGATTGCATACATGTGCCGCGGGTCTCTGATGTTTTAAACAGCAGAAACCCGGCAGCTATAGAGCCCGCTGTATACCCAAGCGGGCGCCATGTTTAAAGCCGCAACTTCCGTCGCACATGTATGGCAAAGGTCGCAAAGGGGTTAATGAATTTGTACTTGCATCCTCAGTAAAGAACTGTTTGCTAATAATCAAACATCCACACCTGCACCAAGGGACTCTACTTTGCACCTCAAATCCACAAAAGCCAATGGCACCTCAACTGTCATCAGGCAGGAGATCCCCAAAAGCAGAGTGTGTCCCGAAGGGCATGCTGTACACCATCTTTGCATGGCCCAGGGAACATTAGAACTCTGACTACTACTACTACTACTACTACTACTACTACTACTACTACTCAAATCTGTCCATACTCACACGCATGCATGCAACATGCTGCACAGTCTAATCAGCAGGCTCATACTTGAGGGGCGATTGAGCTTTCAGCACATTGTATAGCACACTTAGAAGGTGCAAGATAGTCTGCCTGATCTAAAAGTATGGGCATGATCATTAGCCCATCATGTTGCATTAAATACTACTGTGTGTATTACTGTGTAGTAGCCTTATCTGTGTGCAAGAACAATAATAATAATAATAATAATAATAATAATATTAATTAAGGATGAGCGAACTGGTTCGGACCAAACTTTGCTATTTTTCGGAAGGGAGAAGAACCCAAATATTTTCAGGTTCATTTTAGACAAATCCACTAAAACAACACATAGTGCCATTTTATTGCACATGCTGGGGGGTGTGGGCACTAGGGAGGAAGAAGAAGGGTTCTCGCATAACCCTGAGAGGAAGCGGGGGAGGGCTTGCCCTGATTGTCTACCAGGCAGACAGATAGCCTGGTGAGCCAAGGCAAGGGAGGTGCCCTAGCAGAATGAGCAGAACACCATTGTGTGCTGGGATGTAAATGAGGATGGTTGAGTCTTACAATGTCTGCCAGGAAAACAATGGAGTCAGGGAGAGTGAAAAAAAAACAATCAGGAACAGTCAGAAATCAAGTTTATTGCCAGGAAGAATAAAGGGAAAATCTGGGATTACAAAGAAGATGAAGAATTGTGAGTGTGTGTGTAGAATAAGGAGGCAGGGAAGCTGACAGCCAGGAAGGCAGGCGTGCGGAGCTGTGGCTGCTGTACCTCCTAGCAGAACTGCCGCTGCTGCAGTGGAGAGCTCAAAAGTGGCTACATGCAAGCAAAAACTTTATTTTTTTTTCGTGGGGTTCAATTTAATGAGGCTGCATATACACTTCATTACTGTAGTAACATCCATGATGTGGCAGCAATTTACCTGTGTATATTAAGGTGAAATACACAGGGGGGAGGGGGGGTCCATTTAAGCAGTATATATTTAAAAAAAAAGGTATTTGTATATCGTAATATTTAATTCGCACACAGTCACAATTTAAATTTTTGGTGGGGCGTTCCATTTAATTAAGCAGTATATATATATATGTATGTACAACTCACAAAAAGGTAGGAATATTTGGCTTTTGGTGAATGGAAAACGTAAAAAGTTCACGCTACAGTGATATTATATCATGAAAGTAGAGCATTTAAGTAAACACATGCAATGGTGATTTCCTTATCTCAAACAATTTATCAAAAGAAAAGCCAACAACTGCGATGGGTATACCTCCCCACAAAAAATGTCAATCTCTCAATAACTTGTCATGTGGCCTTGAGCATCAATTAAAGCTTGACAATGACATCTTAGGATTCTCACACTCTCTTTTGGTGCGGATCCGTCATGTATCTGCACAGACGGATCCGCACCGATAATGCAAATGCTTGTATCCGTTCATAACGGATCCGTTTGCATTATTCATTAGTCAAAACATTTTCAATTGCACCATATTGTGTCAGTGAAAACGGATCCATCCCCATTGACTTACTTTGTAAGTCAGGATGGATCCGTTTGGCTCCGCATCGTCAGGTGGACACCAAAACGCTGCAAGCTGCGGTTTAGTGACCGTCTCAAGAACTCAACGGAGACCAAACGCAGCCAAATTGATGCATTCTGAACGGATCCTTATCCATTCAGAATGCATTGGGGCTGAACTGATCCTTTTTTGGGCCGCTTGTGAGAGCCCTGAAACGGATCTCACAAGCGGACGCAGAAACGCCAGCGTGAAAGTAGCCTTATGTTGTTCACAAATCGACTTATTGTCTGCTGAGGCATGGCATCCCTCTCTTCTTGAGTAGAGAATAGCCGCACCGGCGAGCAATTGCTCAAGTACATCAAGCAGCAAACATGCCTCTGGCTGTGACCTGGGCAAGATGGTCAGTGAAAATGGGCACATCCTGGCCACCCTGAACCCGGGGGAAATAACACATGCTTCCTGCATGGCCTTTAAAAAAAGAAAAAAGAAATGGCTTGCGCATGATGCTGGCAATGTCCAGGTCACTGTCCTTTTTTTCAGGCATTCTCATGTGGTGAGGAATGCTCTCGTGAACAATTTGTTCCTGCACCAGACCACCTCTGCGGGGGGCATGTGTTGTTTCCAGGTAGGGCTGTGGCAGCTTATGTTGTTCATGCTGCAGTTGTCCCTCATCCCCCTCATATCTGTTTTTGAAGAGACATTACCGCTCATGCAACAGGTGGCCCTGTAGCTGTTGGGGATCCCCAATGAGAAACTCCCGTGAGGGAGGAGGAGTTGTAGTTGGAGGAGAAAGAGGGTCATGATGATGATGGCGACACCGGTCACGACACCCAAACGTCTCAGTGGGGGCTGGAGGGAGAAATAACTGGCTACTCGGGCACACTGGCCAGAATGGTGACCTGTAGACTCAATCGCTTATGCAGTTACAGGTGTATCATTGACATCAAGCAGTCTAATGATTATTGGATAGCCATGCTTCTAAACCCTCGCTACCAGGGGAAATGGGGGGATGTTTTCCTCTTACAGAAAGGGAGGACAAATTTCATTACTACCAGGAGACATTTTCTATGCAGCTTGCCGCAGTTTGCGGTGAGCAGACGCCTGCCACCAGCGTCCCCTTCTAAGCCCCCTGCAGTCACCCCCCTCCTGCTGCCACTAGCAGCATTAGCAGCAGCCATTTCAGTCTCCCCAACATGATGGAGCCGTTTTTCAATGTGCTGCACCAGGCTGAGGACAGTCAGCAAGCCAACAGCTCCTGTCTCAATGTTCAGGTGCAGGCCTATCTAAACTCGGGCTAGTCTCTGTCACATACCCTGTTCCCTGATGCCATGGATTTCTGGACAGGCAGACTGGGACAGTATGCACTTGCACTTTATTTGATTTCCTCACTCCCAGACCACCATCTTCATGAATTTTTTTGTTTTTAACTTAATTGTGTTGTGCCAATCATTGTTTGCATTCTATTTGCTAATAAAATAATATATATTAATCATCATGAACTCTGTGTGATCATATTAATTATTATATGTTAAATCCATATATTCTTGTTGGTTCTCTCAGACTGGAACAGTAGCCCGAACTAGCATAGCATGCTCTCTACATGCGTTTGCCCAGAGCTATCTATGTCAGTGTCACACAGACATAATTTACTATTGCAGTAATTGCATTCAATAGCATGGGGAGAGGGGAGGAAAAAAAAAAATCATAAAAAAGGAAGAAAAGAGATCACAAGTAGTGTTGGTCGAGCACCAAAGTGCTCGGGTGCTCGAGTAGAACACCTCGGGATTCTCGGGTGCTCTACCAAGCACCCGAGCACAATGGAAGTCAATGTGAGAACCTGAGCATTAAACCAGGCACCCCCTGCTCTGAAGAGGGGAGGGTGTATGGTTCATAGTAAAAGGATAGAAATTGATGGAAACACCACAGAAATGGTTCGGGAACAGCATGCGGAGGATGTGTGGATGCATCTTGGACTCCCAGGTCGCTGCTGGGAACGATGTTGGCCCGAGTAGTACGCCACTTTTACAGACTGACAATAATATGCACAAAACCGAAGATAAAATCGATTTTAGAGGAAAAATTGTTAGGAACCATTCTTTCCTGTATATTAAGGCTACTTTCACACTTGCGTTCAGAGCGGGTCCATCTGGTGTCTGCACAGATGGATCCGCTCCTATAATGCAGACGTTTGGATCCGTTCAGAACGGATCCGTCTGCATTATAGTTTAGAAAAAATTCTAAGTGTGAAAGTTGTTCAGACAGATCCGTCCAGACTTTACATTGAAAGTCAATGGGGGACGGATCCGTTTGAAAATTGAGCCATATTGTGTCAACTTCAAACGGATCCGTCCCCATTGACTTACATTGTAAGTCTGGATGGATCCGTTTGCCTCCGCACGGCTAGCGTTCGGGTGTCCGCTTGCTGAGCGGAGACTGAACGCTGCCAGACTGATGCATTCTGAGCGGATCCGCATCCACTCATAATGCATTAGGGCAGTACGGATGCGTTCGGGGCCGCTTGTGAGACCCTTCAAAATCGATTTTAGAGGAAAAATTGTTAGGAAACATTCTTTCCTGTATATTTGCTTATATATAAAGTGCAAGTGCTTCCAAAATTTACAAGGAAGAGGCACTCCGATACAAACTGTATATCACATAAAGGAGGGCTTCATTCACATTGTGGTACAATTCTTCAGGTAGTGGGACTTCTACACTTATAATGCCTATGCACTAAGGGAAAGGGCTGCCAAAAATTACAAGGAATCTGCACTCCAAAACACCCTTTGTTACACATAAAGGAGGGTATCATACACACCCTTGAAAAATTATGATTGTTGGCCTGCTGGTGACCCTCAAAAACATTAGGGACAAGGGCCTGCTGGTGACCCTCTAAAACATTAGGGGCGAGGGCCTGCTGCTGATATGACCATCTAAAACATTAGGGGTGAGGGTCTCCTGATGAGCTAACCATCTAAAAAAAATTGTGGGCGAGCGCCTGCTGCTGAGCTGACCATCTAAAAAATGTTGTGAGCGAGGGCCTGCTGCCGAGCTGACCATCCAAAAATTTAGGGGTGAGATTCTGCTGCTGAGCTGACCCTCTAAAACATTATAGTTGAGGGCCTGCTGGTGACCCTCAAAAACATTATGGGTGAGCTCCTTCTGGTGACCCTCTAAAACATTATGGGTGAGGGCCTGCTGCTGAGCTGACCCTCTTAAACATTAGGAGCGAGGGCAGCCTAATAAGCATGTTGATATGATGGAGGAGGAGGACAAAAAAAGGGACCATATACCCTTTTTAGTGGTGGAAGGGGTGCATGGGTATACAGTGTATTCAATACACCATAAAAGCCACATATAGAGTGCCTTTATGTTCAGCCGCTTTCCTGTGGTGGAGAAGAGAAGTCAGGGGCAATCCAGGTCTTGTTCATTTTTATAAGAGTCAACAAGTCAGCATTTTCAGTTGATAGGCGGATGCGCTTATCAGTTATTATGCCCCCAGCCAGGGGCGTACATATAAATCACTGGGCCCCATAGCAAGAATCTAAATTGGGCCCTCATTCCTCTTTTATAGCCCCTCCCACCCATTCCAGGCCTCTCTCTTTGTTCCATGAACTATGCTCGCTGCTGCGTTTTATAATTTATGCCATCAGGGCCGGATTGGGATTACAAAACAGGCCTGGCACACAAAAGAGGCATAATAGATACAGTGTGTACAGATGTATAGTGTATACAGCAGTGTACTGATATGTGAGGAACGTGGTATAATATATGCAGTGTGTACAGGTATATAGTATACAGTATACAGCAGTGTACTGATATGTGCAGAACAGGGTATATTATATGCAGTCTGTACAGATATATAGTACATACAGTAGTGCAATATGTGAGGTACTAGGTATAATAGATGCAGTGTGTACAGATATATTGTATATACAGCAGTGTACTGATAAGTGAGGTACTAGGTATAATAGATGCAGTCTGTACAGATATATAGAATATATAAATTACAGCTCGTACCTCACATATCAATCCAATGCTGTATATACAATATACCTGTACACACTTCATCTATTATACCTCATACCTAACATATCAGTACACTGCTGTATATACTATATATCTATACACACTGCATATATTATACCTTGTACCTCACATATCAGTGCACTGCAATATATACTATATATCTGTACATATTGCATCCATAATATTGTGTAATATATGCAGTGTGTGTATATATATATATATATATATATATATATATATACACACACACACACACTTAAAGAATTATTAGGAACACCATACTAATACGGTGTTGGACCCCTTTTGCCTTCAGAACTGCCTTAATTCTACGTGGCATTGATTCAACAAGGTGCTGATAGCATTCTTTAGAAATGTTGGCCCATATTGATAGCATAGCATCTTGCAGTTGATGGAGATTTGAGGGATGCACATCCAGGGCACGAAGCTCCCGTTCCACCACATCCCAAAGATGCTCTATTGGGTTGAGATCTGGTGACTGTGGGGCCATTTTAGTACAGTGAACTCATTGTCATGTTCAAGAAACCAATTTGAAATGATTCGAGCTTTGTGACATGGTGCATTATCCTGCTGGAAGTAGCCATCAGAGGATGGATACATGTTCTCATTCTGTTTACGCCAAATTCGGACTCTACCATTTGAATGTCTCAACAGAAATCGAGACTCATCAGACCAGGCAACATTTTTCCAGTCTTCAACAGTCCAATTTTGGTGAGCTCGTGCAAATTGTAGCCTCTTTTTCCTATTTGTAGTGGAGATGAGTGGTACCCGGTGGGGTCTTCTGCTGTTGTAGCCCATCCGCCTCAAGGTTGTGCGTGTTGTGGCTTCACAAATGCTTTGCTGCATACCTCGGTTGTAACGAGTGGTTATTTCAGTCAACGCTGCTCTTCTATCAGCTTGAATTAGTCGGCCCATTCTCCTCTGACCTCTAGCATCCACAAGGCATTTTTGCCCACAGGACTGCCGCATACTGGATGTTTTTCCCTTTTCACACCATTCTTTGTAAACCCTAGAAATGGTTGTGCGTGAAAATCCCAGTAACTGAGCAGATTGTGAAATACTCAGTCCGGCCCGTCTGGCACCAACAACCATGCCACGCTCAAAATTGCTTAAATCACCTTTCTTTCCCATTCTGACATTTAGTTTGGAGTTCAGGAGATTGTCTTGACCAGGACCACACCCCTAAATGCATTGAAGCAACTGCCATGTGATTGGTTGACTAGATAATTGCATTAATGAGAAATAGAACAGGTGTTCCTAATAATTCTTTAGGTGAGTGTATATATATATATATATATATATATATATATATATATATACACAGAGCAGTGTATTGATGTGAGGCATACAAGGTATAATACTGTAGATGCATTGTTTATAGAAATATGTGGTCAGTTATGCATTATGGTCACTGCGTTTGACGTACATGAGGTAGTGGTTACTGTAACTGTCTGAAGTATTATACATGAGTGTGCAAACAGGGCATGGGGGGGGGTAAATGACAAGAAGTGGAGGACCTCCTCTTACCACTTCATTTCAGTCTGTATGGATCAATGCTGAGCTGATTGTGAACTTCTAATACTTGCTGTTAGGGGCTAAAGGGCCTGTGATGATGTCATGACAGGTCCTGGCAGATGTACCTTTCAAACCTAGGAACTACACTATTTTTGGTGCAGTTCTTTTGCTAGATCCTGCAGGACCTGTGATGTTGAAGATTATGTCATCAAAGGTCCTTGCAGATGTACTGTTCTAACCTGGGAACTACACTTTACACTGTGCAGTTCCCTTACAGGACCTGTGATGACATCATCAAAGGTCCTTTAGCTTTAGAAAGATAGACAGGAGCAATTAGGGGGTGGGGCCTCTCTTGCACTGCGGGCCCCTCTTCCTCACGGGCCCCATAGCAAATGCATGGTCTGACTATATGGTAGGTATGCCACTGCCCCCAGCAGCACTAAATACCCGCTCTGTAAAAACGCTGACGGCGGAGCAGGCCAGCACCTCCAAGGCGTAGAGCGCCAGTTCGTACCACATGTCCAGCTTGGACACCCAGTAGTTGTAAGTCACACAAGGATCACTGAGGACACTGACACAGTCTGCTACGTACTCCTTCACCATCTTTCAAAATGTTTCCCTCCTTGTGACACTAGGTCGTGAATCAGGTTGAGGGTGCTGGCGGGGTGTCATAAAACTGTCCCAGGCTTAGGAGAGTGTAGCCCTGCCTCTGTTGGAACTGCTGTGTGTTCCCCTCGTCTCCCATTCTCGGTTGGCCAAAGAACTACCTACTCTGCAGCCAGCGTTGTCAACTGGAAATTTTTGGAGCAATTTTTCCACAAGGAGCTTCTGGTATTGCACTATTTTGCTCATCCTCTCCACCACAGGGTTGAGAAGGGTGAACAACCAGTAATTCGTGTTGGCCAAAATGCGTACAACACGAGTGTCACGGGAAAGGCAGCCTAACATAAAGTCAGCCATGTGTGCCAGAGTCCCAACAGACAAGACTTCGCTCTCCTCGTCAGGATGATGACTCTCAATCTCCTCATTCTCTTCCTCCTCTTCTACCCATCCAAGCTGAACAGATGGAATAAAACTTCAATGGGTACTACAACCGTCTCCTGCTCCTCCTCATCATCCAATTCGCGCTGAGAAGACGAACTGAGGGTGATCTGGCTATCACCCTGTGTACTTTCTTCCTCCATTTCCACCTCTTCCACATGAAAAGAGTCTGCCTTAATTGGGAGCAGCGAGCGTTTGAGTAGACACAGAAGTGGGATGGTTACACTGATAATAGCGTTATCGCCATCTC
The DNA here is from genome assembly GCF_905171765.1 of Bufo bufo. NCBI lineage: Eukaryota > Metazoa > Chordata > Amphibia > Anura > Bufonidae > Bufo > Bufo bufo. The sequence continues at coordinate 156,239,680 of NC_053392.1, read as the reverse complement.
TGTTAATTCCTCAAAGTTTCCTAAAACCTCACAGAGGTCAGACATCAATGCCCAGGCTGACTGGAAAGGCGACAACCATGTTGCAGCTGGTATTCCACTACTGTCCTCTGCTGCTCACAAAGCCTGGCCAACACGTGGAATGTGGAGTTCCAGCATGTGCTCATGTCGCACAACAGTCAGTGAGCTGGCAATTGCAAGCGCTGCTGCAGCGTTGCCAGATCGACAGAAGCTGTCGATGACTTGCGGAAATGAGCACACACGCGGCGCACCTTCACCAGTAGCTCAGGCAAATTGGGGTAGGTTTTGAGAAACCGCTGAACCACTAGGTTGAACACGTGGGCTAGGCATGGTATGTGTGTGAGCTTGCCGAGCTCCAAAGTCGCCAACAAGTTATAGCCATTATCAGACACAACCATGCCTGGTTGTAGGTTGAGTGGCGAGAGCCACAGCTCAGACTGGTCCCTTATCCCCTGCCACACCTCTGCGGCGGTGTGCTGTTTGTCACCTAAGCAGATCAGTTTAAGCACGGTCTGTTGCCTCTTCCCCACTGCAGTGCTACACTGCTTCCAGCTACTGACTGATGTCTGACTGGTTCTGCAAGATGATAATTCAGAGGTGGACGTGGAGGTGGAGGAGGAAAAGGGGGGGTTGCAGCCATTAACGTATGTGGTGGCGGAGACCCTGATGGAAGTAGGGCCCGCAATCCTTGGCGTCGGTAGCACCTGTGCCATCCCAGGGTACGACTCGCTCCTAGCCACCACAAAAAAATATTGGCGGCTGGGGACAGAGTACCACGGGACAGCCGCTGCCATCAGGCTGTGGAAAGCCTCAGTGTGCAAAAGCCTAAATGGCAACATTTCCAGGGTCAGCAATTTGGAAAGGTGCGGATTTAGTGCTATGGTCTGTGGGTGGGTGGGTGGCTGGGTATTTGCGCTTTCGTTCAAAGGCCTGCGGTATAGACATTTGTACACTGCGCTGGGATACAGAAGTGGATGGTACTTGTGAGGGTCCAGGTGCATAACGGAGGCATCCGGGTCTGCGTCTTGGACAGGGGATTGGCCATGTAACACAGGGGAAGAGGAGGCAGTGGTGTGACCCGCAGACACGGGTTGTGGATCCAGGCGTTCTTCCCACCTATTAGGGTGCTTTGATGCCATGTGGTGGATCCTGCTGGTGGTAGTGAGGTTGCTAGTGTTCATGTCCCTGCTCATTTTGGTACGGCACAGGTTGCAAATGACAATTCTTTTATTGTCCGCACTTTCCTCAAAAAAGCGACAGACTGCGGAACACCTACCCCTTGGCAAGGGAAATTGCCGCAAGGGGGTGCTCCGGGGAACAGTTGCGTGCCTGTTTGGTGAGGCCTGCCTTCTGCCCTTTGCCACCCCACTGCCTCTTCCAGCCTGTTGCGGTGCTGCGGATCCCTCACCCTCTGTACTGCTGTCCTCACTCGGCTTGCCACCTTCCCAGATTGGGTCAGTGACTTCATCGTCCAGCACCTCCTCTTCCATTTCCTCACTCTGGTCATCCTCCTGACTTGTTGACCTAACAACAACCTCAGTTATTGATAACCGTGTCTTATCCTATTCATGAACTTCTTGAGACACTAATTGCGGTTGACTTATTAGCAACTGTGTCTCATCATCATCATCATCCACCTCGTGAAACACTAATTGCCGTTCCCCACCATCATCTTCTTCTGACTGTGGATGCTCCAGAGTTTGGGAATCAGGGCACAAGATCTCTTTCACTATGGTCTGATCGGGGGACTGACACCCAGCATCCCTGCCAATCAGCTGTTTGATGAGGAGGTGGCCCTCAGTGAAAGCACTGCTTCCTGTTCATTACACTGCCCGTCGTCTCGGAAGTTATGTTAATGTGTCTATATTAATAAACAAGGTTGTTTCTTAGGCATGTGATGACATCATCACGTCACTGTGCAAGATTTTGCGTGGTGTCTTCAATCAAGATGGCCACAACGGCCTATCTGCCACCAAATGGATAAGGTGAGTATGCAATTTTTTAACCTGATTAACCCCTGAAAGGCCTCAATTGTAGCATCAGATGCAGCGAACTCTGATGAATGCGGCATCTGAGGGGTCCAATGATGGTGTGTCGCCCGAGTTCCCTGTCATTAAGCCTCCTACATACAAAGAAATGCACTTCGTCATTAATTACTTCATCACAAATCAAATTTTTTTGCAAAATTCAGTGAAGCAGCAAAATCTAATTTTTTATAGCTTCAGTCATCACAACCCAGGAGTTATGATAGTACCACAGACCAAAATCAAAATTTCAAGTTTAAGAGGATTAGTAGATGACGGAAAGACAAGAAGTTCAGTTTTGGAGATTCTGAGTTTCAGATTGAGGACAATATTAGAGACAGCTGCTGTACAATCACTGGTGTTTTATAGTATGTCCGGAGATAAGGTGCATACATGGGTGTCATTAGCATAGAGATGGTGTGAAACTCAAATACTGTATAGTAGTGCAATATTTGTATAGATGGATCTTGCTACATCTGTATTTTGTAGTTTCTGAGAAGAATAGATGTAACGCCCCCAAGTGGCATTTCCACCTTTGCCTGACCCCTATTATCTTCTATGGTATATCCTGTGTCATCATATGTATTTATTTCATATCCTGCAAAATGTGTATTCATATTTCCTTGCAAGTGTTATGTTTAAGTGCAATCTTGGTAGAACTAGTTTCCCTGGAGAGATACCTTCTAGTTCCATTTCAGCTCTCTCTAGAGAGCAAGGAGTTTTAGTTAGTGTTAGTCAGTCTAGCCTTCCCCTTCTTGGGGAGAGGTTGTGTGTCTAGCTTACCCCCTGATAGGGGAGGAAGCAGGCCTCGTCCCTGCCGGACAGGCCCTGTCTGTTAGTTCTAATTGGTTGCATGTCCCCTCCTGGGCTTGCATTGCCTAAAGCCAAGCTAATTAAGCTTGAAGCCAGGAAGAAGTTTTCCTAGGATTACAGCCAGAGTCAGACTACAAAAAGCTAAGTTCCAGCAGAAGAGAAAAAGTTCCTATTTAACCCAGCCAACATAGCTGAGATGATAGAGAACAGATATAGCAGAGCTGAGAGTGTTTGACTGCCAAAACTAATGCCAATACCTGCTGATGACCAAGATAAAGTTTGGAAGTTTGTTCCCTGATGTAAGTTTATGCAAAGTAAAGCTGTGTTCAACGTATTGTGGGGTTTCGCTCTGGTAGATAGGGTAAGCGGATGCAGTAGTGACACAAAATACAAGTTCTTAACTCAAACTTCAGTGTTTATTCACACTTGCAGCAGTTGCATAAAACACTAAAGGGGGGACAGGAGGAGGGGGAGAAAGGTCATTAGTGGGGGGGACAGGAGGAGAGGGGAGCAGGGTCACTAGTGGGGGGACAGGAAGAGGGGGAGCAGGGTCACTAGTGGGGGGGACAGGAGGAGGGGAAGCAGGGTCACTAGTAGGGGAAGCAGGGTAGCTAGTGGGGGGAGCAGGGTTACTAGTGGGGTGACAGGAGAAGGGGGTCGCAGGGTTACTAGTGGGGTGACAGGGGGAGGGGGAAGCAGGGTCACTAGTGGGGGGATCAGGATTACTAGTGGGGGAAGCAGGGTAACTAGTGGGGGGGCAGGGTTACTAGTGGGGTGACAGAAGAAGGGGAGATCAGGGTCACTAGTGGGGTTACAGGAGGAGGGGGGAGCAGGGTCACTAGTGGGGTGACAGGAGAAGGGCGTCACAGGGTTACTAGTGGGGTGACAGGAGAAGGGGAGAGCAGGGTCACTAGTGGGGTGACAGGAGGAGGGGGGAGCAGGGTCACTAGTGGGGAGACAGGAGGAGGGGGAGAAGGGTCACTATTGGGGTGACAGGAGGAGGGGGGAGCAGGGTTACTAGTGGGGTGACAAGAGGAGGGGGAGCAGAGAACTGTGAGACTGGACGGAACCATGATTGGGGAGGTGGGAATCACTTACTTGAAGACTGACAGGCCAGGCTTTTCACTGCCGCAACAACACAGCCCTTCACAGGCCCAGGGTCAGCTTTTCTTTCAGACCAGTCCAGTCACATGAGTCCGCAGCTCCCCAGGGTCCTTGGGCAGCACGCCCCACTCTCCTTAATACATCCACTTCCGGGAGCCGGCCCCTCATCCTTCCAGCTCGCGACAGCTTCCCCTGCCTGACCCGACCTGTATCACCAATACCCAACCAATAACAAAGCTCCTTGCTGTGAGGAGCTTTGTTATTGGTTATCAGGCACAGACAGCATCACTGCACTGCCCGTGCCATTCACAGTGCTCACTGCGCTGATGAATGTGGGGGACTTTTTCCAGGGAGTAAAATGTATTATTTAGTAAAAGTTATTGCAACCTCTGGCTGCAGGAGTGAGCAGGCCCCCTAGTGGCCACGGGCCCTCGGTCCATGCCGAGTGCCTGAATGGTCAGTCCGCCCCTAGGTAGTCCTATTCAGGAAAATATTTCCATTAATTCCTTATGAGTTTTGGCCGAGGTATGTCGCAGTGGCACCGCCTCTGGGTACCAAGTGGCGTAGTCTAGGATGACTAAGATGTCTTGATGCCCTCTGGAAGACTTCGGTACTAGGCCTAGGAAATCCATAGCTATTCGGTCAAACTGTACCTCAATAATCAGGAGAGGTACTAGGGGACTACGGAAATGTGGCTGGGGGCTAGTTATCTGGCAGGTCAGGGAAGATTTACAAAACTCTTCCACCTCTCTGAATATGCTGGGCCAGTAAAACCACTGTAGAATACGATCCTGAGTTTTCTGCAGCCCCAGGTGACCCCTGAGATCGTGTTGGTGGGCTAGATCTAACACGAGTTTGCGATAAGCCTCGGGGACCACCAACTGTTCAATAGGCTGACCCCATAGTTGGTTTACCCAATACAACATATCCTGATGAACCACAAAATGGGGAAACACTGACTCTGCCCCAGGTTGTTGTAGTTCACCATCTACTATTAAGACATTTTACCAGGCTCGGGATAGGGTTGGGTCCGGAGGTTGGGCGGTACCCAAATTATCCCCGGAGACATTAAGGTCTGCCAATTCCGGACCCGGCGGAAAGTCCTCCACGTCTCCCACCATCACACTTAGCGGGGTTGTCTCCCCCTCTTGCACCGAAGTGGCAGTCACCCCTACCGCTGGCCCTTCAATCTCGGGTTCCCAGGGTTTTGGTCTCCCCTCTGAGCAGGGCCACTCTGCTAGGGTTACCCCTGTCTTATGGGTATCGGTAATTCTCGTAGCAGGCCACAGTGCCGGAAAGCTCGGGAAGTCTCTCCCTATTATTAGTTCATAGAGTAGATTGGTGGCGACGGCCACCTCGTGGATCCACCTGCTGGCAACCGTCACCAGCACGGTGGGGTAGTCTTTTAAGTCTCCATGAATACACATTACCCCGACTTTCCGGCCAGTATACTCAGCGGGCCGGACCAGTGTAGCCCTTACCAGGGACACCAGACTCCCTGAGTCCAGAAACACAACCGCAAGAGTGTTTCCTACTTCCACCTGGCAAAAGTGGTTGTTGTCAATAGTCTCTGGGGTACCGGAGGCACACAGCTTTCTGGCATATAATAAGTGGCGGTAGCCATAGTTAGTGTCCACGGCTCACCCCGATGGGGACAGTCAGCCCTTACGTGGACAGGTTCCTGGCACCGCCAGCTGACTATCAGAGCTGGGTCCGTAGGGGGTAAATCCCGGGCGGGTTTTGTTGGCACAAGTCGCCTGGGGTGGAGATTTCAGGGGTTTGACTCCCCCCTCCCAAAAGAACCCCTCTGTAGATTCCTGTAGCCTCATAGCGTTCCACCAGGTCCACCATCTCAAGGGCATTGCCAGGAGACACCTGGCCGATTCAGTGCTGGAGAGGGTATGGCAAAGCCCTCCAGAATACATCAGCCATCAGACGGTCCAGCATAGCAGTGGAACTCAGCACGTCAGGCTGCAGCCATTTTTGCAACAGGTGTAATAGATCATAATACTGAGACCTCACGGGTTTAGCTGGGTTAAACCCCCACTGATGCACCTGCACATTCACGCCCAGTCTTGCCAGAATCTCACCTTTTACTGTTGGGTAATTGGCCGCTTGATCGTCCGGTAATTCGAAATACGCCTGCTGGGGGGTCCAGATGCCAGAAACGAAGGGACGACCTCAGCCCATTGATCTCGGAGTAGCTTCTCCCTCATGGCCACCTTTTCGAACACCGCCAGATAGGTTTCGACGTCATCCGAGGGGGTCATCTTGAAGATCGCCGCACGGAGCGCTTTCAGGGCATCCTGGACGCTCTGGGATGCTCCTGCTGCCTGTAAAGCCATCACATGTTGTAACAGCAGCTGGTTTGTTTCTTGCTGCTGCTTATTAGCCTCTCGCTGCTGCAGGTTAGCCTCCACGAGGGCTTTCATGACAGATTCCATTTTTTCGAGGGATACGGGTTGTAATCTCCCTGGTTTGATGTAAGACATACAAACGTGCCCGGAAAAACCTTAAATATTTCGGCCTTCACACCAGCCTCACTGCGCTGCCGGCATCCTCCACCAATTGTGGGGTTTCGCTCTGGTAAATAGGGTAAGTGGACGCAGTACAGAGACAAAATACAAGTTTTTAACTCAAACTTCAGTGTTTATTCACACTTGCGGCAGTTGCATAAAACACGTCACTTTGCAGTCTTTGGTGTTAATTCACACACAAATGGAAAGTTCAATTTGGACAGAACAACATGTCACTTTGCAGTCTTTGGTGTTAATTCACAAACAATGGAAAGTTCATATTGCACAAGTCACCTTCTTGGCAGTTCTGCCTCCAGTAGTCCACAGCAGGCTTCAGGGGTCCTTTTCCCCCTGCACATGGGTCTCAGCACTCCATTCCGGCACAAAACCTCAGATCCCAACACAGAGACTCAGCTGCTGAGCCCAGCTGCCTATCTAAGGACAGCCAGGTGCTGCTAAAACCCAGACCGGCACTTAAACTCCGGTCCGGTATTTGACCTCACCTGGCTGGAAACCAGACCAGCTGCACATGTTGGGAGGAAATTACCTGCCTTCCCAGACAAAATCCCTCGCTGTGTCACAGTATATACAAAGTCTGGACTCAATTATTCCTTCATCATCCAAGTTAATCACCCCTTTTGCACTGCGACCACGTCTGGGATCCAAGGAAATCCAGGTAGGAGCACCGTGACATGTGCATACAACACCTTCAGGGAGATTGTAGGTCACTTTACACCACTCTGAAAATCCTTCATCTGGGTACCAACACCACTAAACTTAAAGGGGACTCCATGTCCTCATTACTTTAATGCAACTGGCGTCACGACAACTTGCTCTATCAGAGGGACATATATCGTAAAAACCTTTTAAAGGGTAAGGGATACCCCAGACGCCATAGACATCTAGCACTGAAAGGGTTAATCCACACCACATATTCCTCATTCTCTGTTGTAAGTACAATTTGCCCGTTTCAGAGAAGTCTGACCTTTAGATTCCTGCATAACCCTGAATGAAGGACATTTGCAGAGAAATGATTTGAGTTATATGGTTTCACACATGAGTAACTTTTTCAGTTTTCTCGCTTCTTGGCATTTGAAGTTTTTTTTATGTTTCTTTAGTGCCCTGGAGGATTTTGATTACATTTGGGTCACCAGACTGGCAAAATGAATACAAATGAAAAACATATTAATGCACTCTGTGCACTATGGAAGGCTTTTAATCCTCACAAAAGATTGAAATACTTGAAAAAAAAATACTCTGGAAAAATACTAATCAGACATGAAAACATGAACAAGAAGACATGAAAATGTTCTATCATATTGTGAATACTTAAAGAAATCAATCTCTAAATGTTGAATTACACTCCTCAACATTGAAATTGCAACACTAAAAATGAAACGTTGTGGAATTAGGGAAATCATAGGATTAATAGATTTTTCACTGATAAATTACAAAGTTTATTGTATTCACCTGTACTATTGATTCATGCAAATTGCAAAGTTTGTTGAAGCATAGGCCCTTTAGTTTTCTATTAAAATGGTTTACAATTTTAAAATATTCCTAACCTATCTTGAAGATAGATTATCAATATTAAATCAGTAGGGTCTAACACTTGGCACCCCCACCAATAAGATGTTTTTGGTAGCCGACAGAGCTGGAAACAAAAAAATGTAAAGAGACGTATCACAGCCAGAGAGAGAAAAAAAAATCTCACCTTCTCCCTGGCTGTGACATGTTCCTGTCACGGACGTTCCTGTGGCAGGTACCAGGAGATCGGAGAGACTGGCAACTCGTGGGTTAAATTGACAAGTTCCCTGTTGATCTTATTGTGTCTGTGTTTTGGTGAATGCCACACCCCCTGCTTCAGGTGTTGCTTGTTGGTAATTTACCTTTCCCATAAGTAGCCGCTTCTCACTCTTGGAGGTGTGGTTTATAGATTTTCTTCCTGTCTTCTAACTAGCTGGTCGGTTGTACTCTGAGGTGTTTCTGGAGTTGCCAGTTTTCTACTTTCAGCTAAGTCTTGTCTTTTCTTATTGTATTGGGTTTGTTATACTCGATCCGAATTCAAGGAAAAATTTGATAAGTAACGAATGCGAATTTCCTCGCGCTTCGTGGTAACGAATCACAATTATTTCTAAAATGGCAGCTACACGTGTGAGGACTGAGGACATGGGGCAAAGGACTTTGGAAAGGCGGGATCACCCAGATTGACATGCATGCATGCAGCCAATCAGCAGCCAGCCAGCCCTGTGATGTCACAGCCTTTAAATTTGGCGGCCATTCTGCCATTTTCCAGCGTTCTGAGTGCAGGGACAGATGTGAGAAGGCGCTAGAGACAGCAATAGGAAAAATCTCATTGAGAACAAAGAAACTGAAAAAACTATTTATAAGTGTAAGGGATGGATAGGGAGGAATTATTTCACAGCATCTTAGTGCAGGGAGATACGTCAGAAGGCTCTAGGAACAGTGCTAGAAAAGTAACATACAAGTGCAGGGAAAGATTATTTGGGGATCCAAATAGCCATTATACTGCTCTGTCATTCTAGCAATTTGTTCTTGGGGTGCAAGTGCTATGTTGAAAAGCCTTTAGTGGCTTATATCTGTGGAAAAAGAAAAATATATTCTCAGTTCAGTTCTGCAGTTATATGTTGTAAGCGTACAGAAAGAAAAAAATATACGCACTTCACTGGTGCACTTATTTGTGGCAAAAGCGTTTAGTGGCCTATTTCAGTACAGAAAGAAAAATATATACGCACTTCACTGGTGCATTTATTTCTGGAAAAAGAGTTTAGTGGCCTATTTCAGTACAGAAAGAAAAAAATATAAGCACTTCACTGGTGCACTTATTTGTTTAAAAAGCGTTTAGTGGCCTATTTCAGTACAGAAAGAAAAATATATACACACTTCACTGGTGCATTTATTTCTGTAAAAGTGTTTAGTGGCCTATTTCAGTACAGAATTAAAAATATATTCTAAGTTCACATCTGCAGTTATATGTGTTGAAAATGCTTAGTGGCCTATTTCAGTATAGAAAGAAAAAATATATGCACACTTCACTGGTGCACTTATTTTTTAAAAAGCATTTAGTGGTCTATTTCAGTACAGAAAGAAAAATATATATACACTTCACTTGTGCATTTATTTCTGGAAAAATCATTTACTGGCCTATTTCAGTCCAAAAAGAAAAATATATTCTCAGTTCACTTCGGTGGTTATATGTATTGAAAGCGTTTAGTGGCCTATTTCAGTACAAAAAGAAAAATATATTCTCAGTTCACTTCGGCGGTTATATGTGGTAAAAGCATTTAGTGGCCTATTTCAGTACAGAAGGAAATACATATTCTCAGTTCACTTTGGCGGTTATATGTGGTAAAAGCATTTAGCGGCCTATTTCAGTACAGAAAGAAAAATATATTCTCAGTTCGCTTCTGCAGTTATATGTGTTGAAAGAGTTTACTGGCCTATTTCAGACTAAAAATAAAAATATATTCTAAGTTCACTTCTGCAGTTATATATGTTAAAAGCGTACAGAAAGAAAAAAAATATATGCACTTCACTGGTGCAGTTATTTGAGGCAAAAGCGTTTAGTAGCCTATTTCAGTACAGTAAAGAAAAATATATACACACTTCACTGGTGCATTTATTTCTGGAAAAAACATTTAGTGGCCTATTTCAGTACAGAAAGGAAAAAAAATATACGCACTTTACTGATGCACTTATTTGTGGCAAAAGTGTTACGTGGCCTATTTCAGTACAGAAAGAAAAATATATACACACTTCACTGGTGCACTTATTTGTGGTAAAAGCATTTAGTGGCCTATTTCAGTACAGAATGAAAAATATATTCTCAGTTCACTTCTGCAGTTATATGTGTTGAAAGCGTTTAGTGGCCTAATTCAGTACAGAAAGAAAAATATATACGCACTTCACTGGTGCAGTTATTTGTGGTAAAAGCTGTTAGTGGCCTATTTCAGTACAGAAATAAAAAAATATTCTCAGTTCACTTCGGCGGTTATATGCATTAAAAGCCTTTAGTGCCTATTTTAGTACAAAAAGAAAAATATATTCTCAGTTCACTTCGGTGGTTATATGTATTGAAAGCATTTAGAGGCCTATTTCAGCACAGGAAGAAAAATATATTCTCAGTTCACTTCGGCGGTTATATGTGTTAAAAGCATGGCTGTGAGTAAGCAGGTTGTCAGCAGTGGGAGGTCAGGAGCCACGGAAGCAGCGGCGTTTGCAGTCATTCATTGCAGACTGTTGCGGGGAAAATCATCTACTCGGAGGTGTGGCAGACCTTTAATCAGTTTTGACATAGGCTAGTTATGGTATTACCTTGTAGGGCGGCCCCTACTGATGACATGGGTGTTTTTTGTTTTTTTTACAAAAAGCCCCCCCCCCCCGTTCGACCGCTGTGGCCCCCCCCCCCCCATGATTTGGCACGCTCTATTATAATCAGCAGTAAACTCGCAATGGGGAAGAGAAGAAGTCTTCTGCTGTGGGCGTCTTCTTCTCCCTGGCTGTGAGTGCAATCCAATCAAAGCGGACCTTCTCTCTGGCTGTGAGCGGTCCGCTCTGATTAGATCGCGCTCACAGCCAAGGAGAAGGAGACGCCCACAGCAGAAGACTGCATCTCCTACCCATTGCGAGTTTACTGCTCATTATAATACAGCACGCCAAATCATCGGGGGGCCACACTAGATGAACGCGGTGGCTTTTTAAAAAAAAATAATAACACCCATGGCATCAGTGGGGTCTGCCCTACAAGGTAACATAGTAACATAGTAGCATAGTACATAAGGCCAAAAAAAGACATTTGTCCATCCAGTTCGGCCTGTCATCCTCCAAGTTGATTCAGAGGAAGGCCAAAAAAAAAACCTGTGAGGTAGAAGCCAATTTTCCTCACTTTAGGGGAATAAAAAATTCCTTCCTGACTCCAATCAGGCAATCAGAATAACTCCCCTGGATCAACGACCCCTCTCTAGTAGTTATAGCCTGTAATATTATTACGCTCCAGAAATACATCCAGGCCCCTCTTGAACTCTTTTAGTGAATTCACCATCAGCACCTCCTCAGGCAGAGAGTTCCACAGTCTCACTGCTCTTACCGTAAAGAATCCTCTTCTATGTTTGTGTACAAACCTTCTTTCCTCCAGACGCAGAGGATGTCCCCTCGTCACAGTTACAGTCCTGGGGATAAATAGATGATGGGATAGATCTCTGTACTGACCCCTGATATATTTATACATAGTAATTAGATCTCCCCTCAGTCGTCTTTTTTCTAAAGTGAATAACCCTAATTTTGATAATCTTTCAGGGTACTGTGGTTGCCCCATTCTGGTTTTTACTTTAGTTGCCCTCCTCTGGACCCTCTCCAGCTCTGCTATGTCTGCCTTGTTCACAGGAGCCCAGAACTGTACACAGTACTCCATGTGTGGTCTGACTAATGATTTGTAAAGTCGTAGGTCTATGTTCTCATCATGGGCATCTATGCCCCTTCTGATGCAACCCATTATCTTATTGGCCTTGGCAGCAGCTGCCTGACACTGTTTTTTGCAGCTTAGTTTGCTGTTTATTAAAATTCCTAGATCCTTTTCCATGGTATGCTCTTGTGATATGTTATCCTTGTAATTAACATGTGATGTGGAAGAACAGAGCATGTTTTAAATGGTGAATATATTAACTTGTGTGTTATTTTAACCTTCTCTAGACATGGCCAATTTTCAAATTCTTTTGCAGTACCCCAGACCTGCAAGTATCTGCAAATGTTTATTGTCATGTATTGTTATTGTTATGTATTTTAATGTTTTGTCCATGAATTCCAGCAAGGAAAGGTATGGCTGGCAATGGTTGCCAGGAACATGGCTAACCACTCTGTCCCTTCCATCTTAGTCGGAGTGGGCTGGTCCTATTTCTTGTCAGCAGGGGGAAGTTCCAGTTCAGATAGTGGAGGAGTGAGGAAGCAAATAGAGAGCTCCTACTCCTAGTCGTATTCCCCTGTGAGATCAACACTTCAGAGAAATAAGCAAAATCAATAACACTGCTTCAAGAAAGCATCAGTGTCAAGACAGCAGAACAATCAGTGAAATTACAGCTTTACAGACACTGCTGCAAGGGGACTATAGCTCAGACACCATCACCTACCTAAATAAGCACTAGGCCAGACATCAAACATCAAACTTGAATCTTACAGTGGACGCCTAAATCAAGCTAGTGCCAATCAATTGCCTTCCAACGATCCAAAATACCTCCTCATCTAGTGCCAGAATCTTCACTTTGTACTTAAAACTGCTGGGTATGCCTGAAGTAAAGAGAGACTGTTATACGTTTACTTCTGGCCTGATTCTTCAAACTACCTCAGGGGAAAACAGGGCCACCGCTGATGAATTGCAGGGTGGTCATAACCGTGGAAACAAGCAGTGTATAATGTAAAGGAAAAAAAATAAAGCCGGTAAAGGAAGCAATATGGACAATCACAATGCATTAGTAAGTTGCTTGTATTAAATGGGTATTTTCATCACCTACAATGGGGGCATATGGCTAGGATATTCCCTATTGTCTGATAGGTGCGGGTCCCACCTCTGGGACCCAAACCTACAAGTAGAATGGAGCAGGGAGAGTGGTGGCTGAATGGGAGCGCACCATGCACGCACGGCCCCTGCTTTTATTCATTTCTATGGGGCAGACGGAAATAGCCAGCGCTCGGCTATTTTCGGCGGCCCCATTGAAATAAATGGAGGGTGGCTGCTCATGTGAAGTGCTCCCTCCATTCATTTCCCCACTCCGTTCTCGTTGTAGGTCCGGACCTGCACCTATCAGACAATGGGGGCATATCCTAGCGATATGCCCCCATTGTATGTGATGGGAAAACCCATTTAACTTTCTCTACATGCTAAATGCTATCTGCTATAGTTAGGCAACCCCTTTAACTGTATGCTAGCCCTCTTGCCATTTTCAAAGCCAAAAACCAGTGTGGAAAATAATAAATGAGCTGGGCCTACTGGCAAAACTTGCAAATTTTATTGCACAAATGGCTTGCAATAAAATGTGTATACTATTTATGACCAAAAGTGTAGAGACAGAATTTCTGCATTTCCCTTTTTGATAATTGTATTTATATTTCTGCATATTGTGATTTGATGCAAGGGTAGTAATTATTTTAAATGTGGTAACAAAGGATAAGTTTTAATAGTAATCCTTCTGTGATCATTTGAAGGCCATTAATTATTGATATTGATTTCTGTGACAATCTACTTGCCGGCACTGTGAGTTCAACACCTAAAAAATATTTTCTCAGTAAACCTCTCCACTTGAATTTCATTATGACATACATTACACCTATATTTACCTTTTAACTAGATTTTTTTAAATTTAATAAGTAAACTTCATTTATTCAAAAGTTGTTATTTTGTATCAAGAAGCTAAAATGAATGTTTGTTTCTCTCCCGGCAATGGTACTTTTCGCAGAGACTATTTCATGCTTCAATGAACCCTAAAGGACTTTGATGATAAATACATATCATTTGAAGGAGCGAAGAGTGCTGTGGGCTTGGGTGTTCTGTGTCTCAAACTAAAAACTATTTTTTTAGATTAGTTGTTTTAGTGAATAAAAATTCAACTGTAGTAAAGGTATCAATATTTTGTACTAGGGAGACATAGCTAACTGGATTGCTTTTCATTAGAGTTGAGCGAACACCTGGATGTTCGGGTTCGAGAAGTTCGGCCGAACTTCCCGGAAATGTTCGAGTTCGGGATCCGAACTCGACCCGAACTTCGTCCCGAACCCGAACCCCATTGAAGTCAATGGGGACCCGAACTTTTTGAAACTAAAAAGGCTGTAAAAAAGCCCAGGAAAGGGCTAGAGGGCTGCAAAAGACAGCAAAATGTAGGTAAATCCCCTGCAAACAAATGTGGATAGGAAAATGAATTAAAATAAAAATAAAATAAATAAAAATTAACCAATATTAATTGGAGAGAGGTCCCATAGTAGAGAATCAGTCTTCATGTCATAGCAGAGAATCATGCTTCATGTCACCCACCACTGGAACAGGCCATTGTCAGATATTTTTAGGCCCCGTCACCCAGCTAGAGGAGAGAGGTCCCATAGCAGAGATTCAGGCTTCATGTCATAGCAGAGAATCAGGCTTCATGTCACCCAACACTGGAACAGGCCACTGTCAGATATTTTTAGGCCCCGGCACCCAGACAGAGGAGAGAGGTCCCATAGCAGAGAATTAGGCTTCATGTCATAGCAGAGAATCATGCTTCATGTCACCCACCACTGGAACAGGCCATTGTCAGATATTTTTAGGCCCCGGCACCCAGACAGTGTCACGGCTGTATGTGAGCAACAATAGTATACACAGTAAAAGAGCTACTGACCGAACCCAAACTAGGGAGGATAAAGGGTGACCCCTGTCAGACCCTCAAAGCTCTCCCTATGCTGCTAAAGCACATGCCCGGATCCAAATGGCGGAACGAGGCATGCCCACGTGCCTAAGACTGATGACCACTGTAACCCCTACAATAGTGGAAGGGGCACGGCCACCGGTGCCCTACTCAGTATATGGAGGGAACCGTGGCCACCTCAGATCCAGTCAGAAAATAATCAGGTACACAACAATGTCTGTACACTTAGCTGAAGGTGTTGCAGCCGCAGAGAAGACGGATCCAAGGACAGCTGGCAATATCCGGAGTGCTTGCTGCAGCAGAACACAGGTCCAGTGAACTGATAGCTACAAGTGAAGATACTAAAGCAAGAGCTACAACTGAAATGAGAACTATAATCCACGCCCTACAATAGGAGGAGGGGTGATATAAAGAGAGGGAAATCAAACGCATGAGGAACAGCTGGGAGGAAGGAAACCAAAAGTAAACAGAGCAGTGAGAACTCCTCCCAGCTCTAGTAGTGACATCATCACAGGGGTGGAGAAACAGAGCTGTGAGAACGTCCCAAAGCTCTGGTAGTGACAGTACCCCCCCTCTACGGGTGGACTCCGGACACCCAGGACCCACCTTCTCAGGATGAGCCCTATGAAATGCCCTGATGAGGCGAGTGGCTTTAATGTCCGACACCGGAACCCACATCCTCTCCTCAGGACCATAACCCTTCTAATGAACGAGGTACTGAAGAAAACCGCGGACAATGCGAGAGTCCACAATTCTGGAAACCTCAAACTCCAGATTGCCATCAACCAAAATCGGAGGAGGAGGCAAAGAGGAGGGTACCGTGGGGCTGGACATATGGTTTTAAGAGAGATCTGTGAAATACATTATGTATCTTCCAAACCCGTGGAAGATCAAGACGGAAGGCAACAGGATTGATGACTGACAAGATTTTATAAGGCCCAATAAACTTGGGACCCAATTTCCAGGAGGGAACCTTCAGTTTAATATTTCTTGTAGACAACCACACCAGATCACCCACATTCAGGTCCGGACCAGGCACACGTCTCTTATCAGCCACACGCCTATACCTCTCACTCATCTTTTTAAGATTACTCTGAATCTTTTGCCAAATGGTAGACAAAGACGAGGAAAATCTCTCCTCCTCAGGTAAACCAGAAAGAGCCCCTCCCGAGAATGTCCCAAACTGCGGATGGAACCCATATGCACCAAAGAATGGTGACTTATCAGAAGATTCCTGACGACGGTTG
This sequence comes from Bufo bufo, assembly GCF_905171765.1. NCBI lineage: Eukaryota > Metazoa > Chordata > Amphibia > Anura > Bufonidae > Bufo > Bufo bufo. The sequence goes on along the minus strand of NC_053392.1, from coordinate 156,223,550 downwards.
TTCAGAGCAAACTCAGCAAGAGGGAGAAATGAACACCAATCCTCCTGGTTCTCTGCCACAAAACAGCGCAAATATGTCTCCAGATTCTGATTGAGGCGCTCAGTCTGACCATTCGACTGCGGGTGAAAAGCAGAAGAGAAGGACAGCCGAACCCCCAGGCGAGAACAGAAAGCCTTCCAGAACCTGGACACAAACTGCGTGCCTCTATCGGAAACAATATCAGAGGGAATGCCGTGCAATTTAACAATATGGTCGACAAAAGCTTGTGCCAACGTTTTAGCATTGGGTAAACCAGGGAAAGGTACGAAATGAGCCATCTTGCTAAAACGGTCCACCACCACCAGGATCACCGACTTCCCCGAGGAACGAGGAAGATCCGTGATAAAGTCCATGGACAGGTGTGTCCAAGGACGGGAAGGTATGGGTAACGGGAGAAGGGAACCTGAAGGCCGTGAATGAGGGACCATAGCGCGAGCGCACGTCTCACAAGCAGCCACAAAACCCTCCACCGACTTACGAAGAGCCGGCCACCAAAATCTCCGAGCAATGAGATCTACCGTGGCCAGGGCCGGCGCCACCACCCGGCAAACCCGGGCAAGTGCCGGGGCCCCCTGCTCCTGGGGGGGCCCACTGTGCCCGCTCACTCCTGCAGCTGTGTCCTGCCTGTTCCGAATTCTAGGGCAGCTTACCCCAGCAATGCAGACAATTTTCGCCATGTGCACTGCTGGGGTAAGCGGCCCCAGAACTCAGAACAGGGGAGAGGGAGTTTCGGTAGATGATCGATCCTATGCTAGAATGTAGTTGTTAGAAGGAGGTCTGTGACATCACTGGTCACATGCTCCTTCATGGTCACATGACAAACCCTGACGGCAGCAGCAGCAGCTTGTGGAAGGAGGAGGGGCTGTGTTTGCCTGCAAGAGGCAGAGCGAGGTAGGATGAGCTGCTGGAGAACCAGAACTTGTGAGGGGCAGCATATGGAGCTCATATGTGAGGGGGCAGATGGAGCTGAGATATGAGGGGGGCAGGTGGAGCTGAGATATGAGGGGGGCAGGTGGAGCTGAGATATGAGGGGGCAGGTGGAGCTGAGATATGAGGGGGGCAGGTGGAGCTGAGATATGAGGGGGCAGGTGGAGCTGAGATATGAGGGGGGCAGGTGGAGCTGAGATATGAGGGGGGCAGGTGGAGCTGAGATATGAGGGGGGCAGGTGGAGCTGAGATATGAGGGGGGCAGGTGGAGCTGAGATATGAGGGGGGCAGGTGGAGCTGAGATATGAGGGGGGCAGGTGGAGCTGAGCTATGAGGGGGCAGGTGGAGCTGAGCTATGAGGGGGCAGGTGGAGCACTCAGGGGCAGTGGGGTTCAAGTGGAATCTGGTGCAATTAAGGGGGTTTATCATACAGATCTGGGTGATCTGTCAGTCCCTGTGTGTGTGCCCCTTTCTGTGTCTATGGCCTCATGCACACCGGCCGCGGGCATCACGGATGCGGACCTATTCACTTGAATGGGTCCGCAATCGCTCAATAGGAAGCACTACGGAGTGCTTCTGTGGTGTTTTCGTCAGTGCCTCCGCACCGCAAAAAAAATAGAACATGTTCCATTTTTTAGTGCGGTGCGGCCGGATCATGGACCCATTCAGGTTGAATGGGTCTCAATCTGTCCCGGCCACCGCACGGACGTTGCCAGTGCATTGGGGAACACAAATTGTGGTCCCCAATGCACGGAACGGACGCATAACGGCAGTGTGCATGAGGCCTGAGGCATTGCTTAGACTCCATCCCACAGTCTAGCCAGTGCCTAATGGGTTACGGTTTAGACCAGCTTGTGGTACATGTTGATAATTCCCTTTTAAACCTCAGTCCATGTCCCCTCAGTACTGGGAATCAGTGGGGGTTATATTAGAAGGTAACAAAGTAAGGCTACTTTCACACCTGCGTTAGGTGCGGATCCGTCTGGTATCTGCACAGACGGATCCGCACCTATAAAGCAAACGCTTAGATCCGTTCAGAACGGATCCGTTTGCATTACCATGAACAAAAAAAAAAATTTTTTTTTTTGTTTTTTTTTGTTCATGATAATCCAAACGGATCCGTTTTGACTTTACATTGAAAGTCAATGGGGGACGGATCCGTTTGAAAATTGAGCCATATTGTGTCAACTTCAAACGGATCCGTTCCCATTGACTTGTAAGTCTGGACGGATCCGTTTGCCTCCGCACGGCCAGGTGGACACCCGAACGCTGCAAGCTGCGTTCAGGGGTCCGCCTGCTGAGCGGAGCGGAGGACAAACGGTGACAAACTGATGCATTCTGAGCGGATCCGCATCCACTCAGAATGCATTAGGGCTGAACGGATCCGTTCGGGGCCGCTTGTGAGAGCCTTTAAACGGAACTCACAAGCGGAGCCCCGAACGCTAGTGTGAAAGTAGCCTAAGGTGGAATTCCCTTTTAGATAGAAGTTGGTTAATTGCACAGGTGTCTGTCCCTGTGTGTGTGTGTGTGTCCGTGTGTCCGTGCGTGTGTCTGTCCCTGTGTGTGTGCGTGTGTCTGTCCCTGTGTGTGTGTCACTATCACCATGCCCACAGTGTTCCCTTTGTCTTGACACAGCTGCATCAGGACATTCTGTGCGGGGCAAGATGAAGATGGAAGAGGAGGCAGCGCCACCAGCATGGAGTCCGTGGTAGAGGCACACAAAGGACGCAGGTAACACTACTACATGATCTACACTAGTGTTATCTGTGGTTTACATAGGACTACAGGTAACACTATCACATTATCAGCACTAGTGTTATCTGTAGTTTTTCATAGGACTGCAGGTAACACTACTACATTTTCTGTACTCAGATAGCCATGACTGTGTTATCTATGCTGTTACATAGGACTGCAGGTGATATCTACTGTATTATCTGTACTCAGAGAATTACCACTGTGTAAGGGGGCCCACTGAGACTTTATCGCCCAAGGGCCCACATGATCCTGGAGCCGGCCCTGACCGTGGCTCTACTCCCGGGGTGACCAGCAAGAACCGTATCATGATGCTCCTTACATAGTTTGTGATGTAGCTCAGGAGGCACGAACAACTTCCCAGAAGGACAACGGGCAGGTGCCTCAGTCTGGGCAGCCTGGACCTCGGCCTCCAAATCTTAATATAGAGCAGAAACAACTACCCCCTCCGCCAAAATGGGACCCGGGTCCTCAGAGTTTCCTCCTCCCGGAAAACAGCGAGAGAGAGCATCAGCCTTCACATTTTTTATCCCAGGTCGGAATGTAACAACAAAATTGAATCTGGAGAAGAACAGAGACCATCTGGCCTGTCTCGGATTCATATGCCTGGCCGACTCCAAGTATGCCAGATTCTTATGGTCGGTAAAAACGGTGATAGGGTGCCTGGCCCCCTCCAACCAATGGCGCCATTCCTCGAAAGCCAACTTGATGGCCAACAACTCCCTATCTCCCACATCATAGTTTCTCTCTGCCGGGGAGAGTTTTTTAGAGAAAAAGGCACAGGGTCGCATTTGGCAGCAGAAGGGCCCTGGGACAAAACCACACCCACCTCGGAAGCATCCACCTCAACAATAAAAGGTAAGGAAACATCGGGATGCACCAAGACGGGAGCAGACGCAAAACTCTCTTTAATCTTAGAAAAGGCTGCAAGCGCCTCCTCCGACCAAGAGGAAAAATCCGCCCCCTTTTTTGTCATGTCAGTAAGGGGTTTGACAACAGAGGAATAATTCAAAATTAACTTTCTGTAATAGTTCGCAAAACCCAGAAAGCGCATCAATGCCTTCTGATTCTCAGGAAGCTCCCACTGAAGTACAGCACGGACCTTCTCCGGATCCATGCGAAAACCAGAAGCAGAGAGGAGAAAACCCAGAAATTGAATCTCCGATACCATAAAAAGACATTTCTCCAGCTTGGCGTACAATTTATTTTCCCGCAGAATCTGCAGAACCTGAAAAAGATGATCCTGATGGGTCTGAACATCAGGGGAAAAAATCAAGATATCATCAAGATACACCAATACAAATTTCCCCATTAAATGGTAGAAAATACTATTAACAAAATGCTGAAAGACGGCCGGAGCATTCATCAGGCCGAAAGGCATAACGAGATTCTCGAAATGCCCGTTAGGGGTATTAAAGGCCGTTTTCCATTCATCCCCCTCTCTGACCCTGACCAGGTTGTACGCGCCTCTCAAATCCAATTTGGAAAACACCTTGGCCCCAACAATTTGGTTGAAGAGGTCCGGGATCAGAGGAAGGGGATAGGGATCGCGAATCGTGATACGGTTCAGCTCCCTAAAATCTAGGCAAGGTCTCAGAGAGCCATCTTTTTTTTTAACAAAAAAAAAAAAAAAAAGCGGCCACAGGTGACTTTGAGGGACGAATATGCCCCTTCTCGAGACTCTCGGAGATATAAGTTCGCATTGCGATTCTTTCCGGTTGTGAGAGATTGTAGAGGCGTGCTTTTGGCAGCTTGGCGCCGGGAATGAGGTTAATGGGACAGTCAAACTCCCGGTGAGGAGGTAGCTCCTGAACACCGCTCTCGGAAAACACGTCCGAGAAATCAGAGAGAAATGATGGCACAGTTTTAGTAGACACCTCTGCAAAAGTCGCTGTGAGACAATTCTCTCTACAAAAGTCACTTCACTCATTTATTTGCCTTCCTTGCCAATCAATAGTGGGGTTATGTCTAGTGAGCCAGGGTAACCCCAAAACTAGAGGAGAAGGCAATCCGTTAAGGACAAAACAAGATATATCCTCCACATGAGTGTCACCTACAGCTAGCCGGATATTGTGAACAATGCCCTTCAGAGATCTCTGTGAGAGTGGAGCAGAGTCAATAGCAAAAACAGGTATATCCTTTTCTAATGTGCAAACCTGAAAACCTCCACTATCGACAAAAATCTCACAAGAAATGACTTTGCTCTCTAGCGCCACCCTGGCAGACAGGAGAAAACGGGAACTGCAGGTCAGAGGAAAAGCATCAATTCCTACATCAACTTTGCCCAAAGTAGCAGATGAAGCAGAATTTGATGATTTACCTTTTGAGGTTTTTCTCTTATTATCGCTCTTAGTACAGTTCAAGAATCTCCTAGACGGACAAACATTTGCCAAATGACCTATGCCCCCACAACAAAAACACACCATACTCTGAGGACTAAATCCTCTTTTATCAGGGGCAAGTCGACCTAGCTGCATGGGCTCCTCCTCAGAGGGGAGCGAGACAGGATGAGGCCCCTGCACACTGAATGAGTCCGCACCACTGCCCCTAGACTGACAATGGCTGGACAGAGAGGTCTCGTTTCTTTCTCTTAGACGCCTGTCAAGGCGTACCGCCAATGACATGGCAGACTCTAAGGACGTTGGTCTCTCATGGAAAGCAAACGCATCTTTCAATCTCTCTGAGAGACCATGACAGAACTGACTCCGGAGTGCAGTATCATTCCAACCTGAATCAGCTGCCCATCTCCGAAATTCAGAACAATAAAGCTCCGCAGACAGTTTGTTCTGGCATAAAACACGTAAGTTATATTCGGCCAGAGCAACACGATCCGGGTCATCATTTTTTGTGGCCCTGGGGCAGATTTATCTTTCCACGGATCGAAGGGAGGGATCCCCTGATGGCAGCGAAAAAGCCCAAGTCTGAGCATTACCCCTGAGCAGGGAGATGACAATCCTCACCCTCTGCTCCTCCTTACCAGAGGAGTGGGGACACAACAAAAATGGAGTTTGCATGCCTCTCTGAAGCGAACAAAATTCTCACTGCCCCCGGAGAACGTTTCCGGAAGTGAGACCTTTGGCTCGCAACAGACTCCATGAGCCGGAGCAGAGCCCAATGCTTGAAGCTGAGTCATAGATTGACAGAGATCCGCTACTTCCAAAGAAAGACCCTGCATGCGGTCAACCAGGCCAGAAAGCGGATCCATGTCAAAAAAGGACGGTTTTGGTGGATTATAATGTCACGGCTGTATGTGAGCAACAATAGTATACACAGTAAAAGAGCTACTGACCGGACCCAAACTAGGGAGGATAAAGGGTGACCCCTGTCAGACCCTCAAAGCTCTCCCTATGCTGCTAAAGCACATGCCCGGATCCAAATGGCGGAACGAGGCATGCCCACGTGCCTAAGACTGATGACCACTGTAACCCCTACAATAGTGGAAGGGGCACGGCCACCGGTGCCCTACTCAGTATATGGAGGGAACCGTGGCCACCCCAGATCCAGTCAGAAAATAATCAGGTACACAACAATGTCTGTACACTTAGCTGAAGGTGTTGCAGCCGCAGAGAAGACGGATCCAAGGACAGCTGGCAATATCCGGAGTGCTTGATGCAGCAGAACACAGGTCCAGTGAACTGATAGCTACAAGTGAAGATACTAAAGCAAGAGCTACAACTGAAATGAGAACTATAATCCACGCCCTACAATAGGAGGAGGGGTGATATAAAGAGAGGGAAATGAAACGCATGAGGAACAGCTGGGAGGAAGGAAACCAAAAGTAAACAGAGCAGTGAGAACTCCTCCCAGCTCTAGTAGTGACATCATCACAGGGGTGGAGAAACAGCTGTGAGAAGGTCCCAAAGCTCTGGTAGTGACAGACAGAGGAGAGAGGTCCCATAGCAGAGAATCAGGCTACATGTCATAGCAGAGAATCATGCTTCATGTCACCCACCACTGGAACAGGCCATTGTCAGATATTTTTAGGCCTCGGCACCCAGCCAGAGGAGAGAGGTACCATAGCAGAGAATCAGGCTTCAAGTCATAGCAGAGAATCATGCTTTATGTCACCCACCACTGGAACAGGCCATTGTCAGATATTTTTAGGCCCAGGTACCCAGACAGAGGAGAGAGGTCCCATAGCAGAGATTCAGGCTTCTTGTCATAGCAGAGAATCAGGCTTCATGTGACCCAACACTGGAACAGGACACTGTCAGATATTTTTAGGCCCTGGCACCCAGACAGGGAAGAGAGGTCCCATAGCAGAGATTCAGGCTTCATGTCATAGCAGAGAATTAGGCTTCATGTCACCCAACACTGGAACAGGCCACTTTCAGATATTTTTAGGCCCCGGCACCCAGACAGAGGAGAGAGGTCCCATAGCAGAGAATCAGGCTTCATGCCATAGCAGAGAATCATGCTTCATGTCACCCACCACTGGAACAGGCCATTGTCAGATATTTTTAGGCCCCGGCACCCAGACAGAGGAGAGGTTCATTCAACTTTGGGTTGCCCCGCAATATAATGGTAAAATTAAAAAAAAGAGGATTGAATGAGGAAGTGCCCTGGAGTACAAGAATATATGATTAAGGGGAGGTAGTGCTGAATACACGTTCAGACAAAACGCTGGCCGACGGGCAGGCCAGCACCTCCAAGGCATAAAAGGCTAGCTCTGGCCACGTGGACAATTTGGAGACCCAGAAGTTGAATGGGGCCGAACCATCAGTCAGTACGTGGAGGGGTGTGCACACGTACTGTTCCACCATGTTAGTGAAATGTTGCCTCCTGCTAACACGTTCTGTATCAGGTGGTGGTGCAGTTAGCTATGACGTGTTGACAAAACTTTTCCACATCTCTGCCATGCTAACCCTGCCCTCAGAGGAGCTGGCCGTGACACAGCTGCGTTTGCGACCTCTTGCTCCTCCTCTGCCTTCGCCTTGGGCTTCCACTTGTTCCCCTGTGACATTTGGGAATGCTCTCAGTAGCGCGTCTACCAACGTGCGCTTGTACTCGCGCATCTTCCTATCACGCTCCAGTGCAGGAACTAAGGTGGGCACATTGACTTTGTACCAGGGATCCAGCAGGGTGGCAACCCAGTAGTCCGCACACATTAAAATGTGGGCAACTCTGCTGTCGTTGCACAGGCACTGCAGCATGTAGTCGCTCATGTGTGCCAGGCTGCCCAGAGGTAAGGACAAGCTGTCCTCTGTGGGAGGCGTATCGTCATCGTCCTGCGTTTCCCCCCAGCCACGCACAGTGATGGGCCCGAGCTGCGTTGGGTGCCACCCCGCTGTGAACATGCTTCATCCTCATCCTCCTCCACCTCCTCCCCGTCCTCCAATAGTGGGTCCTGTCTGGCCACATTTGTACCTGGCCTCTGCTTTTGCAAAAAACCTCCCTCTGAGTCACTTCTAAGAGAGTGGCCTGAAAGTCCTCCTGGGCCACCTCCTCTTCCATCATCGCCCTAAGTGTTTTCTCAAGGAGACATAGAAGAGGTATTGTAACGCTGATAACGGCGTCATCGCCACTGGCCATGTTGGTGGAGTACTCGAAACAGCGCAACAGGGCACACAGGTCTCGCATGGAGGCCCAGTCATTGGTGGTGAAGTGGTGCTGTTCCGCAGTCGACTGACCTGTGCGTGCTGCAGCTGAAACTCCACTATGGCCTGCTGCTGCTCGCACAGTCTGTCCAGCATGTGCAAGGTGGGGTTCCACCTGGTGGGCACGTCGCATATGAGGCGGTGAGCGGGAAGGCCGAAGTTACGCTGTAGCGCAGAAAGGCGAGCAGCGGCAGGATGTGAACGCCGGAAGCGCGCACAGACGGACCGCACTTTATGCAGCAGCTCTGACATGTCGGGGTAGTTGTGAACTAACTTCTGCACCACCAAATTCAGCACATGCGCCAGGCAAGGGATGTGCGTCAAACCGGCTAGTCCCAGAGCTGCGACGAGATTTCGCCCTTTATCACACACCACCAGGCCGGACTTGAGGCTCACCGGCAGCAACCACTCGTCGGTCTGTTGTTCAATACCCCGCCACAACTCCTGCGCGGTGTGGGGCCTGTCCCCCAAACATATGAGTTTCAGAATGGCCTGCTGACGTTTACCCCGGGCTGTGCTGAAGTTGGTGGTGAAGGTGTGTGGCTGACTGGATGAGCAGGTGGAAGAAGAGGAGGAGGAAGCCGAGTAGGAGGAGGAGGCAACAGGAGGCAAAGAATGTTGCCCTGCGATCCTTGGCGGCGGAAGGACGTGCGCCAAACTGCTCTCCGCCTGGGGCCCAGCCGCCACTACATTTACCCAGTGTGCAGTTAGGGAGATATAGCGTCCCTGGTCCGTGCTTACTGGTCCACGTATCTGTGGTTAGGTGGACCTTGCCACAGATGGCGTTCCGCAGTGCACACTTGATTTTATCTGATACTTGGTTGTGCAGAGAAGGCACGGCTCTCTTGGAGAAGTAGTGGCGGCTGGGAACAACATACTGTGGGACAGCAAGCGACATGAGCTGTTTGAAGCTGTCTGTGTCCACCAGCCTGAATGACAGCATTTCATAGGCCAGTAGTTTAGAAATGCTGGCATTCAGGGCCAGGGATCGAGGGTGGCTAGGTGGGAATTTACGCTTTCTCTCAAATGTTTGTGAGATGGAGAGCTGAACGCTGCCGTGTGACATGGTTGAGATGCTTGGTGACGGAGGTGGTGGTGTTGGTGCTACATCCTCTGTTTGCTGGGCGACAGGTGCCAACGTTCCTCCAGAGGTGGAGGAAGAGGCCAATGCAGCAGCAGAAGAGGTAGCAGGGGGAGCCTGAGTGAGTTCCTTGTTTTTAAGGTGTTTACTCCACTGCAGTTCATGCTTTGCATGCAGGTGCCTGGTCATGCAGGTTGTGCTAAGGTTCAGAACGTTAATGTCTCGCTTCAGGCTCTGATGGCACAACGTGCAAACCACTCGGGTCTTGTCAGCACATTGCTTGAAGAACTGCCATGCCAGGGAACTCCTTGAAGCTGCCTTTGGGGTGCTCGGTCCCAGATGGCGGTGGCCAGTAGCAGGCGGACTCTCTTGGTGGCGGGTGTTCTGCTTTTGCCCACTGCTCCCTCTTTTGCTATGCTGTTGGCTCGGTCTCACCACTGCCTCTTCCTCCGAACTTTGAAAGTCCATGTGGGGTCTAGGACCTCATCGTCCCCTGCATCATCTTCCACCCAGTCTTTCTCCCTGACCTCCTGTTCAGTCTGCACACTGCAGAAAGACGCAGCAGTTGGCACCTGTGTTTCGTCATCATCAGAGACGTGCTGAGGTGGTATTCCAATGTCCTCATCATCAGGAAACATAAGTGGTTGTGCGTTATTGCATTCTATGTCTTCCACCGCTGGGGAAGGGCTAGGTGGATGCCCTTGGGAAACCCTGCCAGCAGAGTCTTCAAACAGCATAAGAGACTGCTGCATAAGTTGAGGCTCAGACAGTTTCCCTGATATGCATGGGGGTGATGTGACAGACTGATGGGCTTGGTTTTCAGGCGCCATCTGTGCGCTTTCTGCAGAAGACTGGGTGGGAGATAATGTGAACGTGCTGTATCCACTGTCGGCCACCCAATTGACTAATGCCTGTACCTGCTCAGGCCTTACCATCCTTAGAACGGCATTCGGCCCCACCAAATATTGCTGTAAATTCTTGCGTCTACTGGGACCTGAAGTAGTTGGTACACTAGGACGTGTGGCTGTGGCAGAACGGCCACGTCCTCTCCCAGCACCAGAGGGTCCACTAACACCACCACGACCATGTCTACGTCCACGTCCCTTACTAGATGTTTTCCTCATTGTTGCCGTTCACCACAATAAGAATAAAATTATTTGGCCCAATGTATTGAATTCAAATTCAGGCCTTTTTTACTGGCACCTAACACTATCTGGCTATCTACTTAGGTACCGTATTACACTAATACAGGCACAGCAGTAACCACAGATTTAGCTGAATATAAATTGTAGGCCTAGTATTTAGGCGGTGGATGACAGGTATACGTTTACGGACAGAATTAGACTTGGTGATGCACGGTATCATTTAAAGTTATTGAGAATGACCCTATCCGCACCTTCAATCTAATATACCCTTTTATGGATAGATTTAAACTTGGCCTGATACAGCAGAAAACAATTATTTAAGGAATTGCTAAGTTGGGAATTGTATTTCAACCCAGAACAAAATATATCCTTTGCCAGACAGCAGACAGTATTACAATTGGCTAGCCACAGCTGAAACACCAGATTTAGGGTACTGCTATTTTGGCAATTGTATTTCACCCCTCAATAAAATAGCAAGCACAGCCAAGCCCCTGATGTAGGATATAGCAAAAAAAACAACACACTATTGATGGTTAAATGGACTTGGTGGCAGCTTGTGCTGGCGCACCACAAGACGCAAAATGGCCGCCGATCACCCCAGAAAAAAGTGACAGAAAAACGCTCTGGGCAGCCTTAAAACAGTGAGCAATTAAATATCAGAGGTTGTATGATACACAGCTGTACATCGATCACTTCAGTAAGTAAATCACTGCCTAATCTCGCCCTAACAGCAGCAGCTGCATCCCCTCCCTACACTGATCAGAGCAGAGTGACGGGCGGCGCTACGTGACTCCAGCTTAAATAGAGGCTTGGTCACATGCTGCACTGGCCAATCACAGCCATGCCAATAGTAGGCATGGCTGTGATGGCCTCTTGGGGCAAGTAGTATGACGCTTGTTGATTGGCTGCTTTGCAGCCTTTCAAAAAGCGCCAAAAAAGCGCCGAACACCGAACCCGAACCCGGACTATACAGTTCGGGTTCGCTCATCCCTACTTTTCATGTCTTTTTTTTTTTTTTACTTTATGCTTGCTTATTAAAATATTAAATGCCGAAGCAAACTCTGTCTAACGATTAAGATTCTTAAATATGTTATGCTATTTATCTCTACTTAAAGGGCATCTGTCAGAAGATTTGTACCTATAAAACTGTCTCACCTGTTGCATGTACGGTTTGGCAGCTAAAGGCATCTGTGTTGTTCCCATAGTTATATGTGCCCGCATTTCTTAGAAAAATTAAGTTTTAATATATGCAAATGATACTCAAGGAGCAATGGGGCACTGCCATTACACCTAGGGGCTCAACTCTCTCTGCAACTGCCAGGCTCTCTCCACTTTCATTGACGTTAGGAGACGTTGGAGCTAGGAGTGATGATGTTTACACTGCCTGTCATTCATAGGAAAGTGTGCATTACAGTTGTAGAGAGAGGAGCCTCTAGGTGTAACAGCAATGTCCCCATTGCTCCCAGAGGTTTGTTTGCATATATTAAAGCAAATGTTTTCTCAGTAATTTGGGCTCATATGAGTAATGGAACCAACACAGATGTCTTCAACTGCCAAGCGCACATGCAACAGGTCAGCCAGTTTCATAGGTTCAAATCTTCTGAGAGATGCCCTCTAAATTCTTCACTCCCTTTGCTTTCTCATTCTTGTCTTGTCATGAAGCAAAAATTGTTGATCCCCTTTAACTTCTTTCTACAAGATTTTGGAGTCTGTCTGTGGGAATTTTTGTGAGGCCCTGATATTGGACTTGATAAATAGGGGTGAGCGATTCGAGCTTTGGATCCAAGACCCAAAGTCGATTTGTTGCAAAACTTTGTTTTAATGCTGTACGGAGACTTGTCTCTGTACAGCATTAAAATGTAGGTGTTTCATGGAGGCAAAATTTGTGAAGTCTGAAGTCGTGTGACACTTTGGTGAATAACATTGGGCTTTGATTCTACAACTTTAAAAAAATTTAAAACAAATCTGAAGTTGGCTTCGGCATTGCAATGAATCTACTTTCGATCTTCTACATTGTCCAATAGCCAAAAGGCTATCTAATACTTGCTTTTAATCATTTTCATATTATTTAAAACATAACATTTGTTACTTTCTTTAAGAACAACAAACTGCTAAAAAAAAAAAACTAAAAAAACTGTCATTTAAAATATGAAATTGGCCCTAAGATGTAATAAAGATAGATACTTTGTATATCCCTATCTCAGTGTGTTTGCTTTTATTTATTCAACTGGAGGTTATATAATATGGGAGATTTAATTGGGATATTGCCCTCATATCCCCTGATCTGCTGTGCTGTGGGAATATTAGTTCTTATTGTATTATCTTTTGCTCTTATAAGACCTAAGGCAACAAATGTAGAAATAAATTTGCTATTTTGCCGCAACACAATTGCCATGAAAACTCTTTTATATAGCAATTGGGTTTTTAACTAGTGATAGCTTATAGTCATTATATCTTTCCCTATGATACACAGAAGAGAAAAAAGAATACCGAGATAGTAGCCACACATCTATAAAAAACAAGTCCAATTACACAGCAGATGATAGTTGTGTTATTATCTAAGACTATATAAAGAAGCTTAGAAGGGGGACTCATTACCACTGAGGAAGGGGTGATAACAGACCCCGAAACGCGTTTGGTGCTAGGATCCCCCCTGATGGACATTGACTTTCCATGCTAAAGTATCATAGATACCCGGATCTACTGTGTCTCACTGCAGACCTTATGCGCACTGCAAAAGGATTTCTCTGAGGAGTATCACACCCTCATCTACAAATCAAGTCCAGTGCAGAAAAAAGGAGCCTGCATTAACCATCGAGCGCCGGCTCTTCTACTGATAGAGCGGCGCCTACGAGACAGAGAGGGGAACGAAACTCATATGTGATATCCCTGAACTCAAAGTACCGGCACAGCAGCGGAATAAAGCATTTCAACTGAACAGTGAGTAAAGCGGGACGCCGCATAACTAAATCACTGTATTGAAAATCTGAGATTTCATTTCATTTGCGGAGGAGAAGTTATATTTGGGCTATCAATACCCTAAAGAATATTTCTACAGTATACCCAAACTCAAAGTTGGAGGAACATTTATTTAAAAGACTTTTTATCCCCGAATAATCAGAGGCGGTCTTATTCCTAAATATTTTTTAGATTAATAGGAATTTAGTTTTATATTTCATATTTTATTATATTTATCCGGATTTTATGTTATGGTGTTTTAATGGTATTAAATGAATTGTCTATATGTTTATATGTCCTATTGATAATAAATTGTGAGGTTCCTTTTATTCCAGAGAGTGCCCAGTATCTTTTTTCATTTGCACATTTTATCAAAGGAAGGGTGATTCCTTTTTACTGAGAGCACCTCTACCATAATCTGCTTTGAATCCAGTGCGTCACCTCTCTTTATCTGTTTTACTTTTCCAATTCACCCTGGTGACAGCACGGATTGAAAGCAGACATGGATATATGGAACCACATAGAGTCAAAAAAACAAAAAGTTGATAATTTCCTGTTTGAAGACACTAATAGTGGGGAATATGTGGAAGATGTACATATGGGCACAGTTTTTAGAGAATTGGAAAGCCTGTTGATCCGTCAATTGAAACAACGATGGGAAATAAAAACCCTCAAAAGATGTATAGAAATAAATCGGATCCCTAAAGGGTTATTACATATAAAAACCCCGGCCCAGGATTTATGCAGTCCAGATTTTAGTCGGGAGTGGGATAAATTATTACAGGAGCAATCCATAGCTCTAACCCACCTGATTATTACAAGGCGGTGCATAATCTTGGAGGAAACTACGCCAAAAATTGCTGAAATTAAAATTATAACAGACAAATTTCCAAAAAATGAAGAATCTAATATATTGCAGAACAGATTGTGCAACAATTTGGACAGAATAGAACGGGAAATAATGGACAAAAAAATAAAAAAATTCTTTTTTCATAAAAGAGAAAGAAAAGAAAGGAAAGAACAAAATGTGGAACAAATAATGGTAGCAAGTAAGGGAGACACTCAAATAGGCACGAGCACAGTAATAAAAGAAAAAGAAAGTAAAGATTCAAATAAACACCCTAATTTCAACATTCCAGTACACAATAGGTTTGAAGCTTTGGAAGAAAGGGAGTCTTTTTTAGATCGAACTCCCCCACATCACCGCACACGCACGAGAAACCCATCACCTCCAAAGAAAACATACAGGGCTCACCACAATTCACCAATAGATCATCACTACAATTTGAGGGACAGACCTCAATCACATTGGACACAGCAAGACTACAAAACACCGAGATCAGGGAGACACCACCAATACCCCAATGCACACAATCACAATGCACAAACCAGACGATTTCACGAAGAAGAAAGGTTAGAACAAGGAGAGGTAGGAGGAAGGGATCACTATCACAGGTAAAAAACACATCAGTAAATAATGATGCTATCATAAATTTAAGTTCCACTATATTAACAGAAGTCCAAAGTCATCTTTTAAACAAAGGTTTAAAGTTCGCCCCAACCGAAAAATTAAACAAATTCACAACGTTTATTGGGATAGAAAAATTCATAAGACGCCTATGTCTAAAAAAATATTTCGCTAAAAATCCTATAGAAAGGGAACTACAAATAAGTGGAATAGAAAGCAAAAATTACACCCACACTAACCTAAAAAATCGTTCAAAAAAATATCCGAGAAACGAAATCAGCCAAGAAATGGCGTCTTTTAGGGAGAATGTAGGAAATGACATACGTAAGATTAAAGATACGAATAGGTTTAAACGCCAAAATCTAACGAAAAGCGAAATTGGTATTTTGAAGCAGTTACAAAAGGACAATAATATTATTATCCGCCCTGCCGACAAAGGAGGGTCGATAGTAATACAAAATACGTAAAATTACAATTCGGAATGTCTTAGACAATTGTCTGATACTAATACATATCAGAAACTTACTAAAGATCCCACAAATGAATTTTTTGAAGAACTGGTCAAACTATGTGAAGAAGGTAAAATGAAGGGCATTCTAAAAGATGAGGAATATAATTTTAATATAAACAAATACCCGAGAATCCCAATCTTTTATTGCATACCAAAAATCCATAAGGATATGACAAATCCACCAGGTCGCCCTATAGTGTCAGGGATAGATTCCTTAACATGTAATCTGTCCCAGTATATAGACACATTATTACAACCAATAGTTAAAAAAATCCCCTCCTATACGAAAGATTCCACAGAAATAATCAAAACTGTGGAAAATATGGTATTTGAGGAAGGCTGGTGGATGGGCTCTCTGGACGTACACTCACTGTACACGATCATTAAACACAAACAGGGCAAGGAGGCAGTGAGTGCTCAACTAAAAAAAGAAGGAAGTTTAAAAGATGACCAAATAGAGTTCTTAATAAGAGGGATAGATTTCATTTTAACGCACAATTATTTTTATTATGAGGGAAATTTTTACTTACAGATTCAGGGCACGGCGATGGGCACCAGGTTCGCCCCCAGCTATGCCAATCTTTTTATGGCATTTTGGGAAGATCTGGCCATAACGCCCCGGCTGGGGACGGACCTGGTGCTCTGGAAAAGATATATAGATGACGTGTTTTTTATTTGGAAATCGGGCAAAAGTAGTTTGGAAGAATTTCTCAATATTATTAATGTAAATGATTTTAATCTCAAATTTACCCACAATATTAGTCAAGACATTTTAGAATTTTTAGATTTAAAATTATATGTAGAAGACGGTTTTTTAAAAAGTTGCACATTCATCAAACCTGCAACCAGGAACAGTTATATTTTGTACAGTAGCTGTCATCTTCCCAATTGGTTGACAAATATCCCACAGGGACAATTTCAAAGATTAAAACGTAACTGTACGATGGATGAACAATTTGAGAAGGAGGCATTCGCAATGTCAGAAGCATTTAGGGAAAAAGAGTATCCAGAGAGTTTGATTAAGGGATCACTAGATAAAGTGAGACGAATGCAAAGGAAAGATTTTTTTGAAAATAAAAATAAAAAGGTGGAAGATGAAGTTTGCAAAAATGATCAAATTAGGATTACACTCCCATTTAATAATGCATATAGAAAAATTCAGGGAATCATACGCAAACATTGGCACATATTAAAGAAAGAAAAAATAATAGGCCCCCTGATCCCACCTAATCCATGCATTACTTTCACCAAGGCCCCTAACCTGGCAAATATAGTGGCACCTACGATAAAAAAGAATAAAATACCTGAACCCTCCATACAAAACTGGATCCATATGGAAGGATTCTATAGATGTGGGCAATGTGGCAATTGCAAAATTACCACATTCCCACGCAAAACAGGAGAAGTGATTTCAACAGTGAATCACCACAAACATGTTATAAAAGATTTTTTAACCTGCAGTTCTGAAAACGTAATTTATATTATAGAATGTCCCTGTGGGAAGCAATATGTGGGGAGAACAAAAAGAATGTTGAAAAAACGTATCTCCGAACATGTAGCTAACATTAAAAAAGGATTGGAGACACACGTATTGTCCAAACATTTTAAAATGCTACATAATCAGAATCCATCTGGGATAAAATTTGCCGCAATTGACAAGGTGACTAAAGAATGGAGGGGGGGGGGATCATATAGGCAAAATGTCGAGGGTGGAGACGCAGAGAATTTATGAACTGAACACACTTGTGCCAGGAGGACTGAACTCAGAGTTCGAGTTATTCGGATTCTTATGATGGGGGGGGGGGCCCGCGGCGGGAGACGGGATCCTTCCCAGTGAAATTTTTTTTTCTGGGGGGGTCCGGTCCTCCGTGGCGGGCCTCCACCGACACTTCAGTCCCGTATCCGACACTATTCATGTATACTCTGCTTAGCCACGAACTCGCCCACACCCTACGTAAAAACTTTGTAGAAATTAAAAAGATTTT
The DNA here is from genome assembly GCF_905171765.1 of Bufo bufo. NCBI lineage: Eukaryota > Metazoa > Chordata > Amphibia > Anura > Bufonidae > Bufo > Bufo bufo. Next base: position 156,206,087 of record NC_053392.1, on the reverse strand, counting down.
TTGAAAAAATGTATAAAAATAATTAGTCATATATTTATTTATGTATATTTATATTGATGCTTGTGCAAGTGTTTAATTCTAAATTTTATTGGATGCTAGTAAATTTTGGTGATATGAATAAGTCGGAAGAAAACCGCATGAATACCGCGGGAGAGATTGCGTTTTGTTGCAGATAAGATATTATAGAAATGGCGACAAATCACACTGAATGTAGTGATAAAAATTGATATTTGCTTAATGCCAACTTAATTTGTTTTTCTACATTTCGTACTGCCTATATTGGGATATAGCTGAAGGATAAAAAGAAGTATATACAAATTTAGTATAGAGAATAAAAGAAACTGTTGAAAATGAGGCGTTTCCAAAATCCACACCAGGTCTTGTGAAACAAGTCCAATTACACAGCAGATGATAGTTGTGTCATTATCTAAGACTATATAAAGAAGCTTAGAAGGGGGACTCATTACCACTGAGGAAGGGGTGATAACAGACCCCGAAACGCGTTTGGTGCTAGGATCCCCCCTGATGGACATTGACTTTCCGTGCTAAAGTATCATAGATACCCGGATCTACTGTGTCTCACTGCAGACCTTATGCGCACTCCAAAAGGATTTCTCTGAGGAGTATCACACCCTCATCTACAAATCAAGTCCAGCGCAGAAAAAAGGAGCCTGCATTAACCATCGAGCACCGGCTCTTCTACTGATAGAGCGGCGCCTACGAGACAGAGAGGGGAACGAAACTCATATGTGATATCCCTGAACTCAAAGTACCGGCACAGCAGCGGAATAAAGCATTTCAACTGAACAGTGAGTAAAGCGGGACGCCGCATAACTAAATCACTGTATTGAAAATCTGAGATTTCATTTCATTTGCGGAGGAGAAGTTATATTTGGGCTATCAATACCCTAAAGAATATTTCTACAGTATACCCAAACTCAAAGTTGGAGGAACATTTATTTAAAAGACTTTTTATCCCCGAATAATCAGAGGCGGTCTTATTCCTAAATATTTTTTAGATTAATAGGAATTTAGTTTTATATTTCATATTTTATTATATTTATCCGGATTTTATGTTATGGTGTTTTAATGGTATTAAATGAATTGTCTATATGTTTATATGTCCTATTGATAATAAATTGTGAGGTTCCTTTTATTCCAGAGAGTGCCCAGTATCTTTTTTCATTTGCACATTTTATCAAAGGAAGGGTGATTCCTTTTTACTGAGAGCACCTCTACCATAATCTGCTTTGAATCCAGTGCGTCACCTCTCTTTATCTGTTTTACATCTATAAAAATATCAAATTTATTTAAAGCAACAGACACAACAGAGAATGAATTAAAAACATTGTATACAATGAATCTGGGCCATGTGAACTGAATATAAACACATGTCCCCCTGACTCACCACAAAAGCATGAACATTCCCCCACATGTGCAAATAAACAGCAGCTGAAAGTACATGTAATCCATCAACAATGAAAAAATGTAAAGCTATAATACTTATAGTGGCGACCGTTGGACTGGGGGTGGTAGGCAGAGTTTAAGATCGGTTTCACCCCACACACTTTCCAGAGTTGGTGGGTGACCTCTGCAGTGAACTGGGTGCCCCTATCCGATATAATCTCCCGGGGAAATCCCATACGGGAGAATATTCGCATAAGGGCATCGGCTATAGTCTCTGCATGTACGCCACTGCCTCTGGGTATCTAGTGGCGTAGTCCACTACGGTCAAGATGTATTTCTTGCCGGAGGGACTGGGTTTCGCTAGGGGTCCTATTATGTCTACAGCTACTCGACTGAAGGGTTCTACAATTATGGGCAGGGATCTGAGTTTGGCTTTATAGCGATCCCCTCTCTTCCCTACCCTCTGGCAGGTATCGCACGTTTGACAGTATTGTCTAATATCCTTTGAGATACCTGGCCAGAAGAAGTTCTGCGTCAGCCGGTGTTTTGTTCGGCTGATTCCTAAATGTCCTCATAATGGTATATCGTGCGCGATGCGCAGCAACTCTTGTCTATACTTTCGGGGTACCACTAACTGCTTAGTGGGCACGGGTATGGACCCTGCTACTACCTTCTCTGCATAGCGGTATAGGAGACCTTTGTCCCAAGCATATCTCTCTCCCTCCAACCCTCCTTGGTCCTTGTTTATCCTATCTTTATATACCTGCAGGGAGGGATCTAGGGCCACCTCACTGCCAAATTCCAGGGGGGCATCCCAGGGGAGAATAGGAGGGGTGTGTGGCATATTGTTTACCTGAGCCTCAGAGTGATCGGATGGAGCCGTGGTGCGTGCTTGCTGCCGGGTAACAACCGAGTAGGCCTCTTGGATAGTTGGTTGAGGGACAAAAGCAGAGGTGAGCTCCCCCAAGTCGTTGCCCAAAATAACATCAGCTGGCAAATCCTGCATAATTCCCACCTCCATGTTTCCATGTCCTGCCCCCCAATTCAAATGCACCTTGGCAGTGGGAACTTTGTAAATTGCTCCCCCTGCCACCTGTACAGCTACACAGTCTCCGGTGAGGGTGTGCTTAGTCACCAAATGATTTCGGACTAGGGTTAACGTGGCCCCAGAGTCACGTAATCCTTGTATACTCTTCCCCTTCATGTGTACCACCTGGCGGTGCCCCTGACGGTTGTCTGAGGCGGCTTGTATGGGGTTTACCTCATGTAGGATCCCCAGAGGCTCTTCTATTGAGGTGACTGTGGTTGTTGGGAGCACAGATTCTCTTTGGCAGCAGTGTACTGCAGCCCGATTGGGGGGAGGAGGACCCTGGTGGTTCCAGTTCTGGCGAGGTCGGTTACGTGGGCAGTCTCTCTGGATGTGCCCTTGTTGGTTGCAGGTGTGGCAGCTGATCGGTGGTCGGGTATTGTAATGGTGGCTACTTTGAAGAACCTAGAATATGACATATTTTCAGTTGTTTCACACTGGTTTGTTATGTATATAATTCCACATGTGTTAATTCATAGTTTTGATGCCTTCATAGTCAGGAAAATAAAGAAAACTCTTTGAATGAGAAGGTGTGTCCAAACTTTTGGTCTGTACTGTATTATATATATATATATATATATATATATATATATTTGTAAACCTTTTTTTCTATTTTCTCTTAGATCCCCAAGGGCCTAACATCACACAATGGTTTGAAATAAATTTATTAAAAAAATAATATTTGGTATATTGCAATGTAGGGATGACACCTCCAGGACGACATTGGACTATACCAAAAGGTATTGGAGCCTCAACTGGCTCTGGCCTTTCACAGACAAAGTCCGGCCAAGCCCAAAAGTGCAGGACTTCTGGGCTTTGTGCCCACAGATGCCATGGTCCCATTTAGCCACAACATCCGAGGGGTTAAATGTCAGCATTATTGCCGATCGTAGACCTTAGCCCCAGATATCTGCTCTATGAAACAGCAGAAACCCGGTGGCTATGGCACCCACTGCACTCATAAGCATGTACCATCTTTGAAGACCCAACTTCTGCTGTACTATTATAGCATAAGTCAGGAAAGGGTTAATCAGTAGAACAAACTGGTGTCCAAACCTGGATATTACATACATAGCCAAATCAATAGATGAGAGGTTAATTAGTGGAACTAGTAGTGGAACTAGCCAAGGTCAGCAAACGAGCAGGTACTGCATAGAGCTCAGACACAAGGCACAGAGCAAGGACAATATATGCAGTCACAGGCAATGCTTGGTTTGTCCCCTACCTACATCTCTGATTGGAAAGCATGAATGGCTCTGTATCCTAGGTCTCTGGCCAACCAGCCAGAGCTTGACTAGTTGGCATAGCATCCTTAAGGGAACAGCCATGCAATTTTAGCGAGCACCAATGTCTGTCTCCTCTGAAATGTGACAGCCACCCATGCCACTTCTGATCTCCTCCAGTACAGTAGGATTGACCGTAGTGGTGGCTGCTAGGTTGAGAGACAGATACCATTAAAGCTATTCTAGCTCATCCACACCAAACTCTCCCAAACATGTCTTTAAGGACCTTGCTTAGTGCCCTGGGGCACAATCATGCTGGAACAGAAAAGAGCCTTCTTCAAACTGTTCCCACATAGTTGGATGCATATATTTGTCTAAAGTGTCATGATCCATCCGCATCAGAATACCATATTAAGAAGTGGGATTAGTTACTCTACAGAACACAATTCCGCTACTCAAGAGTCCAGTGGAGGAGTGCTTTACATCACTTCATTCAATGCATGGCATTTTACTTGGTGATGAAATGCTTCTTGCAGCTGCTCAGACAAGGAAACTCACATCATGAAGCTCCTGGCGCACAGTTTTTGTTCTCATGTTAATGCTAGATGAGGTTTGTAACAGTGCAGAGTCAGCAGAGCGTTGGTGATTTGTATGCACTATGGGGGACATTTATAATTTGCAGTTCAGTTGTTTTTGTGTCATTTTTACATCTGTCTTTGCTTTGTGTGCCTGCTCCAAATTTATGGAATAATTTAGAGATGAGCGAATCAAAGTTGATGAAGTAGAATTCTATCTGAATTTTAGGAAAACTTTGTTTTGTCCCGAAGTTGAATTTCCACCCTTTGTGGTAATGAAATGAATAGTATTTTTCCTAAAATTGCTGCTGCACATGTTAGAAAGAGGAAGTAAGAAGCAGGGCAGTTTCTAGAGAAATTTACCAACAGAGCGAACATCAAAAAAGCACCGTACCCCATTGTAGTTGATGGGGGTGGCGGGCATTCAGGCTGCATCCAGCAGTGCCGGATCCAGTGAATTCCGGCAGGCTGTTCTCTGCTGGAACAGCCTGCCAGAAACACTAACGCAGTTGTGAAAGTAGCCTAATACAGTGCCACATACCTCTTACTTCCAGTGACGTCTCCTTTGATGTAGATGTTCTCTTTCTTTATCTTCTCCATTCAGACCAGACCGCCATGATGATTTCTTTCAGCCATCTCTTCTCTCTGCAGAGTTTGACAGACAGCTTAGTTTCCTACTTTTCCAACATCCTCCCACCTTCTCAACATCCCATCATGCACCCCCAAAACTATACTGAGGAAAAAGATAAACCCCCTGAAAATACTAGTTACACACAGATAGCGCCCACTTCAATAATTATTGAAACACAATGCTCTAAAAAATAACTGCATCCAGCAAATAGTATCTCTGACACTAATAGTGTAACCATAATGTCCCCCAAAAATAACTGTGCTAAGCTGATACTGTGCCATGGTGCCCCCACAGTAATAGTGCTCCCCAAAATCCCAACAATAGCAAAAAATTATGTTCCAGAGTGCACTTAGTAGTAATAGTGCTCCTGCAGTGCCCCCAACAGTAATTGTGTCACAGAAGTACGGTAATAATGCTTCCATAGTCCTCCAGTTGCAATAAAGCCCACCATAATGCCCCTGGTAGTAATAATTCTCTTTATAATGTGTGACAGTAGAAAAACACCACCTTATAATGTGCGCCAGTACAAAAAAATGCCCCGTTGTGTGTCAGTAGAAAAAACAAAAAACAAACAAAAAAAAACATCTCTTAGTGCCCCCAGTAGAGCCAATGTCCGCAGAATGCCCTCATGTGTTCCAATGACCCGTACTGTGTGCCCCCAATTAAGCTTAGGTGCCCATAGTGCCGCTATAATTTGTGCCAGTATAAAATGTCCTTATACAGTAGCAAGAAAAAGTATGTGAACCCTTTGGAATGATATGGATTTCTGCACAAATTGGTCATAAAATGTGATCTGATCTTCATCTAAGTCACAACAATAGACAATCACAGTCTGCTTGAACTAATAACACACAAATAAATTAAATGTTACCATGTTTTTATTGAACACACCATGTAAACATTCACAGTGCAGGTGGAAAAAGTATGTGAACCCCTAGACTAATGACATCTCCAAGAGCTAATTAGAGTTAGGTGTCAGCCAACTGGAGTCCAATCAATGAGATGAGATTGGAGGTGTTGGTTACAGCTGCCCTGCCCTATTAAAAACACACACCAGTTCTGGGTTTGCTTTTCACAAGAAGCATTGCCTGATGTGAATGATGCCTTGCACAAAAGAGCTCTCAGAAGACCTACGATTAAGAATTGTTGACTTGCATAAAGCTGGAAAGGGTTATAAAAGTATCTCCAAAAGCCTTGCTGTTCATCAGTCCATAAGACAAATTGTCTATGAATGGAGAAAGTTCAGCACTGCTGCTGCTCTCCCTAGGAGTGGCTGTCCTGTAAAGATGACTGCAAGAGCACAGCGCAGACTGCTCAATGAGGTGAAGAATACTAGAGTGTCAGCTAAAGACTTACAAAAGTCTCTGGCATATGCTAACATCCCTGTTAGCGAATCTATGATACGTAAAACACTAAACAAGAATGGATTTCATGGGAGGATACCACAGAGGAAGCCACTGCTGTCCCAAAAAAACATTGCTGCACGTTTACAGTTTGCACAAGAGCACCTGAATGTTCCACAGCAGTACTGGCAAAATATTCTGTGGACAGATGAAACCAAAGTTGAGTTGTTTGGAAGAAACACACAACACTATGTGTGGAGAAAAAGAGGCACAACACACCAACATCGAAACCCCATGCCAACTGTGAAGTATGGTGGTGGGGGCATCATGGTTTGGGGCTGCTTTGCTGTGTCAGGGCCTGGACGGATTGCTATCATCGAAGGAAAAATGAATTCCCAAGTTTATCAAGACATTTTGAAGGAGAACTTAAGGCCATCTGTCCACCAGCTGAAGCTCAACAGAAGATGGGTATTGCAACAGGACAACGACCCAAAGCATAGAAGTAAATCAACAACAGAATGGCTTAAACAGAAGAAAATACGCCTTCTGCAGTGGCCCAGTCAGAGTCCTGACCTCAACTCGCTTGAGATGCTGTGGCATGACATCAAGAAAGCGATTCACACCAGACATCCCAAGAATATTGCTGAACTGAAACAGTTCTGTAAAGAGGAATGGTCAAGAATTACTCCTGACCGTTGTGCACGTCTGATCTGCAACTACTGGAAACGTTTGGTTGAAGTTATTGCTGCCAAAGGATGTTCAACCAGTTATTAAATCCAAGGATTCACATACTTTTTCCACCTGCACTGTGAATGTTTACATGGTGTGTTCAATAAAAACATGGTAACATTTAATTCTTTGTGTGTTATTAGTTTAGGCAGACTGTGATTGTCTATTGTTGTGACTTAGATGAAGATCAGATTACATTTTATGACCAATTTGTGCAGAAATCCATATCATTCCAAAGGGTTCACATACTTTTTCTTGCAACTGTACACTGCCCCACATAGATGCCTCCATAATGCTCCTCTCACCCCTTCCCCATAGTGGCACCAAAATGGGTGCCAGTATTAAATGCCCCTATATAATGTCCCCATAGTGCCAGTAAATAGGGCCCCCACTAAATGCCTCCATAGTGCTCCTTTACCCCCCACTTCTCCATAGAGCCCCCCATAATAAGTGCCAGTATATAGGGCCCCCAGTAGATGCCCCCATAGTGCTCCTTTCCCCCCACTTCTCCATAGAGCCGCTCAATAATGTGTGCCAGTACATAGGGCCCCCAGTAGATGCCCCCATAGTGCTTCTTCCCCTCTTCTCCATAGTGCCCCCATAATGTACCAGTATATAGGGCCCCCTATAATGTGCCAGTATATAGGGCCCCATAGTGCTTCCCCCTCTTCTCCATAGTGCCGCCATATTCTGGCAGTATATAGGGCCCCCATACTGCTCCCCCTCTTCTCCATAGTGCCCCCATAATGTACCAGTATATAGGGCCCCCTATAATGTGCCAGTATATAGGGCCCCATAGTGCTTCCCCCTCTTCTCCATAGTGCCGCCATATTCTGGCAGTATATAGGGCCCCCATACTGCTCTTCCTCTTCTCCATAGTGCCCTCCCATATTGTGCCAGTATATAGGGCCCCCATAGTGCTTCCCCACTTCTCCGTAGTGGCCCCCATAGTGCTTCCCCCTCTTCTCCATAGTGCCCCCCATATTTTGGCAGTATATAGGGCCCCCATAGAGTCCCCATATTTTGGCAGTATATAGGGCCCCAATAGTGCTTCCTCGCCCCCCATATTTTGGCAGTATATAGGGCCCCCATAGTGCTTCCCCTCTTTCTCATAGTTCCCCACCATATTGTGGCAGTATATAGGACCCCCATAGTGCTTCCCTTCTTCTCTACAGTGCCCCCCATATTGTGCCAGTATATTGGGCCCCCATAGGGCTTCCCCACTTCTCCATAGTGGCTCCTATAGTGCTTGCCCCTCTTCTCCATAATGCCCCCCCATATTTTGGCAGTATATAGGGCCCCCATAGTGCCCCCATATTTTGCCAGTATATAGGGCCCCCATAGTGCTTCCACTCTTCTCCATAGGGCCCCCCATATTGTGCCAGTATATAGGGCCCCTATAGTGCTTCCCCTCTTCTCCATAGTGCCCCCCTTATTGTGCCAGTATATAGGGCCCCCACAGGGCTCCCCCACTTCTCCATAGTGGCTCCTATAGTGCTTCCCCCTCTTCTCCATAGTGCCCCCCATATTTTGGCAGTATATAGGGCCCCCATAGTGCCCCCATATTTTGGCAGTATATAGGGCCCCCATAGTGCTTCCCCTCTTTCTCATAGTTCCCCGCCATATTGTGGCAGTATATAGGACCCCCATAGTGCTTCCCTTCTTCTCTACAGTGCCCCCCATATTGTGCCAGTATATTGGGCCCCCATAGGGCTTCCCCACTTCTCCATAGTGGCTCCTATAGTGCTTGCCCCTCTTCTCCATAATGCCCCCCCATATTTTGGCAGTATATAGGGCCCCCATAGTGCCCCCATATTTTGCCAGTATATAGGGCCCCCATAGTGCTTCCACTCTTCTCCATAGGGCCCCCCATATTGTGCCAGTATATAGGGCCCCTATAGTGCTTCCCCTCTTCTCCATAGTGCCCCCCTTATTGTGCCAGTATATAGGGCCCCCACAGGGCTCCCCCACTTCTCCATAGTGGCTCCTATAGTGCTTCCCCCTCTTCTCCATAGTGCCCCCCATATTTTGGCAGTATATAGGGCCCCCATAGTGCCCCCATATTTTGGCAGTATATAGGGCCCCCATAGTGCTTCCCCTCTTTCTCATAGTTCCCCGCCATATTGTGCCAGTATATTGGGCCCCCATAGTGCTTCCCCTCTTCTCCATAGTGCCCCCCATATTGTGCCAGTATATAGGGCCCCTATAGTGCTTCCCCTCTTCTCCATAGTGGCCCCATAGTGCTTCCCCCTCTTTTCCAAAGTGCCCCCCATATTTTGGCAGTATATAGGGCCCCCATAGTGCTTCCCCCTCTTCTCCATAGTGCCCCCCCCATATTTTGGCAGTATATAGGGCCCCCATAGTGCCTCCCCTCTTCTCCATAGTGCTTCTTCCCCTCTTCTCCATAGTGCCCCCATAATGTACCAGTATATAGGGCCCCCTATAATGTGCCAGTATATAGGGCCCCATAGTGCTTCCCCCTCTTTTTCATAGTACCCCCCATATTCTGGCAGTATATAGGGCCCCCATAGTGCTTCCACTCTTCTCCATAGGGCCCCCCATATTGTGCCAGTATATAGGGCCCCTATAGTGCTTCCCCTCTTCTCCATAATGCCCCCCCATATTTTGGCAGTATATAGTGCCCCCATAGTGCCCCCCATATATTGGCAGTATATAGGGCCCCAATAGTGCTTCCCCTCTACTTCATAGTGCCCCCCCATATTTTGGCAGTATACAGGGCCCCCATAGTGCTTTCCCTCTTCTTCATAGTGCCCCCCCCATATTTTGGCAGTATATAGGGCCCCCATAGTGCTTCCCTTCTTCTCCACAGTGCCCCCATATTGTGCCAGTATATAGGGCCCCCATAGTGCTTCCACTCTTCTCCATAGTGGCCCCCATAGTGCTTCCCCCTCTTCTCCATAGTGCCCCCCCATATTGTGCCAGTATATAGGGCCCCCATAGTGCTTCCACTCTTCTCCATAGTGGCCCCCATAGTGCTTCCCCCTCTTCTCCATAGTGCCCCCCATATTTTGGCAGTATATAGGGCCCCCATAGTGCCTCCCCTCTTCTTTATAGTGCCCCCATATTGTGGCAGAATATAGGGCCCCCATCGTGCTTTCCTTCTTCTCCATAGTGCCCACCCCATATTGTGCCAGTATATAGGGCCCCTATCGTGCTTCCCCTCTTCTTCATAGCGCCCACCCCATATTCTGGCAGTATATAGGGCCCCCATACTGCTCCCCCTCTTCTCCATAGTGCCCTCCCATATTGTGCCAGTATATAGGGCCCCCATAGTGCTTCCCCACTTCTCCGTAGTGGCCCCCATAGTGCTTCCCCCTCTTCTCCATAGTGCCCCCCATATTTTGGCAGTATATAGGGCCCCCATAGTGCTTCCCCTCTTTCTCATAGTTCCCCGCCATATTGTGGCAGTATATAGGGCCCCCATAGTGCTTCCCTTCTCCACAGTGCCCCCCATATTGTGCCAGTATATTGGGCCCCCATAGTGCTTCCCCTCTTCTCCATAGTGCCCCCCATATTGTGCCAGTATATAGGGCCCCTATAGTGCTTCCACTCTTCTCCATAGTGGCCCCCATAGTGCTTCCCCCTCTTCTCCATAGTGCCCCCCATATTTTGGCAGTATATAGGGCCCCCATAGTGCCTCCCTTCTTCTTTATAGTGCCCCCATATTGTGGCAGAATATAGGGCCCCCATCGTGCTTTCCTTCTTCTCCATAGTGCCCACCCCATATTGTGCCAGTATATAGGGCCCCCATCGTGCTTCCCCTCTTCTTCATAGCGCCCACCCCATATTGTGCCAGTATATAGGGCCCCCATCGTGCTTCCCCTATTCTCCATAGTGGCCCCCATAGTGCTTCCCCTCTCTTCTCCATAGTGCCCCCCCCATATTTTGGCAGTATATAGGGCCCCATAGTCCTTCCCCTCTTCTCTATAGTGCCCCCCCATATTGTGGCAGTATATTGGGCCCCCAAAAATGCTTCCCCTCTTCTCCATAGTGGCCCCCATAGTGCTTCCCCTCTTCTCCATAGTACTCCTCCATATTGTGCCAGTATATAGTGCCCCCTTCTTTCCACAGTATACTATAAATAATAAAAACACATATACTTACCTTATGCTGCTGTCAGCGATGCAATGCAGGCCTCTTCTGGCCTGTGTCCTGCGCTGTACGGCTCAGTAGCGTATCAGAGGAACGGGCAAGGGAGACGCCTCTCCCCTGCCCCACACCGTTCTTCTGTATTGCTGTCCTGAGGATGAGCACTTCCACAATGGAAACGCTCATCTCCACTCCTGATGCCTCCGAACAGAAATAGCCCCCCTCCGGCACTGGGCCCTGCTGACGGCACCCCCCTCTTCTGTCCTGAGTGATGCGCCCCCCTCTTCTGTCCTGGGTGATGCGCCCCATGCGGTCGCACCCCTCGCCCGGCTGTAGAAACGGCCCTGGTAAGAAGCCAGGGAACGAGAGATCGCCCATAATGCCATGCAGATAGCCAATAAGCAGCTAGTCAGTCCCTGTGATAGAACTACAAACACTGATTAGGGAGGTCAAACCGTGGTAAAAGGTCTGCGCTCCAGATTACCAGAGGTAAGGCATGATTCAGGAGGTGGGTAATCTAAAATTTAACATTTATTGATAATGCAGATAAAATAATTCCAAAATGAAGAGTGCAATAACAGACCTTGGGATAGAACAGATGAAAATACACTGGCGGACAGCCTAAGTGTCCCCTGGGAGCTTTTTTTCTAGATCCTTTTAGGGACTTCTAGTCTTATCTTCAGGGACAGGTTCCGGACGGGGTCGTCCTTGTAAGGACGAGTGCCCTGTGGTGAGGCTGCTACCCAATCTTAGAATTAGGGTCATGTTCGCTAGTCAGCTATAGGGTGTATACAGGGACCCTACACTCCTGTGTATCACTGCCTGACATCGTCTTTTTCATTTTTTTCATCTTCTATGGAGAAGCTGCTAATGAGCATTGTCAAGGGTGAACGTCCCGTTTCCTGTCTCACGGTACCGGTAGGACAACTGGTTTCTGGTGCCGCCGTGCACTATTTTTAGTGTTTACATGTATTTTTCAATTGGGATGGACACTTAGGCTGTCCGCCAGTGTATTTTCATCTGTTCTATCCCAAGGTCTGTTATTGCACTCTTCATTTTGGAATTATTTTATCTGCATTATCAATAAATGTTAAATTTTAGATTACCCACCTCCTGAATCAGTCCCTGTGATGTCATAGCCCTATAAACAGCCTCCTCCTGCCCTGTCTCCGCCATTTTACAGTGAACTTAGTGCAGGGAGAGACGTTACAGGCACTAGGGACAGTATAGGAAAGCATCTATTAACAAAAAAATTACTATTGAGCAGTTCAGGGAAAGATTATTCATAGTGTAGGGATATAGTAGGGAGGCATTATTCATACTGTAGGGAGAGAGCATGGACCAATTGAACTGGGTAAAGCCTGGCTATTAGGGGCCATTCTATTACACCTTGTTGCACTAATTGGGGATACAAAGTGTTCTAATACTACAGATTTTAGGTTGTTTGCATTCTTTGATACATCAGTAATTCCAGTAATCCTTGATTCTGTTGTTAGGGTGAAACTGTGGTCTGACTACAGAATTTTGGGGGTTCACGTTCTTTTATATATAATTCAATGTATTAATCCTTGATTGTTTAACTGGGGTTAAATTGCAGCTTGATACTACAGATTTTAGGGTACTTATGTTTTATTATAAATAAGTATATCCGTTAATCCCTAATTGTATAATCAGGGTAAAATTTCAGCCTGATACTAAAGATTTTAGGGTGCTCTAGTTGTACTGTACATAAATATATCCATTAATCCCTAATTGTGGAATTGCTGTGAAATTGCGGCCTGATACAAAAAGTTTTGGGGTGCTTACTTTTTTTTATACTGTATATATAAATACCATCCATTCATCCTTGTTTTGGGGGTGATATTGCGGCCTGGCACTTTTGCTCTTTTACCCTGACAGTGACAGGCCCTACTAAGGGAATGGCCAGTGGCCAAAATGTTGCTTAAAGGGATTCTGTCACCCCACTAAACTCTTTTTTTTTTTTTTTGTGTACTTATAATCCCTATCCTGCCATATTGCCATACATTATGTTATTAATAATTTTCGTTCAGTAGATTTAGCTAAAAAACTTACTTTTATGATACAGTTGTGTTCAAAATTATTCAACCCCCAATGCTGTAAAGGATTTTAGGGAATTTAGTGTACATTTGTAATTGTGTTCAGAATGAAATCTTACAAGGACTTTTTAAAGAACCAAATGCAACTAAAATGACATCAATTGTTTTTGTAATACAGTATTAAATGTTTTTTTTGTGATTTCTTCATTGACACAATTATTCAACCCCTTAAAATCTAACATTTTTAAGAACAGAGGTTAATTCAAGTGTTTTCGATCAGGTATTGAAAACACCTGTGGATGTCAAGGAGCAGCAATCAAGCATAATAAGCACCAATTAGGCAGATTTAAAAGGACTGTGATACTCAGCTCCTTCTAGACATTTACTGGTGTGTTTACAAACATGGTGAAGTCAAGAGAATGGTCCAGGAAGACAAGAGAAGAGGTGATTTCTCTTCACAGGAAGGGCAATGGCTATAAGAAGATTGCAAAGATGTTAAACATACCAAGAGACACCATAGGAAGCATCATTCGCGAATTCAAGGCAAAGGGCACTGTTGAAACGCTACCTGGTCGTGGCAGAAAGAAGATGCTGACTTCGACTGCTGTGCGCTACCTGAAGCGCAAAGCGCAAAGTGGAGAAAAGTCCCCGTGTGACTGCTGAGGAACTGACAAAAGAATTGTCAGATGTGGGTACTGAAGTTTCAGCTCAGACAATAAGGCGCACACTGCGTAATGAAGGCCTCCATGCCAGAACTCCCAGGCGCACCCCCATGCCAAAAGTCATGTGGACAAACCACAAAAGTTTTCTGTGGACTGATTAAACAAAATTAGAACTGTTTGGGCCCATGGATCAACGCTATATTTGGAGGAAGAAGAACAAGGCCTATGAAGAAAAGAACACCTGTTTTGCTTCTACAGGTACAGGGAAGCTTCAGCGTGTGCAAGGTACCATGAATTCTCTTCAGTACCAGGAGATATTGGATGAAAATGTGATGCAGTCCGTCACAAACCTGAGGCTTGGGAGACGTTGGACCTTTCAACAGGACAATGATCCCAAGCATACCTCCAAGTCCACTAGAGCATGGTTGCAGATTAAAGGCTGGAACATTTTGAAGTGGCCATCGCAGTCACCAGACTTAAATCCGATTGAGAACCTCTGGTGGGACTTAAAGAAAGCAGTTGCAGCGCGCAAGCCTAAGAATGTGACTGAACTGGAGGCTTTTACCCATGAAGAATGGGCGAAGATACCCGTAGATCGCTGCAAGACACTTGTGTCAAGCTATGCTTCACGTTTAAAAGCTGTTATAACTGGAAAAGGATGTTGTACTAAGATTGAATGTCACTTGGGGGTTGAATAAAACTGATAATGATGTGAGCACAGAAAAGACATTTGTGGTTATTTCATTATAAATGTTATGTTATATTTGTCTGACTTACAAGTGCCTCTTTGATTTAATTGTAACAAGATGACTGAAATGATCAAAATCAATGTCAAACTGGCCAAAACACTCAATTTCAGTGGGGGTTGAATAATTTTGAACACAACTGTATGCTAATTAACTTTCTACCAGCAAGTAGGGCGTCTACTTGCTGGTAGCAGTCGCAGAAAACCGCTCCCTCCTTCTGTTGATTGACAGGGCCAGCCGCGATCTCCTCCTCCGGCCAGCCCTGTCAGCATTTCAAAAATCACGCGCCTGTGTTGATTCGGCGCAGGCGCTCTGAGATAAGGAGGCTCGCCTCCTCAGCACTCCCTCAGTGCACCTGCGCCGATGACATCTTCTCTTTCGGTGACGTCATCGGCGCAGGCGCACTGAGGGAGTGCTGAGGAGGCGAGCCTCCTTATCTCAGAGCGCCTGCGCCGAATCAACACAGGCGCACGATTTTTGAAATACTGACAGGGCCAGTCGGAGGAGGAGATCGCGGCTGGCCCTGTCAATTAACAGAAGGAGGGGGCGGTTTTCTTCGGCTGCTACCAGCAAGTAGATGCCCTACTTGCTGGTAGAAAGGTAATTAGCATATCATAAAAGTAAGTTTTTTGCTAAATCTACTGAGCGAAAATGATTAATAGCATAATGTATGGCAATATGGCAGGATAGGGATTAGAAGTACACAAAAAAAAAAATAATGAGTTTAATGGGGTGACAGAAGCCCTTTAAGGTGGCAGATGTAACAGAAGAAGAAAGAGGGTGGTAGCAGCAGTCTCAGCGACCGGCCAGTGTCATCCAGTGGTCGTGTTTTGACCAGCAACCCAGCTGTCCTTGAATGGTCATCATCCTAAATGACATCAGACACCCACAGCCAGGAGTTGATGGGTTCCTCTGACACCATGTTTAGTTGGCATGGCCAGGAAGCAAGCTCTGTGCCCCCACTTGTCCTGAACCTGCCTCTTTCATTATCTGTTCCTTCTACTTGAGAAGTATTG
The DNA here is from genome assembly GCF_905171765.1 of Bufo bufo. Taxonomy (NCBI): domain Eukaryota; kingdom Metazoa; phylum Chordata; class Amphibia; order Anura; family Bufonidae; genus Bufo; species Bufo bufo. The sequence continues at coordinate 156,190,501 of NC_053392.1, read as the reverse complement.
TGTGCTGTTGACCTTGCTCCACTTTTCAGCAAGCACAAGATTCTAGAGGACAGTCAACAGCTACTGCGCAGACACGATCTGGAGTAGAGGTCCGCTGCTTCCTCCAGTAGGCGGGCAAGTAGTGATGATGAGAGTCGCGTGGGAGGTGGTGTTGCGAGCAGTCAGGCATGTGGTCCTGAGACTGGTCAGTGTGACATCAGTGACGTGCAGACAGTACCTGATGATGATGTAGCTGATCACAAGTGGGAGTTGGGTGGAGGGAGCTTCATCATCATCATCATCATCATCATCAGGAGAAGAGGGTGGCAGGTTGCATGTGAGGAAGCGGCTGAGCCAGCAGGGTGGAAGCATTGCCGTGAGTCAGCAAGGTGGCAGCAGTGTGAGGTCTGGAGCCAAATGTGCATGGGGTAGACCATCTGCTACGCAGGAGCCTACCTTTCCAGAAAGAACTAGCAGTGCACAGGTTCGCAGAGACAAATGCAGAAGGCTGTCAGCACGGATTGGTGGGGGGGAAAATGACCTACTCGGTGGTGTGGGAATTTTTAAATCAAGCCACCGGAAGACATCAGCATGGTCATTTGTAGAATCTGTGGGCAGATGAGGCATGGCCAGGGTGCCATGTTGGCACCACGGACCTGCGTCAACACATGCAGCGTCACCATAAAGTGGCCTGGGAAAACTGTTGTGCTACTGTAGTGGTACAGCCTGACCCAGCAACCGTTGCATCAACCAGTGGCCCGCACCCTTTTCCTGCAGTCAAGGTTCTACCACCTCAGCAGAAGGGAGCTTTGTTTCCTTCCCATCATCTACTGGTCCTGATGCTCCTGCTCCTCCTACTACTACTCCTCGTCACTCGTTTATTCAGCAATCGATCACAGAGATGATTTAAAAAAAACAGTATCCGTGCAGTCATCCAAAGGCACATAAGCTGAACGTGTTCCTGGCCAAGTTTCTGGTACTACAGTCCCTCCCTTTTCATGTGGTAGACTCTGCACCTTTCAGAGAACTGATGGTTTGTGCTAAGCCAAGGTGGAGAGTCCTAAGCGGTCATTACTTCTCCAAAATGGCTGTACCAGCCCTGCACATGTATGTTGAACAGACGGAGGGCCAGTCCTTGGGCATGTCAGTGTCTGATAAAGTTCACGGCAGCACTGATGTGTTGTCACAACCAGACAGCTGAGAAGCTCTGACAGAAACCTTTCAGAACTTCCTCCTTGAGTTTCTTTGTTTTGGTTTTCAGTTCATCATCTCGTTGGCCTCTCTCAGCTGTCATGTGTTTGGACTGATTGCATCCTTTTAAATTCCTCCCCTTAATGCATTAGGTTGCGGCTTATACAACTTCCTGGAGTGTGTGCTTGCTGTTCCTAGTTCCCAGTCGTCTGCAAGATAAGTGCTGTATATGTATTTGTGATTTTCTGTCTGCTGGATCCAGGTGACCCTGACTCCCTCCGTGTCTGTGTAGGGAGCCGGTGGTCGTGTCCCCTCACTATTGTAGGGTCTTCATGTGTTAGATAGTCGAGGTACGTGGATATGCGACCATTCACCTTTGGGGTGTTCGCATAGGCTGAGCAGTCAGGGAGAGTCTGCCAGGTCCATGCTGGGCTCTCCCTTTTGTTCCTTAGTTGTGGATCCAGTGAGTCATTGATTATATTGCATTGTCTTGTTTCCTGTACACCATCCGTGACATGTGTGGACCTATAACTACAGTCAAGGACAATATATGTCCTTATTGGCCTACTGGGTAAATGTCTTTCCTGCCAAACCACAACAGCAACTTAGCCAAGTGACAGTACTCCCACCTCTGCATTCTCAAGCTGTGGGTCCTGCGCCAAAGTCCTCCTCTGCCTCTTCATCCTCCACCTTGTCCTCAGCCTCCACTGCAGGCACAATTCGGAATGCTACTCCAGCATATCACCTGTGCAAAGCCTGGCAATGTTATGTTGTTCTGCACCTGGTTTGCCTGGGCGAACAGAGTCACACCGAGGAGGAACTGCTCCGCATCCTTCAAAAGGAAATTAAATCCTGGCTTTCTCCTCGCCAACTGAAAATTGTAGCCATGGTCCCCGACAACTGGAAAAACATTATGTCGGTGCTGCGTCAAGGAGGGCTGACCCACGTGCCCAGCATGGCGCACGTCTTTAATCTGATTGTAAAGTGGTTTCTGAAGTCTTCCACCCAACTGCAAGATAGCCTGAAAATGGCTAGGAAACTGTGCATGCACTTCACCACAAAGCATGCCCTCCTTGAGCTGCAAAGGCAGAATAGTGTTCCCGAACATTGGCTGATATACGACATTTCCACACGTTGGAACTCCACCCTCCACATGTTGGACTGACTATATGAGCAGAGGAAGGCCGTAAACAATTTCTTGATGATGCAAGCTGACAGGAGCACTCCCCGGAGCACCAGCTCCATCAGTAGCAACTTAAGTCTGGATTCTCTAATGAGCACTTTACCCCTTAGTAAAGAAACCAGCCACCAGCAGTACCAGCAATACATGGAGCAGAACCTGAACCAGCAGGTGTTGGCATACTTGAACTGTTCCCTGCCACCCAACATCCAAGATCCCCCTGGACTACTGGGCAGCCAAACTTTATTTGTGGTCGCAACTGGTCGAGTTTGGCCTGGACAAACTTTCCTGCCTGGCCAGTAGTGTGGCATCAGAGCGGGTGTTTAGTGCTGCTGGGGGCATAGTTACCCTAAGAAGAACTGGCCTTTCCACTCAAAATGTGGAGAAACTAAACTTTGTGAAGATGAATCAGGTTGAAACGTCGCTGTGACTGTGCTGCTGATTTAGATAAAAGACTGTATTTTTTTCACAAACGGAAGAGTACATATTTTTGGTACATGTCGGGACCCCCAGCCAGGATCTCTATCCGAGAGCACCACCTTTTCTATTAATGGTAGATACTCCTTCCAATTGTTGGAATCTGTAGTGCTGCTTATCCTGTTCTCAGGATGTGGATCAGCCAGGATTTCCACACGCCAGTGCATGATGCATCAGACTAGATCATTCGGGGTGCGACAGCCAAACTTTGACATGTTTCTTCTGGCCACCTTCGTCACCCACTATTTTGATGAGACCACTAGTGATGAGCGACAGGGGATATATTCGAATTTGCGATATTTAACAAATATTTTGTAGAATATTCATCATATATTCATGAATTTCGAGAATTCGAGATTATTTTATTGAATACGAAAAATCGGCAATGTAAAAATCGCGTAATGCGATTTTGTAACGCGAAATACAGGCGTGGGTCACTTTGGCTACATTTTTCAAGCTGATATAAGTTTCCTGAGACTGGAGAAAATGGTTGGCACAGCAAAATATTAGAATAGCTTTATATGCAGATAGAGTCAAGTGCTTCAATATATTCGCGATTGCGCTAATCGGTAGTGATTCAAATATTTTTTCGCACTACGTGCAACTTCACATTTTAGCATGTCTGTCTACAGATTACTGATTGGTGCATTATTTAGCATGTCTTTCTACAGATTACTGATTGGTGCAAGTATTGTTGTGAACTTGACATTGCTTCCTTCTCATTGGCCCACAAGCAAGAAGCAGAGAGGAATCATGTGTTCAGAAGGAAAAAAAATGCTGAATAGTCGATATAACGAATATATTGCACTATATTCTAAATATTTGCGGCGATATTCGCGATAAGAATTCGCTATTCGAATATTTATGCTCAACACCAGAGGCAACCCACCTGATGCCACACACCTGCTGCCTCTGCTGCCATGTTCTGCTACTGCCACCAACCATCTTGTGCTGTTACTGCCACTGCTGCTGCCCCCTACCCTGTGACTGGGTCACTGTGTTGACTCTTCATGCGTTTGCCACTTCACCACTCTTTGACTGGGCCACTGTGTTGACTCCTCATGTGGTTGGCACCCTCCCCATAATGTAACTTGTGTACTGTGTTGACTCCTCATGCAGTTGCCACCACACCACTCTGAATGGCCAATGTTTTTACTCCTCATGCGTTTACCACCCTCACCACTATTTTGACTCATCAGGAAGTTGCCACCTCACTACTCTGTGACTGGGCCATTGTGTTGACTCCCCATGCGGTTGCCACCCTCCCCATAATGTAACTGGGCCAATGTGTTGACTCCTAATGCAGTTATCACCCTCCCCACTCTATGACGGGGCTACTATTGTCCCTGTATGGCCTTGTTGACATCACCATTTATTTGACACTTCTTCTGATCTGTCAAAAGGATGGAAAAATGAGAAACACAACACATCCTGTCTTTGGAGCATCCGTTTTTTCCATCAGGATATGCTCATGATTTGGAAGACAAAAGCAGGAGTGGGTACAAAACACAGAATACTTTCCAATCATACCGTATATCATCTCTGTTTTGGTCCCACTCCTGTTTGTTTTTTTGACCATATCAATACTGATGGATTATTGAACATATGCTGAGCATGTGAAGGCGGATGGTCAAAAGACAGGATACGATTTTAGCGTGTAACAGAACAGGTTCTGTAGAAATCTATGTGGAATCAGCTGACGACAGTGTAACTGGAGTGCATTCTTTCACTCTATAGTACAATCTTGGGCCACTGCATGGTTCTTTATATCTGACGCTAACATTTACCTATTAGATTAAGTTCAAACTTGAGTTATTTGGTTAGTTTTGGCCCTGTAACTGAAGTATGAAGCAATTCTAAGAGTGATGCCTGTCAACTGCCTGTCACACAGATGCAAAGTAAGGCCTCTTGCACACGGCCATAGTGCTCCCGTGGCCGTATTGCAGGCCGCATACGGCGGTTCCACAATATACAAGGGCACCGGCCGTGTGCATTCCGCATTACAGATGCGGACCCATTCACTTGAATAGGTCTGCAAATCCGGAGATGGGGTGCGGTGCGGAACGGAAGCACAGGACAGAACCCCACAGAAGCACTATAGAGTGCTTCCATGGTGTTCCGTTCAGTGCATTAATTGCGCAAAAAAATTAGAACTTGTTCTATCTTTTTGAGTGAATGGGTCTGCAATCCGCATGCGGCTACCCCACGGTCGGTGCCCATGCATTGCATTGCAGCACGGGTATGGAGCTTTTACATTCGTGGGCAAGAGGCCTAACTGTTTCACTACCACACTGGACTACCTATGTATGTTTCTGTAGTGCACAGTTTTCTACACCAATATACAGGCTCTCTGCAGCCGGGAAATAGCTGTTTTTTTAACGCGATTCATCATCAATAAATTCAGATTGAATCTTTTTGGAAAATTTGGCGAACCATCTAAATAGAATTTTTGAAAAGTTTTCTCATCTCTAAAAATAATATATTTGGTATGATTGCAATGTTTTTTACACCTATATGTGTTAAAATACACCAGGGGGTTATCTGGCATGGAGTTGCAACTTTTTTGCGACAGTTGCAAAAGTCACACATAGTAAATGTGCCATAATCCAGGTCATATGTAACTTTTAGGCCTTAAACAGACTACTTTGAAAAGTGGTAAGAATCACCAAATAATGTAAAATTTGACCAAATGTTGCAAAAAACACCATAATTGTGATGATTTGCGACTTTTTTGAGCCACAAAACAGACATATCTGATTTGATAAATGTAACCCTATGTTCTTCAACACTTGGTGACATTGCTTTGTTACTTTATGTGGTTCCTAAATGCTTCAACTTTGCAATAATACCACTGACAGTATGGAATATCTAGGAGGGAAGAAATATCACAACTTGACTTGTTGCAATGGTGGTATCCTATTAGAGCACCAAACTTGAAATTCAGTGAGCTCTTTAGAATAACCCATTCTTTCACAAATGTTTGTAAAAGCAGACTGTAATGACTAGAAGTGTAAGACACTAAGAAGAGTAGGTGCTTCATTTGAATAAAATCAAGCACCTAATGTACTTTTCTTTGTGTCTTTCAATTTTTAAGACTGCTTCAATGAATATAATGCTAAAAGCTGTTTACTGCATGAGATTGTATTGAACTAAATTAAACCCAGATAATAGAGGCAAATGATATACAATATAAATGAAAAAGACTAGATTAGTGATCCTTTAAAGTAAAAATTGGCATATTTCTAAAAGGTAATTATAGTCTGGTCATTTCCCTTAACTCTTTAGTTTACTTCAATTTTTTTCTTGATAAATAGTGCTGATCGCGAATATTCTAATTGCTAATTTTATCGCGAATATCGGCACCTCGAGAATTTGCGAACATGTAAAATATAGTGCTATATATTCATAATCGCGAATATTCTAAATTTTTTTTTCAACAGTAACCTCCCTTCTTGCTTGTGTGCCAATGAGAAGGCTGCAACGTCTTTGTCAGAGCTTAGCAACATCCCTAGCACTTCGAGAATTCGCGAACATGTAGAATTTCTGATGCCTGCAGAAGTAAAAAAAACATTTTTCCCAGAAACCCAAGGCATCTTTGCCTTGCTTACAGTTCTCCTCTCTGATACAACACGCTCTCCATAATGAGAAAGATTACCCCCCAGACCCCAACAAAGGCTTCTCAACTAGCTAAGCCATTTTTTTTATTTATTTTGGAAATAGCTGCGTACAGATGCTGGTTTCGCTATTATCCAAATTGTGCTTTAAAGAGTATCTGTCAGTATGATCAACACTAACCAAGCATATTGCCCGGTAGGGTTAATCATGGTGAGCAAAATTATATGTTTTTCCTTTATAGTGTTAACAGTGGCTGAGATATATTAATTTTTAGATTGATATAAATTACCTATTTGGAGCACCGCTAGCACAGTGCCCCTTTGAGTGGCAAAGCTAAACATATTGTAATGTCTAGCCCGTAATGAGAAATACTACCACCCAGATGCCGACAAAGGTTTCTTAGGCTACTTTCACGTACGTGGCAATGATTCTAGAAGGCTGTTCTGGCAGAGAACAGCCTGCCTGAAGTCTCCGGATCCAGCATTGGAGGATGCAAATGGAATGCCCGCCGCCCTATTAAGTATGATGGGGTCTGGCGAAGAGATCCATGTATGCTGCGGTTTGTGTCCAGCCGATTCTTTGCTTTTTTGCCTGATCAGATGGCTGGATCTTTGGGCCACAGATTTGAAAGTAGCCTTAGCCTGCTAGGCTAACTTTATATGCTTTGCTTTAATAAAGGGTAATCACCTGGAAAGGGCTATGTGTAGATGAGTTGCTAGCTTGGCTATGATCAGAGTTATTTTTCAAAGCCTGTTTGAAAGTCTAATCATTGATTTTGGATAATTAAATTATACCTTGTGGAGTGAGACACTCAGGTTTCCTTTCTGTTTGGAAGAAAAACTGATTTACACATCTTTATCCCATGGGAATGTTAGACATTGGCTGGCCTATTCTTTCTCTCCCCCAAAATGAATCTCAAGAAGTTCAGAAGGAATTCCGCATTGATTTGCTCATCTCCATTTTCAATTTTCATATATCATTGGGCATAAAGCACTGTGCTTGTTGTGTTTTCTTTGGCATGGCAGTCATGGTAGCGTGCTCCTGTAAGTTAATTTCATATTATTTGGAAGTGCTGGCATGACTTTCTATTTTACTAAAAAACAAGTGGTATGTTGCTTTGGTCCACTATATTGTTTCAGCTGAAAGTTTTTAGGGCCATTGTGATCTTATTATTCTATTATATTTGTACATAATTCACCAAAGCAAGAATCATTGAATTTCTTTGTCTTCTAATAGAGCTGATAATTGCATAGAGGTATTGCAAAACCCTTGATGTATATTAATTTAAAAGGTCTCATATATTTTGCAATGAGCCTACGGGTTGCTCCCATAAAGACCACAGTTCAAGCCTAAGTAGTCAGCTTGCTTCCTAGACTCGCCCTCTCTGAATTATTCAGGTAAAATATTTTTCTTCCATTGAAAAGTGCTGTTATTACAATGGCAACATATTAGGCATAAAGAAACAATGCGGTTGCCATGGAAACTCAATCCGCGCAATCCAGCTCTAAATTGGGTTTTCACATATTGTGTAAAAGACCCATTGTGAAATTTTATTTATTTATTTTTTAATTAACGCTTATTTTGCTCTTACATATTTTAACCAAATCACTAAACATACAATGGAAATACTTTTTTCACAAACACATTAGAAAACATCAGTTACCACAAGCCATTAGGTTCCCTTGCACTGGAATTATTTCCCGGGCAATAAAAAACACTTGAATAATGGCATGCGTTTTTTTGGCCATCTGTTTTTTTTCTGGCATTTTTTGCTAAGAGTATATTTGCCCACTTGAATTTCTTGCCATTTTTAGGGATTCTTTGGCATTTTTTCCCATACAGAAGGTGATGTTAAAAACGCCTGAAAAAAAAAACAAAAGCCACCAGTAGCAGTAGTAAAAATGGCAGTACAAAAAAAATTCCCATAGTTCTTCAGCTCACATCTTGAGCTAATTTTTATTGCAATAAAACACACCAAATCAGAGATACAAAAACATCACTAAAACCAAAACGAGATGTAAAAATGCCACTAAAACCACAATAGGGCAAAATAAAATAAAAATCAGCAAAAACATTGAACCCACTAGAGATGAGCGAATCAAAGCTGACGAAGTGGAATTCGATCCGAATTTCAGGAAAAATTTTATTTGCATCGAATGCAAATTTCCTCGCGCCTCGTAGTAACGTATCGTATTTTTCTTTAAATGGCTGCTGCACGTGTGAGGACATGGAGAAAGGAACTCTAGGAAGGCGGGATTACCTAGACTGACATGCATGCAGCCAATCAGCAGCCAGCCAGCCCTGTGATGTCAAAACCCTATAAATACTGCAGCCATCTTAGATTCTGCCATTCACCAGTGTACTTAGTACAGGGAGAGATGTGTCTGCAGGCTCTAGGGACAGTGATAGAAAAATCGTCATTGTGCTGAAAAGAAACTATTTACAAGTGCAGGGAAAGATTATTCAAGGCGTAGGGAAAGTATAGGGAGGAAGCAATCAACAGCATTTCTGTTAAACAGGGTTAAGTTGGGGAGGTGACAGCCTGGGTAATAGGAACAATCCTATTACACATTTCTGCACTGACTGGGGATCCAAATTGCCATTATACAGCTCTATAATTCCAGCAAACCGGTGCATTATTACAAGGAAATATTTCTACATTTCATTTGCCCTAGTGCGGTGCAGTTATATGGTCTAAAGCATTTAGAATATAATACGCACAAAACCGAAGATAAAATAGATTTTAGAGGAAAAATTGTTAGGAAACATTCTTTCCTGTATATTAAGGCTACTTTCACACTTGCGTTCAGAGCGGGTCCGTCTGGTGTCTGCACAGACGGATCCGCTCCTATAATGCAGACGCTTGGATCCGTTCAGAACGGATCCGTCTGCATTATAGTTTAGAAAAAATTCTAAGTGTGAAAGTTGTTCAGACAGATCCGTCCAGACTTTACATTGAAAGTCAATGGGGGACGGATCCGTTTGAAAATTGAGCCATATTGTGTCAACTTCAAACGGATCCGTCCCCATTGACTTACATTGTAAGTCTGGATGGATCCGTTTGCCTCCGCACGGCTAGGCGGACACCCGAACGCTGCGAGCAGCGTTCGGGTGTCCGCTTGCGGAGCGGAGGCTGAACGCTGCCAGACTGATGCATTCTGAGCGGATCAGCATCCACTCAGAATGCATTAGGGCAGTACGGATGCGTTCGGGGCCGCTTGTGAGCCCCTTCAAACAGAACTCACAAGCGGAGCCCCGAACGCTAGTGTGAAAGTAGCCTTACTTGTATATAAAGTGCAAATGCTGCCAAAAATTACAAGGAAGAGGCACTCCAATACAACCTATATATCACATAAAGGAGGGCCTCATTCACATTGTGGTACAATTGTTCATGTAGTGGGATTCCTACACTCATAAAGCCTCTGCACTAAGTGAAAGGGCTGCCAAAAATTACAAGGAACCAGCACTCCAATACACCCTTTGTTACACATAAAGGAGGGCATCATACACAGCCTTGAAAAATTATGATTGATTGCCTGCTGGTGACCCTCAAAAACATTTGGGGCAAGGGCCTGCTGATCTGACCATCTAAAACACTATGGGCGAGGACCTGCTGCCGCTTTGGTGTCTCTAGATAACCTGTGCCCGATCGCACGTCCCCGTGACAGCGACGATCCAGTCGGATGTCTGCCCTATCAACTTTCAATGTTATTTTCAATGTGAACAAGGGTGACCATGGGTAACCGGGAATCACAATTAAACTTTCATGGGTACTACCCTCTGTAGCGGAGGAAACCGTCTTCTGCTCCTCCTGGCCAACATGTGGAACGTCGAGTTCCAGCGTGTGCTCACGTCGCACAACAGCCGGTGAGCTGGCAATTTGAAGCGCTGCTGCAGCGTTGACAGACTGGCTGAAACTGTCTATGACTTGCGGAAATGTGCACACACGCGGCACACCTTCACCAGTAGCTCAGGCAACTTGGGGTAGGTTTTGAGAAACCGCTGAACCACTAAGTTTAAGATGTGGTCTAGGCATGGTATGTGTCTGAACTTGCCAAGCTCCAAAGCCGCCACCAAGTTACGGTCATTATCAGACACAACCATGCCTGGTTCTAGGTTGAGTTGCGAGAGCCACAGCTCAGTCTGGTCTCTTATCCCCTGCCACAGCTCTGCGGCGGTGTGCTGTTTGTCCCCTAAGCATATCAGCTTTAGCGTGGCCTGTTGCCGCTTCCCCGCTGCAGTGCTACACTGCTTCCAGCTACCGACTGATGACTGACTGGTGCTGCACGCTGATAATTCGGAGGTGGAAGCGAAGGATGAGGTGGAGGAGGAGAAGTGGGGGTTGGAGCCACTAACATACAGTTGCAAGAAAAAGTATGTGAACCCTTTGGAATAATATGGATTTCTGCACAAATTGGTCATAAAATGTGATCTGATCTTCATCTAAGTCACAACAATAGACAATCACAGTCTGCTTAAACTAATAACAAACAAAGAATTAAATGTTACCATGTTTTTATTGAACACTCCATGTAAACATTCACAGTAAAGGTGGTAAAAGTATGTGAACCCCTAGACTAATGACATCTCCAAGAGCTAATTGGAGTGAGGTGTCAGCCAACTGGAGTCCAATCAGTGAGATGAGATTGGAGGTGTTGGTTACAGCTGCCCTGCCCTATAAAAACACACACACCAGTTCTGGGTTTGCTTTTTACAAGAATCATTGCCTGATGTGAATGATGCCTCGCACAAAAGAGCTCTCAGAAGACCTACAATTAATAATTGTTGACTTGCATAAAGCTGGAAAGGGTTATAAAAGTATATCCAAAAGCCTTGCTGTTCATCAGTCCATGGTAGGTGCTGGCGGAAACCCTGATTAGCGTAGGGCCTTCAATCCTTGGCATCGGTAGCACCTGTGCCATACCAGGGTACGACTCGCTCCCAGCCTCCACAACATTCACCCAGTGTGACGTTAGGGAAATGTAGCGTCCCTGGCTGAATGCACTTGTCCATGTGTCAGTGGTTAAGTGGGCCTTCACAGTAACTGCGTTGGTCAGTGAAGGTCCACTGACCAACGCATGTTGGTGTAAGGCGGGCATGGCACACCTTAAAAAATAGTGGCGGCTGGGGACTGTGTAATGAGGGACAGCCGCCGACATTAGGCTGTGAAAGGCATCAGTGTCCACAGGCCTAAATGGCAACCTATCCAGGGCCAGTAATTTGGAAAGCTGCGCATTTAGTGCTATGGCCTGTGGGTGGGTGGCTGGGTATTTGTGCTTGGGTTTAAATGCCTGAAGTAAGGACATTTGGATGCTGCGCTGGGACACGGAAGTGAATGTGGCCGCTGATGTTGCTTGCAAAGGTCCAGGTGCAGGGCATGAGGCATCCAGGCCTGCGTCTTGGACAGGGGATTGGCCAGCACATAACACCAGGGAAGAGGAGGCAGTGGTGTGACTCGCAGACACAGATTTTGGACCCAGGCATTCGGCCCACCTATTACGGAGTTTTGATGCCATGTGGCGGATCATGCTGGTGGTGATGAGGCTGCTAGTGTTCACGCCCCTGCTCATTTTTGTATGGCACAGGATGCAAGTTACAATTCTTTTGTCGTCTGCACTTTCCTCAGAAAAGCGCCAGACTGCTGAACACCTACCCCTTGGCAAGGGAGATTTCCGCAAGGGGGTGCTCAATAAAACAGTTGAGGGCCTGTTTGGTGTGGCCCGCCTTCTCCCTTTTGCCACCCCACTGCCTTTTCCAACCTGTTGCAGTGGTGCAGATCCCTCCCCCTCTGTACTGCTGCCGACTTTTCATCTTCCAAGGTTGGGTCAGTGACTTCATCATCCACCACCTCCTCTTCTACTTCCTCACTCTGCTCATCCTCCTAACTTGTTGACCTAACCACAACCTCATTGATTGACAACTGTGTCTCATTCTCTTCATCAACCTCTTGAGACAGTAATTGCTGTTGAGTTATTGGCAACTGTGTCTCATCATCATCCACCTCATTAAACAGTAATTGCCGTTCCCCACTGTCATTTTCTTGTGGCTGTGGATGCTCAAGAGTTTGGGAATCCGTGCACAAGATCTGTCCCTCTTCAAGCGTGCTTGGCGAGAGGGCCAAATCAAGGAATGGCGAGGAAAAGAGGTCCTCGGAATATCCCAGTGTGGGATCACTTGTTTGGCCAGACTTTCCATGGTGGGAGGAAGGAGTATCGACTGGACTTAGTGGAAGACAGGGTGGTGCTTAACTGACTGGAAGCATTATCTGCTGCAATCCAACCGACCACCTTGTCGCACTGGTCTGACTTCAAGAGTGGTGTCCTGCTCCGCCCTGCAAACTGGAACATGAAGCTAGGTATCGTGGATGACAGTTTTTCTTGTGCTCTGGCAGCAGGCACAGTTTCAACGCGCTCAGGGCCATGGCCTCTGCGTGCACCATCACGCCCACTTCCCTATCCCATACTGCTCGCCTTCTTCATTTTAAATGTGATATATGCTTGAAAGTATGTCACAAGTACAGTAGCGTAGGATTTGGAAGTGTATACGCAAAAAAATTTAAAAAGGTATTTGGGATGTGGAAATGTCCCACAGGAGATATCCCACAGATATCAATGCTGTCACCAGCGGCTAATAAAAATTTACAGGGAATGTCACAGGTATTTGGGATGAGGAAACGTTATACAGTAGAGGTACCACCAGTAATGTCATTGTCTAAAGAGTCTACGTAAAAAGAACACTGTAAGTCACAGATAACATTTTTAGGTGCACACTTTACACTGGAGATGTGGCACTGGTAATGTCACTGTCCGCAGTGGACACCGTCTATTGAAAAAGTACACTGGATGTCACTGATATTTTTTGGTTGCGCACACTTTACACTGGAGATGTGGCGCAGCTAATGTCACTGTCCGCAGCAGACATCGTCTATTGAAAAAGTACACTGGATGTCACAGATATTTTTGGATGCACACACTTTTCACAGGAGATGTGGCACGGATAATTTAACTGTCCGCAGCAGCCTATTAGATGCCATTTTGCGCAGGATGCACTAAAAATATACATTGCTGCTGTCACACACAAGTCCTTAAAAGGACTTTTGGGTCTCTGAAAAGTTTTTCTAATAAAATTCTTCCAATAACACTCCCTACACTCTGTCCCTTCCTATGCAGAGCTCTCCCTAAGACTGAGCAATTTAGTTCAGGTTGCTCTACAAACATATATTGCTGCTGTAACACTCCCTACACTGTCTCTCCTTTCCTATGCCTAGCTCTCCCTGACTAAGATTGAGCCGAACATGTGTCATCGGGTGTTCTGCCGAGCATGCTCGATCATCACTAGTTATTATGCACTTTTTGTATGGACTTTGGTAAAATAATACTGTTAGCCGGATAGTCAGCATCTTACTTCTTAGCTTTACGGACTGCCTCTGAGAACGTCTTATGTGTCACAAGCGAGTCCTACTTCGTCATTGCTCATTATGGACTGCCTCTGAGGACGTTAAATACTAATGTTTCTTACTTTGACCTTGTGTTAGCTATCTAGGTATTGCACCTTATTGTATTGCTACACAAGGGGAACAAAGTGGTAAGTCATAAGCAGATCTAAGACCGTCAAGGGTAACCTGCTGCTAAGGCTACTTTCACACTCGTGTTTTGTGCAGATCCGTCTTGTATCTGCACAGACGGATCCACACAAATAATGCAAACGCTTGTATCCTTTAATAACGGATCCGTTTGCATTATTCATAAAAAAAAAGTTGGATCCGTCTTGACTTACATTGAAAGTCAATGGGGGACGGATCCGTTTTCAATTGCACCATATTGTGTCCGTGAAAAACGGATCTGTCCCCATTGACTTACATTGTAAATCTAGACGGATCCGTTAAGCTCCGTATAGTCAGACGGTCACCAAAACACTGCAAGCTGCGTTTTAGTGACCTTCTAAAAAACGTAACGGAGACTAAATGCAGCCAAAGTGATGCATTCTGAACGGATCCTTATCCATTCAGAATGCATTGGGGCTTAACTGATCCGTTTTGGGCCGCTTGTGAGAGCCCTGAAACGGATCTCACAAGCGGACCCAGAATCGCCAGTGTGAAAGTAGCCTAATATGTATCCATGAGATTAGACAGCACTGCCTCAGCTCATCCTCATAGTTTATATGTTTTAAGGCCTTGTTCTTAGCCAAGGTTATGTATTCTTAGGTCTTGTGCGTCGCCAAGCCAAGAAATATCTGTGTAGCTACCTGGTCATTCATCATGGTGACAAAGCGTAAAGCATTACTAGACCTTGGTGCTAGGAAGGGAATACAGGATGAAGCCACCCTTCTGTTTGCGGGCATATCATGACATGTGGAGGGATTATAGTACATCACACCCCCACACTCCTTATACGACTATGGCCACGTTGTGGAGGATTGAACTCTCAGAGCAGTATATTTAATTGGTCGGTTTGCTGCGAGAGGGAAAACAGTGGATAGACACCCTACTCAAGCAGCAACCCATAGGTAGCCATCTTCTATGTTAGACTATGTATGTATTTTCAAGCAGCACTTACATTTTTCCCAGGTACTCTTAGAGCACATATCTCTTATATATATATAAAAATGAGTTTCTGTCTGTCTGTCTAGACGTCTGTCTGGACATTCTTTATGCGTGACCAAACGACTTGACCGATCCTCACCAAATTTGGCACACAGGTACATCAGGTGTCCTGGAAGGTTTTAGGGCATACCGTTCCTGAGATATTCCCAAAAAATGACCTGAATTTGCCAATAGAAGCCAGCAAGCCTTTCATTTAAATCCGAACTGCCATTTACACGGTCACATAACAACTGATCACAGGTTTTAGCAGTTTGCAGGTCCTTAAATATTCAGTCATATGACGTATGACGGCACAACTACACTGCTATATGCATGGAGGGCAGGGGCCACTATCAAACGGATGGGTGCTGTGGAGGTCACTGTTAAAAGGGCGGGCACTGTGGAGGTCACTGTTAAAGCGGTGGTCAATGTTAAAGGGGTGGGCACTGTGGAGGTAACTGTTAAAGGGGCAGGTACTGTGGAAGTCACAGTTAAAGGGGCGGTCACTATTAAGGTCACTGTGAAAGGGGTGGGTACTATGGAGGTCATTGTTAAAGGGGCGGGCACTGTGAAGATCACTGTTAAAGGGGCAGGCACTGTGGAGGTCACTATTAAAGGGGCGGGCACTGTGGAGGTAACTGTTAAAGGTGCTGTCGCTGTTAAAGGGGCAGACACTGTGGAAGTCACTGTTAAAGGGGCGAGCGCTGTGGAGGTCACTGTTAACCACCTCAGCCCCCAGTGCTTAAACACCCTGAAAGACCAGGCCACTTTTTACACTTCTGACCTACACTACTTTCACCATTTATTGCTCGGTCATGCAACTTACCACCCAAATGAATTTTACCTCCTTTTCTTCTCACTAATAGAGCTTTCATTTGGTGGTATTTCATTGCTGCTGACATTTTTACTTTTTTTGTTATTAATCGAAATGTAACGATTTTTTTGCAAAAAAATGACATTTTTCACTTTCAGTTGTAAAATTTTGCAAAAAAAACATCCATATATAAATTTTGCTCTAAATTTATTGTTCTACATGTCTTTGATAAAAAAAAAATGTTTGGGTAAAAAAAAAAATGGTTTGGGTAAAAGTTATAGCGTTTACAAACTATGGTACAAAAATGTGAATTTCCGCTTTTTGAAGCAGCTCTGACTTTCTGAGCACCTGTCATGTTTCCTGAGGTTCTACAATGCCCAGACAGTACAAACACCCCACAAATGACCCCATTTCGGAAAGTACACACCCTAAGGTATTTGCTGATGGGCATAGTGAGTTCATAGAACTTTTTATTTTTTGTCACAAGTTAGCGGAAAATGATGATTTTTTTTTTTTTTTTCTTACAAAGTCTCATATTCCACTATGTTGTGACAAAAAATAAAAACTTCTATGAACTCACTATGCCCATCACGAAATACCTTGGGGTCTCTTCTTTCCAAAATGGGGTCACTTGTGGGGTGGTTATACTGCCCTGGCATTCTAGGGGCCCAAATGTGTGGTAAGGCCTCTTTCACACTTGCGTTGTTGGGATCCGGCATGCACTTCCGTTGCCGGAGGTGCCTGCCGGATCCGTAACAACGCAAGTGTACTGAAAGCATTTGAAGACGGAACCGTCTTCCAAATGCTTTCAGTGTTACTATGGCACCCAGGACGCTATTAAAGTCCTGGTTGCCATAGTAGTAGTGGGGAGCGGGGGAGCGGTATACTTACAGTCCGTGCGGCTCCCCGGGCGCTCCAGAATGACGTCAGAGCGCCCCATGCGCATGGATGACGTGATCCATGTGATCACGTGATCCATGCGCTTGGGGCGCCCTGACGTCACTCTGGAGCGCCCGGGGAGCCGCACGGACGGTAAGTATGCTGCTCCCCTGCTCCCCGCTACACTTACCATGGCTGTCAGGACTTTAGCGTCCCGGCAGCCATGGTAACTATTCAGAAAAAGCTAAACGTCGGGTCCGGCAATGCGCCGAAACGACGTTTAGCTTAAGGCCGGATCCGGATCAATGCCTTTCAATGGGCATTGATCCCGGATCCGGCCTTGCGGCAAGTCTTCAGGATTTTTGGCCGGAGCAAAAAGCGCAGCATGCTGCGGTATTTTCTCCGGCCAAAAAACGTTCCGTACCGGAACTGAAGACATCCTGATGCATCCTGAACGGATTACTCTCCATTCAGAATGCATTAGGATAATCCTGATCAGTATTCTTCCGGCATAGAGTCCCGACGACGGAACTCTATGCCGGAAGACAATAACGCAAGTGTGAAAGAGCCCTAAGGAGTTTGAAATCAAATTCTGTAAAAAATGACCTGTGAAATCCGAAAGGTGCTCTTTGGAATATGGGCCCCTTTGCCCACCTAGGCTGCAAAAAAGTGTCACACATCTGGTATCTCCGTACTCAGAAGAAGGTGGGGAATGTGTTTTGGGGTGTCATTTTATATATACCCATGCTGGGTGAGAGAAATATCTTGGTCAAATGCCAACTTTGTATAAAAAAATGGGAAAAGTTGTCTTTTGCCAAGATATTTCTCTCACCCAGCATGGGTATATGTAAAATGACACCCCAAAACACATTCCCCAACTTCTCCTGAGTACGGAGATACCAGATGTGTGACACTTTTTTGCAGCCTAGGTGGGCAAAGGGGCCCATATTCCAAAGAGCACCTTTCGGATTTCACAGGTCATTTTTTACAAAATTTGATTTCAAACTCCTTACCACACATTTGGGCCCCTAGAATGCCAGGGCAGTATAACTACCCCACAAGTGACCCCATTTTGGAAAGAAGAGACCCCAAGGTATTCGCTGATGGGCATAGTGAGTTCATAGAAGTTTTTATTTTTTGTCACAAGTTAGTGGAATATGAGACTTTGTATGAAAAAAATAAATAAATAAATCAGCATTTTCCACTAACTTGTGACAAAAAATAAAAAATTCTAGGAACTCGCCATGCCCCTCACGGAATACCTTGAGGTGTCTTCTTTCCAAAATGGGGTCACTTGTGGGGTAGTTATACTGCCCTGGCATTTTCCAGGGGCCCTAATGTGTGGTAAGTAGGTAAATGACCTGTGAAATCCTAAAGGTGCTCTTTGGAATATGGGCCCCTTTGCCCACCTAGGCTGCAAAAAAGTGTCACACATGTGGTATCGCCGTATTCAAGAGAAGTTGGGGAATGTGTTTTGGGGTGTCATTTTACATATACCCTTGCTGGGTGAGAGAAATATCTTGACAAAAGACTACTTTTCCCATTTTATTTTACAAAGTTGGCATTTGACCAAGATATTTCTCTCACCCAGCATGGGTATATGTAAAATGACACCCCAAAACACATTCCTCAACTTCTCCTGAGTACGGAGATACCAGATGTGTGACACTTTTTTGCAGCCTAGATGCACAAAGGTGCCCAAATTCCATTTAGGAGGGCATTTTTAGACATTTTGATACCAGACTTCTTCTCACGCTTTGGGGCCCCTAGAATGCCAGGGCAGTATAAATACCCCACATGTGACCCCATTTTGGAAAGAAGACACCCCAAGGTATTCAATGAGGGGCATGGCGAGTTCATAGAAATTTTTTTTTTTTGGCACAAGTTAGCGGAAATTGATATTTTTAATTTTTTTCTCACAAAGTCTCCCGTTCCGCTAACTTGGGACAAAAATTTCAATCTTTCATGGACGCAATATGCCCCTCACGGAATACCTGGGGGTGTCTTCTTTCCGAAATGGGGTCACATGTGGGGTATTTATACTGCCCTGGCATTCTAGGGGCCCTAAAGCGTGAGAAGAAGTCTGGAATATAAATGTCTAAAAAATTTTACGCATTTGGATTCCGTGAGGGGTAGGGTGAGTTCATGTGAGATTTTATTTTTTGACACAAGTTAGTGGAATATGAGACTTTGTAAGAAAAAAAAAATAATAATTCCGCTAACTTGGGCCAAAAAAATGTCTGGAGCCTTACAGAGGGGTGATCAATGACAGGGGGGGTGATCAATGACAGGGGGGGTGATCAATGACAGGGGGGGTGATCAGAGAGTCTATATGGGGTGATCACCACAGTCATTGATCACGCCCGTGTAAGGCTTCATTCAGACGTCCGGATGCGTTTTGCGGATCCGATCCATCTATCAGTGCATCCGTAAAAATCATGCGGACGTCTGAATGGAGCTTTACAGGGGGGTAATCAATGACAGGGGGTGATCAGGGAGTCTATATGGGGTGATCACCACAGTCATTGATCACGCCCCTGTAAGGCTTCATTCAGACGTCCGGATGCGTTTTGCGGATCCGATCCATCTATCAGTGCATCCGTAAAAATCATGCAGACATCTGAATGGAGCTTTACAGGGGGTTGATCAATGACAGGGGGGGTAATCAATGACAGGGGGGTGATCAGGGAGTCTATATGGGGTGATCACCACAGTCATTGATCATGCCCCTGTAAGGCTTCATTCAGACGTCCGGATGCGTTTTGCGGATCCGATCCATCTATCAGTGCATCCGTAAAAATCATGCGGACGTCTGAATGGAGCTTTACAGGGGGGTAATCAATGACAGGGGGGGTAATCAATGACAGGGGGGTGATCAGGGAGTCTATATGGGGTGATCCCCACAGTCATTGATCATGCCCCTGTAAGGCTTCATTCAGACGTCCGGATGCGTTTTGCGGATCCGATTCATCTATCAGTGCATCCGTAAAAATCATGCAGACATCTGAATGGAGCTTTACAGGGGGGTGATCAATGACAGGGGTGTAATCAATGACAGGGGGGTGATCAGGGAGTCTATATGGGGTGATCCCCACAGTCATTGATCATGCCCCTGTAAGGCTTCATTCAGACGTCCGGATGCGTTTTGCGGATCCGATCCATCTATCAGTGCATCCGTAAAAATCATGCGGACATCTGAATGGAGCTTTACAGGGGGTTGATCAGGGAGTCTATATGGGGTGATCACCACAGTCATTGATCATGCCCCTGTAAGGCTTCATTCAGACGTCCGGATGCGTTTTGCGGATCCGATCCATCTATCAGTGGATCCGTAAAAATCATGCGGACGTCTGAATGGAGCTTTACAGGGGGTTGATCAATGACAGGGGGTAATCAATGACAGGGGGGTGATCAGGGAGTCTATATGGGGTGATCACCACAGTCATTGATCATGCCCCTGTAAGGCTTCATTCAGACGTCCGGATGCGTTTTGCGGATCCGATCCATCTATCAGTGCATCCGTAAAAATCATGCGGACATCTGAATGGAGCTTTACAGGGGGGTGATCAGGGAGTCTATATGGGGTGATCACCACAGTCATTGATCATGCCCCTGTAAGGCTTCATTCAGACGTCCGGATGCGTTTTGCGGATCCGATCCATCTATCAGTGGATCCGTAAAAATCATGCGGACGTCTGAATGGAGCTTTACAGGGGGTTGATCAATGACAGGGGGTAATCAATGACAGGGGGGTGATCAGGGAGTCTATATGGGGTGATCACCACAGTCATTGATCACGCCCCTGTAAGGCTTCATTCAGACGTCCGGATGCGTTTTGCGGATCCGATCCATCTATCAGTGGATCCGTAAAAATCATGCGGACGTCTGAATGGAGCTTTACAGGGGGTGATCAATGACAGGGGGGTGATCAATGACAGGGGGGAAATCAATGACAGGGGGGAAATCAATGACAGGGGGGAAATCAATGACAGGGGGGAAATCAATGACAGGGGGGAAATCAATGACAGGGGGGAAATCAATGACAGGGGGGAAATCAATGACAGGGGGGAAATCAATGACAGGGGGGAAATCAATGACAGGGGGGAAATCAATGACAGGGGGGAAATCAATGACAGGGGGGAAATCAATGACAGGGGGGAAATCAATGACAGGGGGGAAATCAATGACAGGGGGGAAATCAATGACAGGGGGGTGATCAGGGAGTCTATATGGGGTGATCAGGGGTGATCAGGGGCTAATAAGGTGTTAATAAGTGACGGGGGGGGGGGGTGTAGTGTAGTGTAGTGTAGTGGTGCTTGGTGCTACTTTACTGACCTACCTGTGTCCTCTGGTGGTCGATCCAAACAAAGGGGACCACCAGAGGACCAGGTAGCAGGTATATTAGACGCTGTTATCAAAACAGCGTCTAATATACCTGTTAGGGGTTAAAAAAAACACATCTCCAGCCTGCCAGCGAACGATCGCCGCTGGCAGGCTGGAGATCAACTCTCTTACCTTCCGTTCCTGTGAGCGTGCGCGCCTGTGTGCGCGCGTTCACAGGAAATCTCGCGTCTCGCGAGATGACGCGTATATGCGTCCAGGCGGAATGAATCAACCACCTCCAGGACGCGTCTGTGCGTACAGCGGTCCGGAGGTGGTTAAAGGGGCGGTCACTATTAAAGGGACAGGCAATGTGAAGGTCACTGTTAAAGGGGCGGGTACTGTGGATGTCACTGTTAAAGGGGCGGCCACTATGAAGGTCACTGTTAAAGGGGTAGTCAATGTTAAAGGAGCAGGCACTGTGGAGTTCACTGGTAAAGGGGCAGGCACTTTAGAAGTCATAAAGGGGCAGACACTATGAAGGTCACTGTAAAAGGGGTGGTCAATGTTAAAGGGGTGGGCACTGTGGAGGTCACTGGTAAAGGGGCAGGCACTGTGGAGATCACTGTTAAAGGGGCAGGCTGTAACAGTCCTACAGGCTCACCTGAGTCAGAGGACCGCTGGCTGGAGGTAGGAGTGGAGCCCAGTGGCAAGGACCGCAGGCAGGTAGTAGGTGCAGGAAGTCTGGCAGAGGCATAGTTGGTAGGCAGGCGGTGGGTCAGGGCAGGCGGCAGTAAGCATGGTCAGACAATCCGGATGGCAACGGTGGTAGCAGTTCAGTAGGTAGGAACAAAGCAGAAGAGTAGTCGGTAGGCAGGCGGTGGGTCAGGGCAGGCGGCAGTAAGCGTGGTCAGACAATCCGAATGGCAACGGTGGTAGCAGTTCAGTAGGTAGGGACAAAGCAGAAGAGTAGTCAGTAGGCAATTCTTGGTCAGCAGTGGACTTCCAGTAGTAGCAAGAGCAGCAGATGAGGAGAAGCTTGATCAAGGCTCAGGAGCTCAATAATCAGCAAGCTAGAGTGCAAGGGGCTGGACTTATATAGGGAAGTACCAGGTGTGGGGAATCAAGGGTGATGAGCAAGGCTTGGCAAGACTGAGGTTACATAATAGGTTTCAGGGAGGAATGTCCAGAGAGGACGGTAGCCTAGTAAGCAGGGCTACCGCCTGGGATGTGGCTGGTCACGGGTTCGAATCCCGACACAGGCACTGTGGAGGTCATTGTTAAAGGGGCAGGTACTGTAGAGGTCAGTGTTATGGGGGAAACTGTTGATATCTTTTTACGACACATAGAAACATAAAACAAAATAGATTAAATATACATGTGCAAAGCCGGGTTCTTTTGCTAGTATATATATATATATCCCCAAACACAAGCCGAGGGCTGCTTGGTTTTTAAGTAGGGGGGTATGTAACACCCAAGAGATGCATTACCACCTTTGCACCTCGCTACTATCTCCTATGGTTTACCACATGTCATTCTATGTATTAATATCCAGCTCCTGCACAATGTGTATTTATAATCTTGTTATGTAACCTTTCACGTGTTATATGCCTAGTATGGTGGGCATGTCCCGCTTGCTTCAGGAAGGGTGGAGTTCTAGTTAGGAGAGAGTTTTATTTACTCCCTACTAGGGGAAGGAAGGAGTGCATGTCCCCGTTGGATGAGCCCTGTCTGGACCAGCTAGAGAACCTTCAGCTCTGCTGGGCATGAGGCCACAGCTTGAAGCCTCAGTAACCAGGAGTAAAGTGTTCCCTGGAGAAAGCTAGAGACAGACCAGATTACAAAGTGAACTACAGCCTAAAGAAGAAGCTGATTTTTATAGCCAGCCTGTTAGCACAGCAGAGCCAGAGAGCAACAGACGTAGCAGAGAGGAGTTTGCCTGCCACAGTTAATGCCAAAGCCTGCTGTAACCAAGACAAAGCCTGGAAACAGAATGGAGAAAAGTTTATTCAAGTAAAGCGGTTTTCAAATTCATCACAAGTTCTGGACTCAAATATTTCCTCAAATCCCTCAATTGTTCACCCTATTTGTTTGCTTCAAAGCCAACGCCCGGGGTTCCAGCGTAACCAGGTAGGAGCACCGTGACACATACACAAAACAATAAGGGACATTATAGGCCACCCTATATCACTCGGCCATTCCTGCACCTCATTACCAACACCATTTCTTAAAGGGACTCCATCCTGTTGTTGCTTCATTGCAATTGGCGTAAAGAAACACTTATCTCATCTTAAAGGGACCCCTTGCGGACCACTGTTGCTGCAGTAAGAGAATAGTTTTTTTTTTTTTTTCGGGGTAGAGCATCCCTCTGTAAGAACAGTATATATTGCAGACCTCCTGCCTTCCAATTGGTAATTTAATGAAAACTATTGACCAGCTAATTTATGGAACTTCAGAAAATCATTCACCAGTTTGTCAGTCCATCAGTAATTGTGAGTTCAGGAATGGAAATGATTGTATTTCATTATATGTTGTGAAGACTATGGATTGCAGGTTCACAGAAGCTACATAGAAGTGATGGATCATGTTATCAGTGCCCAGCCAATAACATAACAACTCTTCTCTGGCAGAGAAGTAAGTTAAAGGGTAAATTAATCTGTAGGCAGTATATTATGGAGCAGGAGGAGATAAGCATAATGATACATCATTTTGTGGGGAAAGATTCAGTATAACTTGCATTTCATTCATTAAAATTCCTAATTTTTTCTGGGCCTTGAGGTCAAGTAGGTGTTCCTATCAGTGATATCTCTATATCAATTTCGAGACCATAAAACTTTCACCCCCCTTATCTGTAAGATAATTAAGGATTTGTTCTCAAGATCTTTGATATTCTGTTGTTTTTCAAATGTCCATTCATTCCCCCATGTCTCAGTTCTTATTCTATATACAGTGGGATGCGAAAGTTTGGGCAACCTTGTTAATCGTCATGATTTTCCTGTATAAATCGTTGGTTGTTACGATAAAAAATGTCAGTTAAATATATCATATAGGAGACACACACAGTGATATTTGAGAAGTGAAATGAAGTTTATTGGATTTACAGAAAGTGTGCTATAATTGTTTAAACAAAATTAGGCAGGTGCATAAATTTGGGCACTGTTGTCATTTTATTGATTCCAAAACCTTTAGAACTAATTAATGGAACTCAAATTGGCTTGGTAAGCTCAGTGACCCCTGACCTACATACACAGGTGAATCCAATTATGAGAAAGAGTATTTAAGGGGGTCAATTGTAAGTTTCCCTCCTCTTTTAATTTTCTCTGAAGAGTAGCAACATGGGGGTCTCAAAACAACTCTCAAATGACCTGAAGACAAACATTGTTCACCATCATGGTTTAGGGGAAGGATACAGAAAGCTGTCTCAGAGATTTCAGCTGTCTGTTTCCACAGTTAGGAACATATTGAGGAAATGGAAGACCACAGGCTCAGTTCAAGTTAAGGCTCGAAGTGGCAGACCAAGAAAAATCTCGGATAGACAGAAGCGACGAATGGTGAGAACAGTCAGAGTCGACCCACAGACCAGCACCAAAGACCTACAACATCATCTTGCTGCAGATGGAGTCACTGTGCATCGTTCAACCATTCGGCGCGCTTTACACAAGGAGATGCTGTATGCGAGAGTGATGCAGAGGAAGCCTTTTCTCCGCCCACAGCACAAAAAGTGCCGCTTGAGGTGGGCTAAAGCACATTTGGACAAGTCAGCTTCATTTTGGAATAAGGTGCTGTGGACTGATGAAACTAAAATTTAGTTATTTGGCCATAAAAAGTGGCGTTATGCATGGAGGAAAAAGAACACAGCATTCCAAGAAAAACACCTGCTACCTACAGTAAAATATGGTGGTGGTTCCATCATGCTGTGGGGCTGTGTGGCCAGTGCAGGGACTGGGAATCTTGTCAAAGTTGAGGGACGCATGGATACCACTCAGTATCAGCAGATTCTGGAGACCAATGTCCAGGAATCAGTGACAAAGCTGAAGCTGCGCCGGGGCTGGATCTTTCAACAAGACAACGACCCTAAACACTGCTCAAAATCCACTAAGGCATTTATGCAGAGGAACAAGTACAACGTTCTGGAATGGCCATCTCAGTCCCCAGACCTGAATATAATTAAAAATCTGTAGTGTGACTTAAAGAGAGCTGTCCATGCTTGGAAGCCATCAAACCTGAATGAACTAAAGATGTTTTGTAAAGAGGAATGGTCCAAAATACCTTCAACCAGAATCCAGACTCTCATTGGGACCTACAGGAAGCGTTTAGAGGCTGTAATTTCTGCAAAAGGAGGATCTACTAAATATTGATTTCATATCTTTTTTGTGGTGCCCAAATTTATTCACCTGCCTAATTTTGTTTAAACAATTATAGCACACTTTCTGTAAATCCAATAAACTTGGATTTATACAGGAAAATCATGACGATTAACAAGGTTGCCCAAACTTTCACATCCCACTGTATATACTAGCAGAAGGACTTGGCTTCGCACGGGTATATTTCATCTATTTCATTTAATGTTTGTGTGTGTCATTAAAAGATAGACAGTATCCCTCATAACAGTGACTTCACAGTACCCTGCTGCCTTAACAGTGACCTTCACAGCAGTTGCCCCTTTAATAGTGACCCCTGCCCCCTTAACAGTGACCTCCACAGTGTCTGCCCCTTTAACAGTGACCTCCTTAGCGGCCTGCCCCTTAACAGTAACATCCACAGTGAACGCCTCTTTAGCAGTGACCTCTACAGTGCCCGCCCCTTTAACAGTGACCTCCACAGCGCCCTGCCCCTTTAATGCTAGGACTACATGATGACATGTGTCGTGCAACATTTTGTCGCAACAATTTTTATAATGATAGGCCATGGTGTCGTACTGCGACATGTGACATGGTGCTACTGCGACGCGACAGTTGCAAAAAATCCATCCAAGATGTCGCAGTCGCAGCATGTCACATTTCGCAGTGCAACACCATAGACTATCATTATAAAAATTGTTGCGCGGCATTGGTGCAAAATCAATGTCACACAACACATGTGGTTGTGCCCTATGTGTCGTGCGACTTATTGTCGTGTAGCCCTAGCCTAAAGCTGACCTACAGCAGTGAATAAAAATGGCTGGGTTGTTATGGAAACCTGGAGTAAAACTGTGTGCATGTGGAGACTAAGGGTCTGTGAGCTTCTATTGACTGATAATGGGCATGTGACTGTGTGTATTGCAGTTGGGATATGAAGAGAAAGACTTGCAGGCTTGTATTGGCTAATGCAGGTCCTTTTTTGGGAATATATCAGGAATGGTATGTCCTGGAGAGCTGTGACCCCCACAAGATTTATTTCCAGGTAGCAAGGGATGTGTATACCAGGTTCGTTGAAATCAATGGTTGCGTTTTTGAGTGATTGCGGAACATACATACATACACACACACACACACACACATATACGGTATATACGTCCTTCTTTCTATATATAGATTGCTGTTTCTTCATATATTCTTGTAGTACGCCTGATGAAGGGACTGGTGATGTCTCGAAAGCTCGCTATGTAACATCATTACTTCTATTTTTGTTAGCCATTAAAAGGTATCAAACCTGCAATACTCTTATTTTGTTTCTTTTAATGAGAGCACTAAACTAGCCTTTAGCTCAGACACCAATTGTTTGACGTGACAGGTTCCCTTTAAAGAGGACTTGTCACCATTCCTGACATATCTGTTTAAGTAAATAATTACATTTCCCATAAAATAATTGCAAAGTATATTTTTGTTGCAGATCTGCATTATGCTATTCTTCTGTTATGCCTGTTAGAAAAGTATTAATAAATTGCCAACTGGGTGTTTCCAGTTGAGGTTGTTCCTAGACAGTATGACACTGGCAGCACTAATTGGACAGTATGAGAACGTGCCATAACACACCCCAACTGGTAACACCTAGCAGGAACTTTATTTATACATTTGAAGTGAGAATAACAGAGGAACAGAACAACACAGAGTTCTTAGAAGGGTGCTGCAGAATTAATATATTATGGGCGATATAGTTGTGTATTGAAACAGACATGTCACAAGAGGTGACAGGTCCTCTTTAAGAAACTAGGTGCAGTGGAGGTAGGTTTCAATACAGGCATTTTCTACTCTGAAAGCACACACTTGCCACAGCTTACTCTTCAGCTACAACAAACTGGCTCATACGCTACATGCTTATCACTGTGCCACATCCAAACTGCCTCGGTGGGAATGAGCTTCTTTTATATACATCCCATGGACTCTTCCACCTGGGTCACATAGCCATGCACAAAATAGCCATTCCTTGAAAACAGGGCAGTGGCAATTTGCTCACCACCCAATATGGAATCACAGGACCTCCACTTCTCAATGCCCAAACTGACCACCAACTCCACCACTGCTACACCCAAGCAAAACAATTACACAACAAACCATCAATGATAAATAAAATATGAATTACTGTATTTTTCAGACTAAAATTGGGGGAAAGTGTCAGTGCATCTTATAGTCCAAATGCAAATGACTGCTTCCATTATGGAAGTGGTAATTAGCATGCAGGAGGCACTAAGAGGTGAGGGCAGCACAGTGCTAGCTATACTCACCTTCTCTGGTTTTCTTCCAGGTCCCGCTGTGCACTGTTTCCTAACCGCGCACAGCATCATGCCTTGGTGCACGTAGGCGAGCACAATGATCTAACGCTGTGCACAATCAGGTCCAGTACACAGCAGGACCCAGAAGCGGTGAATCCTGGATCTGCAGCTCCATCGAGAGCAAGTGAGTAAAGTTTATTTATGTTTTTTTTTTGTAAGGTCTACTGATATGAAGTCTGTAACGGATCTCCTGGCACCGACTGGGTACCTTCATTGATGGATGCTCCTAGTGCTTCCCGAGGACTCCAAGCACTCCGCTCTACACCGTAACCACCACAGGAACAAGGAACAGGAACAGCTCTTACAAGAGCTAGGAGTTATAGCCAGGGGAGTATACAGCGTATAGCAATCCCCACACACATGAGACGAGGCTCTATGGTGAATGTAAAACAGGAACTCACTTTATTGAAGACCAACTCAATATATATACAGTTCAAGAAGTCTAACAACATAACGCAATCAACCATGAACAACATGCAAACAGACATCCCCCCCCACTCAATAATGAATGAATAGGGAGAGAGGAGACACATGTGATGGGATTATCTCCTGAGTGTATCATAGGGTGATCTACTCATCTAGGAGTCGGCTGCTCCTAGAGTCAGCTATCTTAATCCCATCACTAACACAATAAGTGGGAGTCTTCATAGTTCTGGGTCCATAGTCCGTAGGAAGGAGGCTAGCCCTCAGGCTTCTCTAGCAGCCCTAGTGACTGTTCAGTCTATCACATTTCTCCTCTCCCAACTGTAGACTAACCAGGTACCTGACCTCCTGTCGGTCAGTGCCTGAGTTAGTCGAGTAGCCCACCCATAAACAAACACTGGTCCTGTTGAACTCTGGGGCCTGGCTCTGTTCTGTATGTCCCCAGCTGTTGAGTGTGCGTCTGTTACTCCTTGCTGCATTGTTGCTCTTTAGCTTGGAGCTGTGGGTACTTGGTGGGCAGAGGCCAACTGCGCTCTGCCTAGATGCCAGCTCTTCCGCTGGGGTAGCCTGTGGGGAGTCCGGCTCTGGACAAGAGGATAGGGGAGGGCATAGGCCGACTGCACTCTGCCCAGATGCCAGCTCTTCCGCTGAGATGGGGTCAGGTAATCCTCCCCCCAGGACCTGGTTGTGGATTGGCTGTGGAGAGGAGAGATCGCTTACCTCCTCCTCCTGACATTCCTGCGGAGTTGGTTGGGGATCTGTACCAGCCGTCCAGCATCCCTGTAGGTCTGATGCAGAGACCGCAGTCCCATCTGCACCGTCGGAGTTAGGGGTGCTGTCCCCCTGTGTTTGGGGAGAGAGACTGATTGTCTCCTCTCCCTGCAAGGTACACTGCCGCTGGGGAATGGAGACGCTGCTCTCCTCTCCCTGCAAAACATACTGCCGTTGGGGAGCAGGACCGACTGTCTGGACTCCGGGTAACGCTGGCGGTAGTTGGGGATCTGGGCCGGCTGCCTAGCATCCCTGTTGTGCCGGTGGAGAGACTTCGGTCCCATCTCTACCTGCTACCGGGAGGTCTTCCCAGAACCAGTCGATGAAGTTCCCTACTTTGGGAGCTGGTAGGGAAGCAGGGGGTATCACCTCCCAGTCTTCCCAGTTTTAGGATGGCAGATATGGCTCTGCTTGTCGGGTAGGTTGGGGATGAACGGAGCTGAGCAGGTGTTGGTAGGTCTGCTCCAGCTCCCACTCCCTTGTTACCAGGTGCGTCATGTCTTTGCTCACCTCCCATCCATCAGCATAAACATGCATGCCCATCCGGTAGTCATAGATGTCCCAAAACCTAGACTCCTCCATGCTGCCGAGCTCTGTTACCCACTCGTTCATGGGCTGCTCTCATCCGCATCGCCATACACTTCTGTAGCCGCTGCTCATAACTGGGGAGACTCACCTCGCCGCCGCTGGGCATTTTCCAGGGCATCATACCAGACTTCCTTTCTGTCTGCATCCCTGTAGTCCGCGGCTGCCTCCTCATCATGGAACACTGTCAGAAGACTAGCCGATTCCATCCTGCTGTATCCAGGGGCGCTGTACGGATACTAGCGTTGCCCTAAATTTTGTAAATCCACGAACGGTGTCTCCGAGCTGCTTCTCCTCTCACTAGGACGCCATCCTACTGCTGCCACCACTGTAACGGATCTCCTGGCACCCCGACTGGGTACCTCCGTTGATGGATGCTCCTAGTGCTTCCCGAGAACTCCAAGCACTCTGTTGTACACTGTAACCACCACAGGAACAAGGAACAGGAACAGCTCTTACAAGAGCTAGGAGTTATAGCCAGGGGAGTATACAGCATATAGCAATCCACACACACATGAGACGAGGCTCTATGGTGAATGTAAAACAGGAACTCACTTTATTGAAGACCAACTCAATATATATACAGTTCAAGAAGTCTAACAACATAACCATGAACAACATGAAAACAGACATCTCTCCCCCCACCTCAATAATGAATGAATAAGGAGAGAGGAGACACATGTGATGGGATTATCTCCTGAGTGTATGATAGGGTGATCTACTCATCTAGGAGTCGGCTGCTCCTAGAGTCAGCTATCTTAATCACATCACTAACACAATCAGTGGGAGTCTCCATAGTTCTGGGTCCATAGTCCGTAGGAAGGAGGCTAGCCCTCAGGCTTCTCGAGCAGCCCCAGTGACGGTTCAGTCCATCACAAGGTCTGATGGGGGTCTGATCTGAGTCTTATGGGGACTGGGGGGTCTGATCTGAGGCTAATTGGGGTTGGTGGTTCCAATCTAAGGCTGATTGGGTCTGATCTGAGGCTTATTGGGGGTCTTATCTGAGTCTGATGGGGGATGAGGGGTGTGATTGAGGTATTATCTGAGACTAATGGAGCCTGGGGGTCTGATAGGAGCCTTATCTGAGGTTGATTGAGGCTGGGTGGTCTGATAGGAGGCTGATGGAACTTGGGAGATCTGATCTGAGGCTGATGGAGCTTGGGGTCTGATTTTGGGGTCTGATCTGAGTTGTGATGAAGAATGATGGTGTGATTTGGGGGGTCTGCTCTGAGGTCTGATAGAAAATATGTTTTTCTTATTTTCATTCTCCAAATCTTAGGTGCATCTTATAGTCCAGTGTGTCTTATAGACTGGAGCCTAAATGCGACATCACCTGCTGTTTTAAAGTGCTTAAAAGAAAATACAATTTTATTAAAGTCATGCAGGACTATTTCTGGGTTGGTGCTCCTACAGCTTCCATGACAAACACAGACACAATGCAGGTAAATTGGTACAGCAGCTGGTCATTGTATTCTTTACTGGTTAGTACTTCCATAGTTCAGCGTTGCGTGCATCCCTTATAAAGAATCACACCTGCTTAGTGATAGGACTGATTATATATATTATACCCATACAATATATTTCATAATTAACAGATATACTGTAGTATAGGCTAAGGTTCCCAGAGCGGCTTAAGATTTACTCTGCCCTGAGCAACCCACAACACTGGCTGAAATAAAAGCAAGCTTAAGGCATTATGGCTGTCACATCAAGTAAGTCATATCTGTCAAAATTCATTACTGCTCTAGCAGAAAATTTTCCAGAATTGCAAGCATCATTCATTTTACCATGAGAACATAGTAAAGCAATCTCTGTTTTGTTCAACTTAAAAAGACATGTAACATTAATAATAAATTTCAAATGGAAAAAAAGAGAATAGTAGACACATATTTCAGAAGTGTGGCAAGTATTCTTGGTAAAGAATCAGATAAGATATCCAGTTTCATGTTATGCTGGGTTCACATCTGTAGCATGCTGATCTAGCACAATTGCCGGCTGTCAGCTGGACCAAAAACCAATCCATGCAACATTTTTTGTCCGGCCAAAACAGTTGCTGTGGCAAGCAGGTAAACAGAGCAGAGAAGACAGCACTCGTATGAGTGCTGCCTTCTCTTCAAACATCTAAGTGGTGGGGGTGCCGTCTGTCGGAACCTAGTCAATCGGATATTGATCTATCCATAATGTATAAATATGAGAACGCAGGCGTACGCTACCTTGGCTGAAACACAATACAGATTGTAGGCTGTAAGCCCAGGAGAGGCATGTGTTAGAATAGGCCCCATCTGTTGGAAGCCATCTTGTCGCTGGTAGATAGGCCTGACATATTTTTGATCAATAATATGCACAAAGAGATTCTATTTTTTCTAACAGTAAGTATAGCAACCAAGCAGTTTATTTTGTATTCATTGTTTGCTTATATCTTTGCGCATTTGATAAGCAGTGTGCTGTCACTTGTAGTTCTATGTATTGTATCCTGAGGATATGTTATAAATATTAAAAAGCAGACAACCCTTTTAAAGCTTCTTAAGTGGTAGCAATGTCCTTGCTTGCAACCACCACTAGAGGGAACTTTCTATAGGAAATTTCTGCTAGGGCGACACACAACTTTGGCCAAGACATCTGGTAATTGCCATGTTCTTCCAGATTTTGGTGACCCATAACCTGACCTGCATAGACTTCAATGTAAGTTGTACAGCCAAATCACACCAGAAAAACAAGACAATAAGTTCCAGACAAACTGCAATCATTTGGTTGCATTACATGTATGCAACTGGTTCATGTTGCATAGAAGTTGTGCACTATGTAATCATTAAACTTTATGAAGGAATTTATCATAAACTGGCATTTTATGATATCCCATGCCCTGCTAGAGCTGCTTTAGATATCAGTCGTCTTTTATGCATAAGCCGAGGACCGTTGCTCTGCTCCTCCCACCCTCATTTTCTAGTGAATGTATTTTTTCTTTTTATCATCATAATCTGACCCCAATAACTTTTTCATATTTGTGTCTACGGAGCTGTGTGAGGGCACATTTTTTAACTGGATAATCTGTACTTTTCAGCAAAACCATCTTGGGGTGTGCATAAGTTTTTGATCACTTTTTACAATTTTTTTTTTGGGGGGGGGGGGCGAGGTTAAGTGAGAAAAAAATGACAAATTGGAAAATTGGGAAAGGGGGTTATTTGAGCTTTTATTTGTTTTGTTTTATATCTTTGAAATCTTTTTTTTGTACTTTTTTTTAAGTCACCTGGTGACTATAACATGCAATCTTTAGATTGCAACTTATATTCTCTAATACAGTACGTATCTATGCATTACAGAATACAGGATTTGGTACTGTATATTCCAATGCAGTGCTGCCACCTGCAGGCCAGCTTAGGAATGTTTTAGTATTCAGCCTGGGAGCTTTGCACAGACTCAGGACTATTACTAGTATGGGCCGTCTTCACCGATCTCAGCCAGGGGAAGGCAACCAAGGCCAGAAAGCATGTGGCTTCCAGTTTAGCACTCTCAGATGGCCTATTCTATATACAAGAAAGCACATAATTTCTTTGGTGGAGCTAAGGTTGAAGGTTATACTGTACATGGACTTACAGCTTACTAATTACCATGTATGCAGGTTCACTTCAGTTGTGATTATGAACAAAAATTGTGCCAGTTTAACATCTAATTTGTATTTTTGTAACTGTATTTACGGTTTTATTTCTGAGTCTTAGTTCACTTTGATCTGGTTAGTGTTTGATAAGCATTTTTCATCAGCATTTGCAAGCTGAATCCAGCAGCTGATCCAAACACATCATTCCACTTCTGGTTTTGGCTTACAAATACTGATGCAAAATAGTGACCAAATACTGACCATGTGAAAGTGGCCTAAAAGAGAGTCTGCCAGCAGTTTTGACATCTGAGAAGGTGATAGGGAAAGCATTTAAAGCATACCTGTGGTGATGTTAATAGTAGCTACAGTACATAAGCCCTTCACATATAGTGTCCTGGGTTCTCCACACTGAAACCTTCCCCTCTGTTCTATGCATAGAAGCGCCGCTACAGCAGGACACTCCTCGGCCACACTTTCCAGCAGCGCCGATCATTATCCCTTTTGAAAAGGACTCTACTGGAGAGTCCACCAGCGAGCCTGCAGTGACAAGGATACAGACTTGATAAAGGGGTCCTGAGTACCCCAAAACGCGTTGTCTTTCCAATAAAAAACCTTGTATCCTAGCCCGGGTTGTGTTTTGCGCCTTGTGTCCATCTGCTCACCGCACGAACCCAGTGCAGACGAGATCCTCATCGTATTTTCCTCTGTTCTTGAGTGACAGCTGTAGAGGTCTCCTGGTTGGAAGCTAGAGCTGTCACTCATGAGATAAAGGGACCACCCAGACGGCACTGGAAATTGCACTACACAGCATATTAAAACTTTAATTTTGGCTTATCTAGCCAGAATGGACATTGCTATGGGCATAATTTAATTGCTTTCCCCTTAACTATTTAGGGCTGTCAGCAGTATGGGGTTAGAACTGCTGACAGCCTACTTTTAATTAAATTGGCATGGTAATTGGATATCTCCATTCAAAAGTCTTATGTTAATGACTGATAAAGCCATGGTCACATTTGCTTCCCTCTAAATTTATACAATGGAAAATGTAACCACAGCATCTCATAATTTGCATTAAAGCTTCACATGGTACAAATTGTTCAGTCGCAGAGCATTTGTACAGAGTTTTATTAGGCAGGAGACATTTAATGCGTTGGATGTATTTGTGATCCAGATTAAAAGTTAAATTATGACCATGGGGCTTATTAAATTGAAAAGGGACAATCAGAGCTGGAAAATAACTTGCTTTATATTATGGTCTGAGTGAAAAGTTTGGAAAAGAAGGAACAGACATATATTTCAGTTGAGATGAAACACAGCTCTGGGTATCAATCACCGAGTGAATCAGTCAGTAGGCAAGAAATATAGAGAATGGCTTCTGTAACCTTCCGGGAATTATTCCATCATTAGATTAACCACCATAAAGAGAAGACCATGCATCATTAAAATAGACAAGCAGGGCATGGGCTCTATCAGAATAAAAGTAAAAAAAAATGCTTTAGTGTCAATTTGTATAGGTACCTGCACGGTGAACAAGACAATGTTCAGAGACTCCTTGATCCAATCCTTGTTTATCCAGTTCATCAGTTTCAGCAAAATTACATCATTACAAAGTATGAACTTGGAAGATTAAAAAGTATAATGCAAAGAGCAAATTTTACAGTTGGTGCATTATATATTTCTTATCCAGTCAAAGTATTGCTGATTTGTTCATTTTTATGACAGCCTGCAATTGATAAAACAGATTACTTTCAGCCACAATTCCAGCCTCCTTCAGAAAGGGTTTGTAGTGATTATATTGTTATTTAAAAAGACATGACAGAGTTACTGCTGACTTGGTTCTATCTTGCCTAGTTTGCATATTACTTGCAAACTTCTGCGTTCAGCTAAACTGTTTGAAATGCTAGCTCAACTTATTAGTGCTTTCAAAAATAGCATCCTAGTGAGCTTCTGTTAACAGTAAGTGTAGGGACTCAGAGCCTTTATTAATTTTTAAAGAAATGGTGTTTAGGTGCCATAGATGAATGCAGATGAAATGTGTACATGCCCCGATACTTAAAAATTAAGAGTTCTCTGCATTCAAACCATTGATCGTTGGCTCCGTTATTCCCATTGATATTTTTCTTTTCAAAATGAAAGGAAACACTTTAGTTTCATCTTTTGGATACAAGTCCTGCTGTTTAAATTATGACTTTTTCTCATAAACAATTTTAAGTTATTGGGGTCTCCCTTAATATAAAAATTATAGCTCAGGCTTAATACCAAGTCTTAAAGGGGTTTACCATTTAAGACACAAATTGTATATCCACACCTTGACACTGGCATTGCTTGTAATTTCTCCTACTCACAATAGCATGAGTGTTCCACTCTCAAAACACTGACTATCTGTGGTTCTAAACGGACAGCTAAACACTTGTCCGAGACTCCAGTAAACAGAAGCCCACTGCTTGTGTTGTCTACCAAAGAAATCAAACTTTATTTTTTATTTTTTTCGTGAAACTGAAATCCAATACAATAACTACATATCGGTATACATGGAATAAGCTAGTATAGCATAACTAACAGATAACACCACAGAAAGGCACTTACAGGTGATGATGTCTCAAGCCCTTTGGGAGAGAAGCAGACATACTGCATCCATAGAGAATAGCAATCTAAAATGGCTGAAGACACTTCCTAGACCAAAGGTCATTTCCTGCCTAAGTGATTTTCATAATCTGGTCAAAGCTGCCACTCACTTTTGCCCCTAGATGGCAGTGATAAACTACATAACCTATATAGGTAACTATAACTTAATTAGCCTGTAAAGGCAGCACACTCCCTGCCTGATATAATACATATATCTACTGTACAGGGAAAACACACTAATAAGAAAATACATTCCCGACTAGAACTGGTAACATAACATGAGTCCACAATATCAGTGACTCTTGGCTGTAGTACTTCAAGCTGATAGCCCACATGAAGAAATATCTTTGTCATAAACCCATCTTTGGATTGGAGAAGCCGAACTAGGCCAAACTATCTCCAATGCCAATTGTAATTCACAGGATGGAATTTAACTCATGGCGAAAGTCATGTCTGAAAGCTATCAGTGACAAGCTCTATGTTATGTATTGTGCCAGCAACATAATAGAAATACCTATTCACAGGAGAACAATGACATCTGAAACTGGTCTGGCGTACACATTAGCAGTTCCTTGTTTCATCCCTTTGACTTCAACCTTTCTGACATTACCATCTTTACTTGGCAATGTATTTGTGACAATTCCCATAGGCCAGTTGTTTCTGCTTTCTTGACTATCTTTCAACAACACAACGTCTCCAACTTTAACATTGGGACTGGTCTTAGTCCATTTCCTGTGACTTTGTAAGGTAAACAGGTATTCTCTCCTCCATCTCTTACAAAACGTATCAGCCAGGCACTGGACTTGTTTCCATTGCTTTACATGAAGTTCTGTTGTACTAAAGTCCCCACAAGGGGCCTATAAAGAGTCTACCTTTTGGGTCAAGAGCATAGCAGGAGTAAGAACTGTTGGATTCTCTGTATCTGTAGATAGTGGTACCAAAGGTCTTGCATTAATGATAGCCATAATTTCTGTCATGAAAGTACTCAAAGTTTTGTGACGAGTCAAACGAGTAGGTTTAGCTTGGAGTAACATTGCATTTAAAATGAGCCTACCATGTGAGATGAGTGTGGAGTGTTAAAGATCAATGTGCATCCTTTGTCTTGAAGATAGTCTTGAGGTTCTGCATCATTTGAGCACATATGCAGCTCCTTGCATGCTCCTACAAAGTTAGTACCTCTATCTGAGCGAATTAACTTAGCTGGACCACGAACAGAAAATAATCTTCTTAAAGCATTGATGAAACTGGATGCTGACATGGACTCAATCAATTCTATATGCACTGGTCTTGTAGAAAGACATGTAAAAAGAACAGCCCAGCGTATGCTGTCAGCGCTACCTCCTCTAGTGCGGTGTGTTACAACTGCCCAAGGACCAAACACATCTACACCCACACTAGTGAATGGAGGCTCAGAATTGACTCTATCTTTTGGCTTTCCAATCTCCCTTTGAGCTTACGACACATGACACATTTGTGAATGATTGTAGACACTAGGCGTGGAATTGTATGTGCCGGCTTAGGGCTCAGTTTTGATTTTCCCATAACAAATCCAACATGGCAGACATTTTCTGCATCGCTTACCTATTGCTATAACAGATGCATCTGAAAAGATGTACAGTTCTCTTTTGCAGGCTTGTGAAATGAAACAGGAACATAACACCTGGATATTCGTAAACATTGTAAGGCTTGTAAAGACTCTGTCCATTATTACTCTGGAGTCTCTCTTGTGGAATATAAGGCATCCCACTCACTTTCTCCACTTGACAGTTCACGAACTAAGGCCTTACCTTTTATGGTGACAAACGGTGCTACAAACCCGAGAGGATCATAGAGACTGTTCACAGCGGATATGATCTATCTTCTTGTGAATGGCTTTTCTGCTGAAGTAACCTGAAACATAAAACATTTTTTTATCTAGATCCCAGCTTAGGTCTA
Source organism: Bufo bufo (assembly GCF_905171765.1). Taxonomy (NCBI): domain Eukaryota; kingdom Metazoa; phylum Chordata; class Amphibia; order Anura; family Bufonidae; genus Bufo; species Bufo bufo. The sequence continues at coordinate 156,152,840 of NC_053392.1, read as the reverse complement.
AACTCTTCTGTAAAGGAAGGTTATCTGTTCCCAGGAAAAGGTCTTTGAGATCTTTAGCTCTGTCTTCTGGTGTAAAAGCTTCCATGACTTGTTTGCTGTTAGAGGCAATCTCATATAGTCGCAGATTAGACTCTGCCAGCATTTGTTTCGCTTTGCTAAGAATGTTGACTGCTCCGTCAGGTGTGTTAGCTGAAGCAAGTCCATCGTCTACATCGAAGTGTCTCATCACAAAGTGTTTGGCATCTTGACCAAAATGTTCTGCACCTTTCTGGGCAGCTTTGCGAATGCAGTATATGGCAAGAGCAGGAGAAGGGCTGTTACCAAAAATATGCACTCTCATTCTATACTTTACCTCTTTATCTATGTTGTTATCCTTGTACCACAGGAAATGCACGATGGTCCTCTCTCACTAGAAAACAATAAAACAACTGTTGCACATCCCCTGTGAAGGCAATAGGTTATTTCCTGAAGCGTAAGAGGACACACAGAAATGTGATCTGGGCCACTCAGCAGTATATCATTTAATGAAACACCTTCATGTTAAGCACTGGAATCGAACACAACTCTTATTTGGTCTGGCTTGTGAGGATGGTAAACGCCAAACATTGGCAGATACCAGTGTTCTTTTCCTTCATCCAGTGATGGTGCTACTTCAGCATGATTATTGTCAAGCATCCTTTTGATGAATTCTGTAAAGTATTTTTTTACTTCAGGTTTTCTTTGCAAAGCTTTACATAGTGTGTTCAGGGCTTGCTCTCTGTTATTAGGTAAATAACACCTTGGTGTGTGAAAAGGTAAAGGGGCTACCCAATTGTTTTCATCTTGAAAAGCCTCTTTATCCATGATATGGAGAAATGCTTGATCATCTATAGACATTGTTTTTCATCATCTTTTGTTCTCTGGAACACTGAGTTCCCTAAAGTGTCAGTCTCCATGCCACTACTAATGTCTCTATTGTGACTAGGAGAGTCATAGTATTGTTTTAGGGTTTCTTTAACAACAAAGCTGTTCTGGCATGGACTAAGAAGGGACGTGCACCCATTCATTAGCACAGATGTCTTTGAAGTGTTGACAATGTCAGGCCGATGTGCTTCCCCCAGATAAATTTCTCCCACTATAACCCACCCTAGATCAAGTCTTTGAGCATAGGGGGCATTAAAGGGCCCATTAATTTGTTGCCGTGCCTTATGTACCTGTAGAATGTCTCTTCCGAGAAGTAGAAGAATAGAGGCATCCATCTGGATAGCTAAAATTAGGTGAGATATTGAATTGAGATGAGGATGATGAAGGGCCACTTCTGGTGAAGGGATCTCTGATTTATCATCTGGTATCATATCACACTCTATCAAAATGGGAAGTGAGAGATGGCCTCTCTTGCCAAGAGACTCAATAGTAAAGTCAGTAGCTCTTCTTCCTGAAGTTTCTATCACTTCTGCACATATCTTTAGGGTGTATAAAACTGCACTCGATGTAATGTTGAAGGCATCAAAAAAGTCTGACCTTGCAAGTGACCTGTTACTCATCAAGAACCACATACATCTTAACTGCCTTCTCCTTTTTCCCTGTGGGGTACACTTTTGCTAGGCAGATCTTGGAACATGAACGTGGATTTGTACTGTCACCACAAATTTCAGTGCATTGGGTCATTATTGGGGTAGATGAATTATCTTTTTGCTCCCTGCCCTCATCTTTCGTGGGCTTCAGTGACCTCTAGTGGTTGATGCAAAGTATCAGGGTGTAAAGCTGTGATGTGTCTGTTACTGCCACATTCGGAGCAATTAGCTTGTATTATGCAGTCTTTGGCTATATGCTTAGTGGATTCACAACACTTGAAGCAGAAGCGTTTTGTCTAAGAAAGGCTAACCCTTCCTTGATAGGTTTACTTTTGAACCTGCAATGAGCAGGACTGTGGTACGGTGGCCAATTATGCAGAGGGTCAGGATATGTGTATAAAAGTCTATGGTTTGTTCGTGACGCCAATTGCAGTTTGCGCAGGGTACTGTTGCAGGGCCCTTTAAGATGTTGTAACTCACGTACCAGGTGAGGAATGCCAGAGTGGGGATAATGTCTCTATGTAGTGTCAACGGTGTCTCCTACCTTGGTACGGCTGGACTCCTGGATCCTGGCTCACTTGCAATAAAATGAGTGTTGTTAGTAGGAGTAATTGAGGAACTTTGGTAGCAGTAAATGAGATCCAGACTGGTAACATAATCAAACTTGTCTTTACTGAATGGCAGTGTGGGGAATATGGATTAATATTTACTGTCAGCCATGTCCTCATCCCCCCATTTGCTGACAGATAGCGGAGGTAGTGAACTCCACAGGAGGGCCCTGCTTCAAAGCCCCCAGCCCTAATTGTCATTTGATGCACCTCTTGGCATGTTCAGTGTACATGCAAAATTAGTTTCCACCCCCCAGCCATCTGAGTGTCAGTTGGCAAGGAAGAAAGCCCCAGGGGGTCCAGGCTTCAAGGAGAAGGTCACACCTCAGTCCACCACTTTGGAGCCAAGCTGAATCCTGCAGGAAAACCCCCAGCATGGGGTATCCGCCCTTGCCCAGGATCAATGAGCCCTCCCAGACATGTTGGCACCTACCTTTCATAAAGAATTATGAATCGCCTGGCCATCGCAGGTTCAAACCGGATACATATTTGTGTCCCGGTGGCCACGAGGTACGTGCCCATGGTCTTTGTTTAATGGGACAAGGTCAGGGGAGGAAGGTATCCATATCTCCCCATAGAAACCACATAATGGTACCAGGTTTGGACTCTACTTGTAGCCTGAACCCAGGCAGGTCCATTGGTCCCAGAACCATCTCCCTGTGACCCTCTGGTCTGTGGGTCATTTGCTGCAAGCCCAGAAGAGGGGGAGCGGACCCCTCCCTGAGGCCGGGAGGGGAGGGGCCGGCTACAGGTTAAAAGTCTGGTGCCAGCAAGTAGGTATGTCTTTCTCTGAAGAGGGGTCACATCCTACAAATGTGTTTATAGGGACCCAGGAAATAGCTGAGATCACGGCCCTTCATGTGGACTCCAGCAAAGAAGATCTCCCAACCAAAAGGAATTTTCATCTTACCCGGTAACTGACTTTTACACTGCTTAACCCTGTTGTAACCATATAACCTGTAATCTATAACCTCAGACCACTGTATATATTGTCTGTGTATATTGTGTTAAATCTAGTGTGCCCATACGGCGATTAAATCTATAATTTAATCTTGTGCTATCTTGTATCTCGATCACGAATCCCCACGTCCGTGTTTTGGCCTAGTTATAAGCTACCGCAGGTTGGTTTCTGACCCTATATAATCCCGTTAGCGGACCGGGCTTATATCAAACGAGAACTGGTGGAAGATACCCAGGCTGAGGAGGCGCTGTTTCACTGCGGCAGTGAAAAGGCTCTCTCAGATTGTTGCCTCCCTGTGCCCGCGTGGACAGGAGGTGTGTGTAAGCTATACCAACCTGACCTTATGTGCTCCACTGGAGGGCGTAACTTCACGTTTTTGGTAGACCTGTGACCATACCACGTCTCGTGAGCTCGACGTAGTTGACGTCAAGCAGCCACGAGGTGTGGTATTCATCATAGGCAGCATAAATCCACATAAGATACAACAATAGTCTTGGGTCCCAGCAGGTATTTGGCAATGTATGGCAGGGATCAATATCTCTTCTGCAGCTATTCTATGTGCCTGGAGAATATGGTAGGAATCTGTCTTCTGCTCTATCTTCTGCTTGGTGTGGGCCTGACTAGCTGAGGAGGAATTTGGCTTCTCCTGGTCTCTGGATAGGTTACTCACAGTTCTGCTCGCAGGGAATGTTTCGTCCTGGAGATCTGTAGTTCTGGAGGTGCTGCCTGCTTGTCAACCAGCCGAGGCTGAAGGCTCAGTCTGGGAAGGGTGATCTTTGGTCTCAGCCGAGACAGATCCTGGTTTGGAATCCCTATTTCTGGGAGCTCCTACTAACACAGCCTTCCCCTAGCAGGGGTGGCTGGTACACTAACTATACTTCCTTTCCTCCCCGTGAGACAGGACATGGGCCAGACCACTTTTGCTCAAAGAGGGGGGAGCTAGACTGGAATGAAGTATTCCAGTCTAGATATACTAAACTGTTACTAAGGCCTGCTGAATACATTGCTGCCACCTGCTGGTGTACATAAAAATTGCAGCAAATATACATAGGCTGAAAATAATGCACATACTGAAGAATGCAATGTTAGATTACACAGGATGACAATATACACACACTTAACAGGATGTAGCAGGGAGAAAGTTTAGTAACATAACTCTGGGATGTTACAAACCCTTTGCACTTGTTTAGAGAATGGGGCTTTTTATGAAGTGGGCAAAATCTGCCAGGGCCTTCAAAGGTGTTTACCTTGTAGCTACTTAGACAGTCTGGGTCCTTAGAGGGCACCGTTGTCCTATGGGCGATCACTGAAGTCCTATTGTAGGATCTAGGTGGCTTTTCTGCCTTCGGCAATTGACTGCTGGTGATATAGGGAAAGCTGGGATCACACCTGATCTTTGCTTGCTGCTGCACAAACCTAGAAAACACAAAGGAAGGGGGGAAGGGAACATCATTTTCTTCTTTGTATTTAGCTCCAACAGGCACTCATTTGTCTTGTAGGTTGTAAGGTAGTTTCTCCACTATAGGCTTAGTACCGCTGGCGGTATCTATATATGCGAGTCCTCTTAAATAGCCTTCTTCTTTGGCACACTGGACTTCCCAAAGAATATCACCCAGCTCTTGCCGTTTTTAAATTGTCTTTGCTGTTTAGCTTAGGGAAAGACTCAAGTCTTTTCATTAGAGCACATTCAATTACCTGTGTTGATCCATATCTTTCCTCTAGTCTTTGCCAGGCCATATCAAGTCCTGCTTAAGGGCTAAATATGAGTATCCTGCGCATCCTTCTTGCATGCTCTGCTGACTCAATCCCAAGCCATTTTATCATCAGGTCTAGCATCTTGGCTGCTAATAAGTCTAAGTCTTTGACTGCATTCAGAAAAAAAGACTTCCATGCCCAGTAATTCTCGGGGCAGTCATCAAACTTGAGAAAGCCTGAATTAACCATTTCTTTATGGATAAGATATTTAGCGACATCTCGTGTGCTCGGCTGTTAGAGTTGCTCTAGTAAGGATTCACCATGCCTATTCCTAAATGTCTCTAAGGGTTCATATTTAATTGTTCCGGTACTGCTGACTTTATGGGTTTGTTTTCGTACACTCAGGGGTTCTGGTGATTCTGGTTTAAATTCAGCTGACTCTGAATTGGGGAACTGTTTTGTTGCATTGCTGTTTGAAAGTTCTTGTACATACTCCTTTGTGCGTTCCTTAGGAAAGGAGTTTCTCAGGCACATATGGGCCTTCGTAGATAGACCCACTTCTAGACCGCTCAATATCAGCATAATCTGCGGCCTCTGCTGCTGCAGCGGCGGCTGCACACTGACGCTGAAGAATATGGAATTTTCCTTCCTGTTCTGATTTCTCTTTTTCTTTCTCTGCTCTTTCCTTCATAATGGCGGCCTTTCTTAGCAAATTCTAGCTAAACACAAACTGCCTCTGCTTTGGCGCGAGCCCTTACTAAAAGGACACTTGCTGATGTGTGAGCGTGTATCATCTTGCTGGACAGTTGGCATGCTTTCCCTGCCTTGATGTGTCCCGGGTAGCTGATCTTCAACCTTATACTGTCTTCCTGCTCTTACTCATTTTGTCTGTGCAGTGACTATTATCTCCAGGCTTGTTGCGTTACACCTTTTCACTGTTCCGCTCTCAAAACACTGACTATGTGTGGTTCTAAACGGACAGCTAAACACTTGTCCGAGACTCCAGTAAACAGAAGCCCACTGCTTGTGTTGTCTACCAAAGGAATCAAACTTTATTTTATTTTGTGAAACTGAAATACAATACAATAACAACATATCCGTGTACATAGAATAAACTAGTATAGCCTAGTTATATAACCAACAGATAACACCACAGAAAGACACTTACAGATGATGATGTCTCAAGCACCTTGGGAGAGAAGCAGACACACTGCATCCATAGAGAATAGCAATCTAAAATGGCTGAAGACACTTCCTAGACCAAAGGTCATTTACTGCCTAAGTGATTTTCATAACCTGGTTAAAGCTGCCACTCACTTTTGCCACTAGATAGCAGTGATAAACTACATACAGTTGCAAGAAAAAGTATGTGAACCCTTTGGAATGATATGGATTTCTGCACAAATTGGTCATAAAATGTGATCTGATCTTCATCTAAGTCACAACAATAGACAATCACAGTCTGCCTAAACTAATAACACACAAAGAATTAAATGTTACCATGATTTTATTGAACACACCATGTAAGCATTCACAGTGCAGGTGGAAAAAGTATGTGAACCCTTAGACTAATGATATCTCCAAGAGCTAATTGGAGTGAGGTGTCAGCCAATCAATGAGATAAGATTGGAGGTGTTGGTTACAGCTGCCCTGCCCTATAAAAAAAAAAAAAACACACACCAGCTCTGGGTTTGCTTTTCACAAGAAGCATTGCCTGATGTGAATAATGCCTCGCACAAAAGAGCTCTCAGAAGACCTATGATTAAGAATTGTTGACTTGCATAAAGCTGGAAAGGGTTATAAAAGTATCTACAAAAGCCTTGCTGTTCATCAGTCCACAGTAAGACAAATTGTCTATAAATGGAGAAAGTTCAGCACTGCTGCTACTCTCCCTAGGAGTGGCCGTCCTGTAAAGATGACTGCAAGAGCACTGCTCAATGAGGTGAAGAAGAATCCTAGAGTGTCAGCTAAAGACTTACAAAAGTCTCTGGCATATGCTAACATTCCTGTTAGCGAATCTACGATACGCTAAACACTAAACAAGAATAGATTTCATGGGAGGATACCACAGAGGAAGCCACTGCTGTCCAAAAAAAAACATTGCTGCACGTTTACAGTTTGCATAAGAGCACCTGGATGTTCCACAGCAGTAATGGCAAAATATTCTGTGGACAGATGAAACCAAAGTTGAGTTGTTTGGAAGAAACACAAAACACTATGTGTGGAGAAAAAGAGGCACAGCACACCAACATCAAAACCTCATCCCAACTGTGAAGTATGGTGGTGGGGGCATCATGGTTTGGGGCTGCTTTGCTGCATCAGGGCTTGGACGGATTGCTATCATCGAAGGAAAAATTAATTCCCAAGTATATCAAGACATTTTGCAGGAGAACTTAAGGCCATCTGGCAACCAGCTGAAGCTCAACAGAAGATGGGTGTTGCAACAGGATAACGACCCAAAGCATAGAAGTAAATCAACAACAGAATGGCTTAAACAGAAGAAAATATGCCTTCTGGAGTGGCCCAGTCAGAGTCCTGACCTCAACCCGAGTGAGATGATGTGGCATTACCTCAAGAAAGCGATTCACACCAGACATCCCAAGAATATTGCTGAACTCAAACAGTTCTGTAAAGAGAAATGGTCAAGAATTACTCCTGACCGTTGTGCACGTCTCATCTGCAACTACAGGAAACGTTTGGTTGAAGTTATTGCTGCCAAAGGAGGTTC